>NW_026067923.1:1625584-1675533 GCF_014885135.2 Alexandromys fortis
ACAGGGTGTGGCACAGGTGTAATGGCACAGTGTGTGGCACAGGTGTAATGGCACAGGTGTAATGGCACAGGGTGTGGCACAGGTGTAATGGCACAGGTGTAATGGCACAGTGTGTGGCACAGGTGTAACAGCACAGGGTGTGGCACAGGTGTAATGGCACAGTGTGTGGCACAGGTGTAACGGCACAGTGTGTGGCACAGGTGTAACAGCACAGTGTGTGGCACGGGTGTAACGGCACAGTGCCTGGCACAGGTAAATGTCACTGCCACTCACTAAATCAGTTGTAGTGGTTCTATTCGAATACTGACAACTTGGGACTGCCTCCAGTCTCTCGTCTGTCCTTTTCAAACCCCAGATCTACATTTCTGACCATTTCCAGGATCCTCAAAATTATCATGGATAGGGCTGGGAATGTAGAGTGTCACATGCCCTGTGAAGGTTAATCTTTACTGCCAACCTGACTGGATTTCCAGCTACCTAGAGACCACCTCTGATGTACTGCTGAGGTCATTTACAGAGAGGCACAACTGAGGACAGAAGACCCACTCTGGCTGTGGGCAGCAATGCCTATGGGCTGAGCTCCCAAAAAGAACACGAGCTGAGCTCCCCTACGCACCTGGCTCTGCTTCCTGACTACAGATCCAATGTGAGCAGATGCCTCATGCTCTTGCCATCCTGTCTTCCCGCACCCCGATGACTGCATCCTCAAACCACAGAAAACAGCAGGAAAAACACGGGCCAAAACAAATCACGATTAGGTTGCATTCCTTCAGGTATCTTTGGTAGTGCTGAGATGAGTAACTAACAAGGGTCTAATACCAGGCACCACAAAAAATTATCACTGGGTCTGGTGTTTGTGTAGCAGTTCTCAAACCTGGGATTGAATGACCCTTTCAGAGGGGTCACCTGAGACCACCAGGAAACACAGATGTCTACATTACAATTCAAAACAGTAGCAAAATTACAGTTATGAAGCAGCAACTACATAATCTTATGGTTGGGGTCACTACAACATGAAGAACTGGAATGAAAGGGTCACAGCATTGGGAAGGTTGAGAACCACTGTGTTAGTGGCTTATACCTGTAATCCCAGCAGAGGCAGGTAGATCACCATAAATTCAAGACCAGCCTGGTCTACATAGCAAGTTACAGGGCAGCCAGGGCTGCACCATGAGACCTTGAGTCAAATAAATAAATAAATAGCTAAACTTAGCCTGGCCTCCTCTTCCCGCTGCATTCTCCGCAGCCACCTGGCCACATACACATCTCGCTTCTAGTTAGACACACCTCGATTCTTTGCTCAGCTCCTCCTTGTTTCTCATGATTTCCAGGCAACCACCAGCTCAGCACTATTCTACCTGAATGTGGCTCTAATAGAGCTCCCACGGTCATGATGACCCTAGGCTGAGCCTCTGCAATAAGGAGATTCCACAGAGACAGTTGTGCTCTCTGTTCAGCTACCAGACTCCTGAAACAGGGACCCTAAAACCATGGCCCCCAGAGAATGCCACGCCGGGGTAAAGAAATGTCAGAGGACAATGGGAGGAAGAGCTTGCCCAGCAGGAAGTGATCTCACATTGGTCCAACAGCTTGTCTCATGGTTAAACTGCCACTGATTGTTTCCAGGTCTTCATCTTATCTTTTCTAGAAAACTGTAACACGGGTGCTGAGATCAGGCTGTGCCCTGCCTGCGGTAACTAGACTGGGCAGAACAGTGATACGTCAGACCGTCTGCCCTGAGACTGTATTTACAAGCAGTGTTTGAGTTTGTTTTGAGGAAAAAGGATGACTGTGCACCTTGGCGGACATACAAATGGTGCCATTTGTCTGGTATCCCCATCTGGGTATGATAAGGGACCTGTGTCTGGAAGAACGCTCCTTTATAAATGTATAGGGATGAGCTGAGGGTATAGGATCACATGGGTATGTTTAAATCACGTGAGGACTACCCCGACATTAGCTTGAGGAAAGCAAGGTGATCCTTTCCACATCTCACCACTCAGTGTATATATTAATAAACCAGGAAGCAGAGAACTCCCGACTAGCCCAGGGACTTCAACTCAGGCCAGTCTCTACCCTGGCATGGCCTGCTTAGTACTGTCTGTCTTCTGTCCCTGTCTGTCCTGCTGTCTGTGCCTGCTCTCCATCCTTTACCACATATATCCATCGGGATCTGGTCCTACTTGCCTTCACAGCTCAAACTTACAGCTCCAATCTTGACCCTGAAGACTGACTGGTCCAACAGGTTTTGTTATCTTACAAGGGCTGTGCACACCCTCCGTCTGCTTTCCCATCACTTTGCCTGTTAGGCCTCCTGGAAACTCTTGAATTCTGCTGAGACCACTTTAGCCTTCTAGCTATACACGTAAGTACATTACAGATAGAGCTATGGATAACTTATATTTGCTGTATTTATATTCCTGTGCTTTGTGATGTGTGTTTGCCTCAGCCAGGAAAGCACGGGACCAAATGCACCCCTCCGCTTCTGGCACAAGGTGCTCCCTGCAGCTGCTATGGGAACAGTGGAGAGAAACTAGGGGACTAACCTGGACTGTAAATCACACTTGCCCTAATTACCTGTTCGCTGTCATCATCGTGACTGCTAAGAATCCTATTGAACTTCCTGTTTCCTGGGGCAGGGGTTAAGTATGTGTTCTGAGCATTCCAGTTTGGTTCCATGCTATAGAGCAATCTCATCTCTTGGCACCCCACCCTCTGTATTCATGCATGGCCTGTCTAACTTATCTTTTGCCTGCTATTTTATTTGGCAGTGCCCTTTAAAAGCAAACAGTCTCTGCACCTGGAAGCAAAAAAAGCAGCTGATAATTGTACGTAAGTTGACAGTAGCCAGGAACTGGAGCCTGGCTGTGGTGGGGATGTTTAAATCATGAAATTAGCACCCACTACAAATGATGGTAGGCCGACTCAGACTCCTGGCCTTCAGTAGAAGCTCCATCTGCTTTCAAGCCATCCCTGTATCTTTCCTTGCTCTGTTCTTTTGCCCAGTATTATTGTCAAATAAAGCCTTTTCTTCCAACCCTGAGAGCATGCTGGACCCAGAGTCCTATATGGAGCACAGCTGCATAGACTCCACCGAAAAGCAGAAGGAAACATCACTAAGCCACCCTGGGACTGTTCCTCAGTTGGTAAAGTGCTTCCCTATCATAACTGGGCTCCATCCACGGTCACAGCACTGCATAAACACAGTATGCTTGCAGTCCTGGCATTTGGAAGGTAAAAGCGTGAAGAACAGAAGCTCAAGTTATCGTCAGCTACACAGCAAATTCAAGGCCAGCCTGAGACACGCGAGACTTTGTCTCCAAAAATAAATAAATAAGTAAACCACCCTCTAGTATTATAGTTTTATAAAAACAAGACTCTCAAGAGGCCATTCTATTACAGAGATGTTCAATTTGTTTCAGATTATTAATCTGCATATCGAAGAATTCCATTACAAGCTTCAAAGCAAACCTGAGAACCTTACATAACCCCCGAGACTCTAGGCCAAAGAAGAAGGGATCCAACACACCCAAATTTTTTCCCTCTACTGCTGTGTGCTGTCTCCCTCCCAGACACCTCTGGGGCTAAGGGGTCATCTCAGAGAGCGCTAAGGGGACGCGCTAGCCTCTTCGGTCCTTATGTGCGGTCTGTTTGTTGTTCTCACTGTTGTCTTTTCACATGAAGTTTCCTTATGGCTAAGGTACTAGTTAAATTCCCAAAGCCTCCCGGAGTCTAAAGATCGAGTGTGCTGCCACTGTCTGGTCATCACACTTCCTGCTATGGAGAAAGCTTAGGTGAAACTGGCCACAAGTGATAACTAGGAAGCGAACTTGCCCCAGCATCCTGGCTCCAGAATGTGAAACCGTGACTAGCTACTGAACAAGTCCATGTATTCTCAAATACCAGCGAACACGTCAAAGTAGATCTCCATCATAAGCCATCCGGAGCACTCGGTCTCTCTCAGTTACACACAATGGAACTGGAATCACAACAGAAGTTTAAACACCTTGGAAAGGATACTGGACTCCCTCAGGCTCTGCAATAGTGGGAGAACATCTCCAGCCTGGACTGGTGAGGACCAAGGAGCCAGCACCGCCCCTGCAGCCCTTCTCCTCCCTGGAACACCAGCAGCCCTACGCTTGCCTTGCCCTCCATGGCCTTCCAAGCACAGAGACGTGAAAATCAGAATAAAAAGAGTTCTGGCTGGGGATGTACTTACAGCAGGCTTAGCAACAAACAAACAAACAAACAAAGTTCTTTTCTACTCATACTGTAAACAGCCAGACAGGAATGAAGATATTCTAAAGAGACACTTGTACCACACCCTAGGCTATCAAACTGTGGACACAACAGTCCCCAAGGAAATGGGAGAAGGAAAAAGCTGAAGCCTGATGCCAGTCAAGGGGGAGCCTGTCCCTCCAGGAAGAGACTTCATAGTCTGAATTGTCAGACACCTGGCAAGAGAGCCTAGATGAAGCTGACTAGAAGGGCCACACTGTGACCACGCTGCAGAGCTGGGCTGAACTTTGCCC
This sequence comes from Alexandromys fortis, assembly GCF_014885135.2. Taxonomy (NCBI): domain Eukaryota; kingdom Metazoa; phylum Chordata; class Mammalia; order Rodentia; family Cricetidae; genus Alexandromys; species Alexandromys fortis. The sequence continues at coordinate 1,630,117 of NW_026067923.1, forward strand.
TCTTGTAAAGCTGAACCCTCCTGTCAAGACCCTAGATATGACACGGGGGTCACTTTACCGCCTCCACTAATTAAATCCCCCCCCGCCCCCCCGCACACACTATATTTAGATGTCTACTGTGAACAGGGGGCTGAGTCAAGGTGGAGAGGGTGGCCAGAGCAGGTCTCAAACCCCACCGACTCTGGAAACGCCCTCCCTGTTCCTCATCCCAGTGCTAAAGAGAGCAAGAGCCCAGGAGGACAAAGACTGGGTCTGAAGCCCAGTTTCTTTCCTGGGCTGAGAATGTAGCTCAGCAGCAGCAGAGCACAGCCTAACGTGGGAGACCATAGATTCAATCCCTAGTGTCCACAGTCAATGGGATCAACTCTTTTTATGTGGTTATTACTGAGTTTTAAGAGTTCTTTATATATTCTTAATATAAGCCGCTTTACAAACACATTATTTGGAAATATTTCCTTCGATTTTGTAGGGTTTTTTTTGTTTTTTGTTTTTTGGGTTTTTTTTGTTTTTGTTTTTTGAGACAGGGTTTCTCCCTGTATTTGTAGCCTATCTTGGCACTGGCTCTGTAGACCAGGTTGGCCTCGAACTCACAGAGATCTGCCTGCCTCTGCCTCCCGAGTGCTGGGATTAAAGGCCTGCACCACTACCACCTGGCAATTCTGTGGGTTTATACTCATTCTTTGTTTTTATTTCTGTGTAGGGATGTGTGTGGTGTGGCACAGGCATTTGTTACTGTGTGTGTGTGTGGGGGGGTGTTCGTGTTCGTGTGTGTGTGTGTGTATTCATGCGTGTGGAGGCCAGAAGTCAACTTTGGGTGTCTTTCCACTTTTTGTTTTAATACATGGTGTCTCACTTAACCTAAAGCTCATTGACTCTGCTAGGTTGGCAGTCCAGTGAGCTCCATACTGGAATTATAAGAGCACACTGCCATGCCCAGCTTGTTAACAACAACAACAAACCATAAACACAAATGTGGGTCCGGCACTCTGACCTCAGTCCTCATGCTTACGTGACTGACAGTTAAACCACGAGCTCTCATTTTCACTTTATGCACATTGATTATTTTTTACTATCCATTGAAGTTTTTTCTTGCTTCCCCACCCCAAATGAAAATTTAAAAAATGTTTTCTACTGCTCCTAAACAAAAGACCCCCAGCAGCTGTGACCTGCTGCTGATGCCCCTTCTAAGGGCCAGGAGGAGTCGCTCCTGTTTGCGCTTCCCTACTCCACACAGCGGCTGACTCAACCTGCAGCCTAAAAGAATAAAACTCCCCGCTGCCTTCTGGAATACAGCTGTCTATGCTTGCCCACGCATGCCCTCTGCCTGGCTTCACGCACAAGCTCCACAGAGTACGGCACGAACTGGATTCATCTTCCACTGTCTGTAAAGTTCGGCAAGCAGAAAATTAGATGAGTTTTCACTTTTAATACCTAGGGCTCTTTTTATAGCAGACTCTAAACATGCAAGGCAAAGGATTTCTACAGGTATTTACCAATGACTAAGTCTGAGGGTGAAGACAGCCCTCTCATGTATGTCCACATGATGATAATCAGCTAATGCATCCTGTTACCTTGGGAAGCGTACATAACCCCAGCCCCTGGCATCCATCCCAGCCCCCTGGCCTGGGAGTTGCATTGGTCTGGACTCCAAATCCCAACATGCCAAGTTTTAATAAAACGATGGGCATTTTAATTCGGTTTGATCTGAGCTAATTGGATTTCTTTGAGCCAGTGGAGCCACCTGTCATAGGATTTTTTTCCTAACACATCCTACATAAAATATTTTTAAAACCCTTTATGCACCCTTCTGTTTAGCTTTACAGCCACTTGACCTTTCACCTTCTGAGCTCTCTGAAGTCTCATGAGTAGGAAAGGTGAGCAGCCCACTTACTTGATGCTCACTTGAGGCTAAGGTGTTACTTGTCTTGCCCAGACACTCAGCACCAGATTACAGCATATGGGTATCTGACTCAACAGCTCACCTGATTCTGAGTCATCACTCTGAATACCGTCGCTGGAAGGCAGCCACTACCCAAACAAGGCACGCCTCTTCATGTGTAATGACACATGCTTTGCAACATTAGAATGTGCAAAATTTATGATGGGGATGGAGAAGGGAAGTGGGTTGTGAAATGTTCCCCAAACCTTGTCTTCAGGCAGCACATTCTGTCTGCCAGCAGCCCTGCTCAGCTTTGCCAGGGACCAGGGTGTCACCAACAAGGGAGCCTGATAAAATCAGCATCAGAACAAAAGTCCCAGCCTCTCCACAGCCACCTCTGCTTCTGTTCTGCAATCCCAGCCTGCAAGGCTCAGGTGCAGAGGGAGGCACCGGCTGCAGGTGCAGTGTTCCCAGTATACCAAAAGGTTGAGGGTGGGACCGACTGAGGTCACTGAAACAATGGACTCGGTCTCGGATAACAGTAGTCTAGGGGCTGGAGCATCGGATGACAGTAGTCTAGGGGCTGGAGCAGCAGTTCAGCAGTTAAAGAGAGCGGGCTGCTCTTCCTGAGGACCGACTTTGTCCCTGACAACTGTGTCACATGACTCCCAACCACTGCAACTCAAGTTCTAGGGGATCCAATGCCTACTTCCAGCGTCCATGAGCGTGTACACTCACAAGCACAATGTTATGTCTGTGGGAGCCAGCCATGACAAGCTAAGTATGGGCAGGTCACCCAAAGGAAGTTCTTTACGTCCAACCATTATCACCTGCCTGAGAAATAGTCCTTTCTGAGGGGAATTTATGTGTTAATTGTAAGCAAACGGGTCCACGTGTTTTGTCTGTCGTCCACTCTTTCTGGGTTTTTGTTTTTGGAGATTAGGTCTCACCCTGTTCTGGAGGGATGGAGTGGGGATGAGCTGCCCCAGTCCCGGGGCAGAATTCTTATGGTTCAGCACACTGCCAACAGACTAATACAACGCTAACCTCACAGTCTTTGTAGATGGCCCTGAAAGACTCAGTGAGCTCTAGCCTGGCCTGCAGAAATGCTAATGTTGTGCCAGGCACAGTGTATACCTGTAACCAATGAGCTTGGGAAGTAGAGACGAAAGAAGCAGGGTTTCAAGTCTAGACTCAACGGTTCAAGTCTGAGACCAGCATGGACTACATGAGTGTTTGGGTCCAGGCTTCACCCCAGGCCCTGGGCGCCCCCATATCCAAGGAGTCTGAAATGTTGGGTGGAAAGTTCCATTCCAAGTCCCCTTCTCTGGGAGTTGCCTCAGTCCAGACTCCACCTCCAAGAAAGCCCGCCAAACTGTGACCCCCTCCACAGAGAAGGTCAAGACCACTCCCACAGGCTTTTTGAACTGCCCCCCAGAAAATGGACACCTGGTCTTTTCGGTCTTCCTTTCCCCTCTCCACCCTTGGGGGAACTGGAAGGTCACCCAGAAGTGCTAGCATCCATTAAACCTGGGCTTTTTCTAATTTGGTTTGATTTGGTCTGATTTGGATTATTGCGTCAGCAGAGAGGCTTATCGGACCATAAAAATTTTTCAATGAGACCATATTTTCAAAACCCAAAGACAGATTTTGTTTATTTTTATATTATTGTGTATGTATGTGTGCACGAGTCTAAGCACCTGAGTACAGCGCCCGTGGAGGCCGGAAGACAAGGTTAGATGCCCTAGACTTGTAGTTACTAGCCACCGTGAGCCTCCCAATGTGGGTGCTGGAAACCCAGTTCTTACTCTCTACAAGAACAGTGTTCATCTTAACCACTGAGCCATCTCTCCAGCCCTGAAAGATAAATTATAGATGACAGAAGACAGAAGCAGAGACAACAAATAAAAACCTCTATTAATTCCTTTTCAGCCTTGGTACCAAGTTCCCATTCCGCTACATCTGAAGAATTATCCAACCTGTTTACCCCTCAAGCAATAAGGACATCTTCAGACCACCTTACTAGACAGGAGCTGAGAATATGCTGAGTGAATCCACACCCTGAGCAGGACTGCTTACTTATGATATCATCTGCCCAATGCCCCAGTTCCTCCATTTAACCCTTAAGACTACATCGCCACCCATAAGATGGACTCGAGGTCACTGGGCCCCTTTATGACCCCTTCTTCCCAATGTGGTCACATCCATCAAGCATCCTCCTCACCTTGCTTTGCACCATTACATTCTCCTTAAGGGCATACTGAGATAAGCGGCTGTGCTTAGGCTGCCAGGGCTGCCTATGCCCAGACTGCAGGTCTCAGATCTCCAGTCACCCCATTGTCACCTGTAACGCGGGGTTCATTCTCTTCTCAGGGTCACAGCAGGACAGCTTTTTTGCTTTGTTCTGTTTTTGTTTTTTTGTTTTTGTTTTTGTTTTCGAGACAGGTTCTAGAACTTGTCCTAGGTTGTCCTAGAACTTGCTCTGTGGACCAGGCTGGCCTGGAACTCACAGAGATCCACCTGTCTCTGCCTCCTGAGTGCTGGGATTAAAGGTGTACACCACCAATGCCGGGCAGCAGCTCAGCCATTTAAAGACACCGAAAATCCTAGTGGTACAAATGACCTTCTCACACCCTGTTTTACCTTTCCCCACTAACTTCTCTTAGTAGAGACCTAGTTGTGAGGTGGACTGAAGCAGCGGCTCAGTGCTGTAGAGCACTTGCTGCTTGCGCAGAGGGCGCGAGCTCAGTTCTCAGCACCCAATGCTGGCTCACAACCATCCATAACTCCAGTTCCAAAATATCCCAAGCTCTCTTCTGGCCTCTGCAGGTACCAGGTACACACGTGATGCATATTCATACATGTACGCAAAACACTCATACACATGGCCTGGAGGGATGGCTCAGCTGTTAAAGGCTAGGCTCACAACCAAAAATATAAGAGTTCGGTTCCCAGCACCCACGGCTGTCCCTCCAGGTACAAAAAAGAAAAAGGAAAAAAAAAAAAAAAAAAAAAAAAAAAAAAAAAAAAACAAAAACAAAAAAAAAAAAAAAAAAAAAAAAAAAAAAAAAAAAAAAAAAAAAAAAAAAAAAAAAAAAAAAAACCTCATGCACATAAGAGTAAATCTAAAGTTAAAGTTTTAAAGAGTAGTTTGGATAAGCCTTGCTGAGTCCAGCTCATTTGTTTTACAAATGAGGCCCAGTTCCTACAGGAGGGACATGGGACGGGACAGGGCCAAAGCTCCAGCACAGCGGAGCCAAGAGCTGGGCCTACTTCTGAAGCACTTCTGCTCCTCTGCCGCATCCAGCCACCTACCAAACGCTGCCATGCCACCTCTGACCTAAAAAGGCACAACTGTCAGAAAGTATGCCTGTCGGGGGCAGGAACAGTATGGATGCTCACACCCTAAATCCAGGGCTGTGCTGCCGGTGCCAACTTGTACAGCTTCTGCACATGACTAAACGCTGTACCACGGTCACGTGAAGTCACCTGAGGATCTTCTCACAGATACAATGAATGAGAGGAATGAGCCCAGAGCATCTGTATGACTATACGGCAGACAATGAGCTGGGCTGAATGTGCAGCCCTCTACAGTGGGAACCATATGTACAGCCGCTGCCCTCTACAGTGGGTACCATATGTACAGCCGCTGCCCTCTACAGTGGGTACCATATGCACAGCCGCTGCCCTCTACAGTGAATACCATATGCACAGCCGCTGCCCTCTACAGTGGGAACCATATGCACAGCTGCCTGCCCTCTACAGTGGGTACCATATGCACAGCCGCTGCCCTCTATAGTGGGTACCATATGCACAGCTGCTGCCCTCTACAGTGGGTACCATATGCACAGCTGCCTGCCCTCTACAGTGGGTACCATATGCAAAGCTGCTGCCCTCCTTTCCACCTTCTTCTAACCACACAGGGAGCCTTCCCACGCTCTTTTCCCTACCCTACAGCAAAGTCTTCCAGTGAACTCTAGAAACCCTAATCTGAGGGAAATGAAGGTTTCTTTCTAATTCCCACCTACCTCACCATGTAAGGTAAAGAGATTTTATAAAGTCACATAAAGAAGGGATTTTAATGGAAAAAGGGAAGACATGCACTACATGATGCTGGTGTGTGACCCAGTTACGGAAAGAGCCTGAGTAAGGAAAACAAACCATTTCAATGAGAGAACGGGGAAGGGCTTGGGTGTCTGCTTACCGCTCTAGCTGGCAGTATGAACCTGGGAGAGCAGCTAGGCCTAAAACTGAGGGAGACTAGCTCCTCACAGAACAGCAGCCTTACTCAGAGCTCCACACAGTTTCTACTCTGAGGGTTAAAAAGAATCACATGACTAAGGTGTTCAGTTACAAGGACTAGCTGTCCGCACGTATCAGAACCATGTTTTTCCATAGAGGCACATGAACAGCAACAGCTGAAGTAAGCTCACTCCTATCCACTACACCTGGGAGGAACACAGAAACACACCTGAAGCGCAGTTCTGAGTTTTGAAGGAACGGAAGTCACAAAACCCTTGTCTTGGAGTTTTCTCACAGGCACTCAGAATTCTCACGTGGTTCACTCTTGGTCTGTGAACCAACAGTGCTGACAGGAGTGGTCCTACTTTGCCGTCTGTTGCTGTGACCAAATACTGACCAGCACTCGTGAGCAAAGGGTTTGTTTCAGCTAATGCGCTAAATAGTCCATCATGGAGGGAGGCGGAGCCTGGAGGCAGGAACTGAAACAGAGGCCATGGAGGAAGGCTGCCTACCAGCCTGCAGAGGCCATGGAGGAGGGCTTCCTACTGGCCTGCTTCCAGGCTCATAATCAGCTGCCCTTCTTAGACATCAGTGGGCTGGGCCCTCCACATCAGTCATCCATCAAGGAATTGGTCCCACAGACTTGACCACAGGCATCTGATGAGGCAACTCCTCAATTTAGAGTCCCTTTTCCCAGAAAGGTTTGTCTCAAGCTGAGGAAAGCGAGCCAGAAGTGGTGACAGAAAAGCTAGAAAAGTAGCCGGGCGGTGGTGGCGCACGCCTTTAATCCCAGCACTCGGGAGGCAGAGGCAGGCGGATCTCTGTGAGTTCGAGACCAGTCTGGTCTACCAGAGCTAGTTTCAGGACAGGCTCCAAAAAACCACAGAGAAACCCTGTCTTGAAAAAACAAACAAAAAGAAAAAAAGAAAAAGAAAAGCTAGAGAAGTGTGGAGAAAACAAGAGGGAATGTACTGAAGAGAAGCAAGCCATGACTGCCCAGGCCTGAGGCCATGGTGGGTGACAGGCAGGCCATGACAGATTGCGCAGGCCTGAGGCCACGGTGGGCAACAGGCAGGCCATCCTGGAGAACAGAGACCAGCAGTCTTTCCCTCAGGACGAGCAGCAGCTTTCATAGCCTCAAATCCAGGCAGGGGTCTTGGTGAGACAGTGATTCCTCTGGTGGACAGGGAGGCAGTGGAGAGGAACCCCATCTATCACTGAATGGCTCAGAGGGTAGTGCTGGGGAGGTCAGAGAGAGAGCCTACTGTTTAAAACTGAGTAACACAGGAGATCTGAGAGTAGGGAATAATCACAAATTAGCAACTTACAGTCCCAGGGAGAGAAAGCAAGCCTAGGACACAGCTGCGAGAGCAGGCAGGCCAGCCACTGGCCAGCTGACAAGTGCAAGTTAGAGGAAGTTCATCTCCAGCAGGAAGGGACACAGGGTTTTCCCTAACCTTTAACTCCATTCATGATGGAATGGCCACTGGCAGATCTCCACTGAGAATGACCTGAGCCTGAGGTCAACAGGAGGATTGGCCTTGGGAGCCAGCTATCTGCAGTGATGGAACTCTAGAGACCAGCGACCATTTTGACATCCCCAGCTGAGTCCCACCGAGTGGGTGGTTACCGAGGAGGTCCTCTGCCTGCATAGACCTCAGTGCCTCTGCTCCCCACAGTCCCAGTGCTCGGTCCCAGCTAGAACTCGTCAGGGATGTCTGAGGAGGGTGACAAGACCTGCCCAGCACACACTCTCTAAGTGTGGCTAGCAGAGGCCGGGGCTATGGGAACAGAAGAGAGCAGAGTGAACACAGATTGGACACCGCAGACACTTGTGCAATACAGGTTCAACGCAGCCGAAGTCACAGACACGGTCTAAGAGCCCGCACAGGGAACTAAGCCCCTCCCTGCACAACACAGAGAAAAGATGCCCTTTTCTACAAACTGGACATACACACAGCAAACTACAGCCGAGATGCCCTTATCTGGAAATGGCGCTGGGAAACTGGGCGTGCACACAACAGAAGAACTACAGCTGAACCTTTCACTGTCTATGTCCAGCCAAACTGCCTCACAGATCTTAATGCTACGGCTCTGAGACCGCCAGAGGAAAAGTAGGAAAGACATTCTAAGGTGCAAGCAGAGGCAAGGGTTTTCTGCAAAGGGCTCCAGGGATTGACAAGTGTGTGAAATCAAAGAGCTTCTGCACAGCAGAGGAAGCAATCAGCAGAGAGAAGGCAGCCCCCCAAAGCGGAGGAAGACTGCCCACTATCGGTTGGACAGGGGACGAATATTTGTAATCCACTAAGGGCTGCAGACAGCTGATGAGGTGGCCTGGCATGTAAGAGCACTTGCTTGCCTTGCAAGCCTGATGCCCCGGCTTCAATTGCTGGGCCCTATGGGAAGGTTGATGGGGAAACTGATCCACGACCTTGTCCGACCTCCATGTGTGCCACGGCGCGTGTTTATACACTCTAACAAGTAATTTTTAAAAACTACAAAACTAATCACTCAAATCCTCATGCATAAGTAGACTAATGAAACCGAACGGCAGTTCTCTTTTTTCTTTTGTTTTTGAGATTATAATAGTTTTGCCAATCCCTTTTCTTCTTGGTTGTTAAAATAAGCCACTTTTTATTGTCGGCGATGTTTTAATTTTTGAGATTATAATAGGCTTTTTTTTTTTTCAAAATAGGCAGTTCTCAAAAGAAATACCCATGGACAATAAGTATCTGAAAACCAGTTCAACATCGTCAGCAGTGGGAGAAAGCAAATTAAAACCGTCACAATTCTATCTTGTGCAGTCAGAATGGTGTCATCAAAGCAGTGGAAACACACGCAGCCAAGGTAAAGTGGGAACCCCTCTCTCCTGTGCGTGGTCACAAGGGAAATCAGCACCGAGCGCCCACATTTAACGTGATAAGGCACAGCTGCTCACACCTGGTGCTTTACCAAGAGGATCTGAAGTTAACAGAGACAGCGCGCGCGCCCACATTTATCGCTGCAATGTTCGCGGCCCGCTAAGGAACGGAACCAGCTTAAGTGTCCATCAACAGATGAACGGATAAAGACGGTCCACCACGTACACAACAGGATCTTAACCAGCACAACAGGCAGAGGGAGGGCAACACGGAGAGGGGAAGAAAACTATCGGCGTGTATGTATGAAATGCCATAATGAAACCCATTAGTCTGTATGCTAAGTTTTAGAAATACAATAAGGGGGGTATGGTGGTACAGATTTAATCCTTGCACTCTAAGGCAGAAGCAGGGGGATCTCTGTGAGTTCAGGGCTAGCCTGGTCTACTTAGTCAGTTCAAGATCAGCCAGGGCTACAGTGAATCCTATCTCAAGCAAATTAATAAATTAATCAATTTAATTTTTTTTTTAAAAAGTTAAATGTGGTAGGTAGCCTGAACTTTGGAATCCCAGCACACAGGAGGGGACAGGAAAATTGGTCATAACTTGAAGGCCAGCCTGAATTAAATATAACACAACTTTGTTTCGAAAAAAAAAAAAATCCAAAGAGTAGGAAATGGAAGTTACTAGGGATATATATCGTTGGCAGAACGCTTGCCTTGCATGTTAAAAGGCTGTGGGCTCACTCCCCATGTGGCATAAACCAGGGGCTGAAAGAAAGGGGAAAAAAGAAAAAGTAAGGGAAAAAGACTATCAGAGACATTCTCATAAGCAGACTCCAGATATATACATACTCACAAAAAAATAAATGGAGAAGAATTCTTTAAAAGAAATGACACTAACCTATATAGAAAACCCAGGCTGCCTATGCTGTCTCCCTCAGCACCCACCCGGGCTGCTGCTGCTCGTGTCCACTAAATACTAGGAGGAAGGCTAGTATGAGTGATGGCCATAACTATGCTAAGTGCCACAGGCAATGCCTAACGTGCCTAACCCTGACTCTTCTCCTGGAGGTTGACAAACAGCTGTAGACTATGTGGTAGCCCAGGAGCTCCCTTTACATACAGAGCTGTACAACCAGGGATGATGGAAGTTGAGAGTGACCCAAGCAGGATAACCAAGGTGTTCTGTTGGAATCTCCAGTTCACTCCTGCATAGTCTGAGAAGTACCCCCCTCCATACACACACACACACACACACACACACACACACACACACACACACACGCCCTGCCCTCTCAGAGAATCTCCAACAAAAAAGGGTGCCGAAAGCCCAGTTCCACATTTTTTGTCATCTGTGGCAGCTCCTCCCCTGAAGTTGTCAGCCGCCCAAATCCCTGCTCAAATCGATCAGTTTTTTGGCCAGACTTGGGCACAAACCCGGCTTGTGGCGAACATCACCCCTCACCTACAGGCTATAATATAACCTCCCTGCTTTAGTTTGGGCGAACGACTTCTCTGGCCTTGATCTCTGGGACTGGAGAACTCACCCGGGAGTTGCTTTGCTCAAATGAACCTCTTCTTTTACTTCTTCTATTTGGCTTGTTCTGGCTTACTGTGCTGGTGGAAACACCTATCTCGGTCTACAGAAAACCTATTACACAGCAACTACCAGAGTGGGTAATGTCTCCACCTTTGCAAAAAAGGTGCAGATTCATGTGTGATCCTCCACGGCTATTACTTCTCTGTTGTAATAAAACACATGACCAAGCTGGAGAGATGGCTCAGAGGTTAAGAGCCATCTTTGGAAGCCTTTTGCCTGTTCTTCCAAAGGTCCTGAGTTCAATTCCCAGCAACCACATGGTGGCTCACAACCATCTGTAATGAGGTCTGGTGCCCTCTTCTGGCCTGCAGGCATATACACAGACAGAACATTGTATACATAATAAAATAAATAAATAAACAAATAAATATTTTATGCCGGGCGATGGTGGCGCACGCCTTTAATCCCAGCACTCGGGTGGCAGAGGCAGGCGGATCTCTGTGAGTTCGAGACCAGCCCGGTCTACAGAGCTAGTTCCAGGACAGGCTCCAAAGCCACAGAGAAACCCTGTCTTGAAAAACAAACAAACAAAAAAAAAAAAAAAAAAAAAAAACACATGAGCAAGGCAGTTTTTAGAAGAAAGTGGGTTTTGTTTTGTTTTTTGGCTTATAGTTATAGAGGGATAAGAGTCCATCACATCAGGAAGTATGGCAGCAAGCAGCAGTCATGGAAGCCAGAGTGGGAGGCTGCAAGCTCACACCTTCAACCACATGCAGGAAGCTGAGAAAGTAAACTAGCAACAGGGTAAGGCTTTAAGTTCTCAAAGTCGGTACCCAATGGCATACTTTGTGCTGATACCTTGTCTGTGCTCTAACAAATAAAGCTCGCCTGAAGATCAGAGGCTGGAGCTGGCCACTAGTTAACCATAGAGGACTGGAGGTCTGTACAGAGAGACAGGAAGTGATATAGCTGGGTGGAGAGGGGAATATAAGGCAGGAAGAAACAGGAGGGTGGCCCTTTTGGGCTGAGGAGTTAGCACTGTGTCTTGCTCCTTTGTCTCTCTGATCTTTCAGCACTTACTCCGATATCTGACTCTGGGTTTTTATTATTAAGACCAATCAGAACTCGTTCAACAATACTTCCTTCAGCATGACCACACTTCTGAAATCTCCCCAGATGGCCACCAACTGAAGACCAAGCACGGCAGTCACTGGGGCCAGTTCTCACCGAAGCCTCCACATCACCACTTACTAACGTATAATTTTACAACTTTGGTTCACTCCTTGACTATAAAGACGAGGGAACAAAGGGTTGGGGGTGTAACTAAGCTGTCTAGCATTCATAAAGCCCTGGGCTCTACCTCCCTAATTCTACCACTCTAGAAGGAGGGGTCCAGGGACGCCAAAGCTCTACAACAAGCTGTGAAACAACTAAGGGTTTAACTTTGTTCATGAATAAGGTGAAATTTTATGAGGCTAAAGTTCCCATGGACTCACAGGATGAGGTGGCACTGTTTGCAGACACAGCTCAGCAGTGTCCTGAGTACTAGCAATGGCACCCATGACGGCGTATGCACTTTGGATCAGCTTCCCTGGAGAAGGCACCTGACAAGCCCTGCACCCACCTTCCTAGGGCACCACATGACCGCATGGACTGCGGAAGCTGCAGAACTGAAACCACCCGGTTTGCAGGACCGAACCCATGTATTAACAAGCTCCGTTGCTAAGCTATATTCCCTAGTTCTCTAGTTCCGCTTTTTGTTTTGGTACAGGGTATCACAAAGTTGTCCAGACTAGCTCTTAGGTCTTTCTGTGGCTCAGGCAGACCTTGAACTTGAAATCTGTCTGCCCTAGCCCCGTGAGTAGCTGGGTTTGCAGGCTTGTACCACCAGGCCTAACTGAGATGATGGTTAAATAAATGGATACACGGTGTCACCATTTACGTTTCTCTTCCCCGTCACCTTTGGACAGTTATCCTGCCCACTTCCTACTTAGGTTCTTCGTGGAAAGGAAGCAGATAAGCAGGGCAGAAGTCAGCAGTCTGGCCCTCTGGAGAAAGGGGATGTGACCTCTTGTGCAGTGTTATCACCGGTGCCCTCTCTGTCACAGCTTCTGTGTGACTCCAGCTCTCCTGCCCACCTGTTCCCTTAGGAAATTTACAAGTCCTTACTAAGTGCCAGGGACTTCAAAGTTAGATCCATAGGGCGAGGAGCCCACGGACATGGCCCGTTTCCTCTAAGATTCTTCTAGGCAGGCAGAGCAAGACATCAAGGAAACAAATTGCTTAAAGGTAACTGAGCAAAGCTGGGGATGGTGGCTAACACCTGTGATTCCAGTACGTGCGAGAGGCAGAGACAAGGAGGGCCTAAGTTCAAGGCCAGCCACACTAGGGATGCTGTCGGACCCACTACCACAGGAGGAGGAGGAGATCAAAAGCATCCAACATACAGTTGTTGATGTTGTTATCTATAATCTGGGAAAGATGGGCAGGAAGAACACGGTGGAGGATGAGAGAGGAATCAGACTGGAGGTTCAAATATGAGAGGCTCTGCATAGCCTCATCTTTTTGATGAACATACAGACGCTTGTCTCGCAAGTAGAACACCAAGGCCACTAACGAATTTAGTGTTTAGTGAGATTAAAGGTGGGTACCATCACATTTAGTTTAAAAAATAATTTTTTAAAAAGCGAATCCAGATTGCAAAACACACTTTGACACAGACTAACCATCTATAATAAGAATAATGTGTATTTCCCATTGTTATCTAACCATGGAACTCTGCAATGGGTAGCAAATAAAAAGGCTATCAGCCTCAGGCTGTCCCTGGAACCAGACTTCCTGTCTTCAACAAACCAAAACCAGTTCAAAATGAACAGTAAAAGGAAACTTAAGGTTACCCAATCAGATACCACCAACTAACTGACCTCTACCCAGGAACCCTGCGCTGAGGCATCCCAGGAAGGCCACGGCAGCAGCTGCCCATCCTCCCTCTTAGCCTTCCTGTTCCTGGGTACATAACTGCCTTGCATCTCATTCCATTTTTGCTTCCTTTGATGCTCCTTAGGAGTTTTGTTAAGTCACACCCTGTAATTTTTGCTTTTTAATTTTGGTACCTCTTTGGCTTAAGAACAAATAAGATGTATGGTTTTTAATCAACTGTCTTTAGCATGATCTTTGGGAGTACTGGTCTTGCCATTCACACGGCTTCAGTAGGCGTTTCCCTGACTGCAGCAGCATTGCTGTAACCCCAGAGCAGCTCTGCATTAGAAGTGCACGTTACCCCGCATGGGCAGGGCTGCCAACACTCCCTACCCCAGCCCTCTCTTTGCTCTTGTAGAATGAGGACATTACTGCTTTACAAAGTGGTTGTATTTATAATGTACTACACAGATCTGTTATTGTGTGGAAACCTCACGACAAACATCCCACCTGAAAACTGGTGCACATACAAGAAACAGCAAGCTAAACACCTTCACCAAAATAGACTTTAAAACATTAAAAAAGGGTCAACAAGATGGATCAGCAAGTAAAGGTACCTGCTGCTAAGCCTGATACCTGAGTTCCATCTCTGGGACTGATGAGGAAGGAGGGACCATTCTCCCAAAAGTTGAACTGTGACCTCCATGTGTGCTCTGACACACTGTACCCACATATCACATGCACAAAATAAATAAAAATAAAAATAATTAAAAAAATGTAAGCATTTAAAGAAAAAAATTTCAAGCAGTCTCTTTTAGCACAAGCCTGTAATCAAAGCACTGGAGAGGCTGAGGCAGAGGAGGTCACGTTCAGGGCCATTTGTGGATATAGAGTGAGACCCTGTCTCATTACACAGGGCAGGAAGGAAGGAGAGGAGCTCGGGTATCAACCCAGAGAGTGGTCCCCAGTTACCGTCCAAGAGAGAAGGCCAAGACACTTCCACTAAAGACGGAAGCTCGCCAGCCATCTTTGAAGAAGCAGGCCTATGACTACAGCTCGTTATTTAGCCAAAAACCTGCAGTTAATTTATTCCAAAGTCAAAAACAAGCAGACATCTTTAACATTACGAGGAAGTTAGAACCCAGAAGACAGCAAGGCTTGCAGAAAAAGAGAGGAAAAAGCCTGCAAAGGAAACAAAGGCCACTTCTAGCCAAGTTCAAAGTCAGATGCACGTGATACTAAGGTCAGAGCCCTGACTCTGTCAAGACAACAGAAGGAAATCAGACCCTGAAATTGGCTCCAGCTTCTCAACCTTAAACGACCGTCTGAACCCAAAACAGCCCGAGGGAAATTGTCTGGTAGGCGAGAACGCTGAGGGCTCGGTGCAGATGAATTTAAACTGATGCGGAAAGACTGTGCAGTATTAGCCAGAGCAAGAGGGTGGGAGAGCCTCTGAGGCACAGGACAGGGGGAAGGGTGTCAGGCACGCAACTGTACCACACAGTCCACAGCAAGGCTGGAGCAGGAAGCTGAAGGTGGAGGACTGGTAACTGGGGGTTAAGATTAGAGCATAAGGGAAAATTACAGCTGCACTGGATGTCCAGAAGCCAAATGTAATATAAGCGTCTATCTAGGTTTGCCTAGGAATGATTGGCTTTAAAATGCTATCTGTGGGGTCAGCAAGATGGCTCAGCTGGTAAAGATAATTACCAAGCCTGACAGCCTGGCCCCTGATCCTCGGGACTTACAGGATGGAAGGGGAGACCAATTCCTACCGTTGACCCCAACTTACATAAACTCAGTGGCACACACACAAAATAAATAAATAAAAGGTTCAGTTTGTAAGTGCCCTTGGAGCTGGGGAGGGAGCTCATGGGTAGCTTACCTCGCAGGCAAGAAATACGCAGTTCAACACCCAGCACTGCGAAATGCTGAGGGTGAAGACGATGTTCGCAATCCTAGCATGGCTGGAGGGAGCAAGAGGATCAGGAGTTCAAAGCCAAGGCCATCCTTCGCTAGTTGGCCAGTTCTAGGCATCCTGAGATAATTTAAAGGGGAAAATAAAAGGCAGGATGCAAAGACCGTCATGGCGTAGCATCGGGGTATACACAGCACCCCAGCCAGGAGCCAGAAAACCCCTCACTGCCGCTCATTGGGTGAGCTTCCCGCTCTCAGCTGACAAAAGAAAGAACAATGCCAACCACTTAACAGTTTTGTTTTGTTTTAATCTAGTAAATAAGCAGTAAGTAATATCTTGCACAAATCCGAGAGTGCTGCACAAATTATATAAAAGCCAAGTTTGTTTGCCTGGTTGGCTCTTTCTGATTTCCTGAGCCGAGGTCTCTGGATTTAGCCCTGGCTAGCCCCAGACTATGTAGCTCAGGCTGGCTTGAGCTCTCACTCCCCGCCTTGGCTTCACGAGTGTTGGGATGATAGGGTGTGCCACAAGCACAGGGGAAGTCCTAGTCCCGGGTACATATCCCAGGAATCCCCTGGACAAGAATCCCCATCTTCACCAGAACTCTGTGCACACTCATTCATTCACAGTGACCCTCAAAACCACATGCACAGGCAGGTCCCCTTCCAGTGAGCCAGCATGCCCACCTTGTCCTAACAGCTATCTGGACGGACCCCAGCAATGCTCTCCAAGCTCCCAGCTCCCGTGCCCTGCCTTCACCCACCAGCAGCAGACCCTGAAGGTCAGGTCACTGCTACCATCTGTGCAGCTATTAGAGGCTGTGCTAGGGCGTACCCCAGCTCCTTTCTCTCACCCACAGTGGCCGTCCTGGTCAGCTGCCCTCAAACCACTCCTAATCCATTTCTTCAGCTTCTACACTACTAATGGGGGCTCTTGCAGTCCTTGCCTAGAAAGTATGAGGCCCTGGCAACCAGGGAACCAGGAAACAAACACACACATTTCTGAGCGATGGAGGTCTGCATTACTTGGGAAAGTGCTTGCCTAGCATGGTGGAGCCCTGGATGAAGGCACCTCATCAGCAGGGCAGGATGGTGCATGTATTCTGCAGGATGGTGCATGTATTCTGCACACCACCACCCCCAGAAACCCCCCTCTCCTGCCAGCACTTAGCTGAGAAGCAGGAGGATCAGAAGCTCAAAGTCAACAGTGTCTACGGGGAGTTCTTGGCCAGTTTGGGCCATGGGAGTCTTAAAAAGAAAAAAAAAAGTGCTGAGGATTACTCTAAAACACAGTTGACCACGTGACTTCCTGCCACTCCTTGCCCAGTTCACACTGCCCTCTGACCCCACTCAAGTCTAATTTTAGGCTCTAGCTGGCCTAAGCCACTTTTAGGTTCTCAACTATATCACTACCTCCTCTGGGGCCCCTCATTCATCCACTGTCGCTCTAGCTAAAAGCCTTTCACCCTCCCTTGTAAGTGCCCGACTTCCCCTTTCTCAGCTGGTCCCCAGGCAAAGTGAGTCAGCACAGTGAGTGGCTAAACTCCCCAGCATGGGAGCAAGGCAGTGGACCTCGTTGCTTACCCTGAGCTGTTGCTGCCTTCATTGTGGAGTATTACCAACGAGTACCATGCAGAGCACAGATCACAGGATCTGAGAGAGCATGCCTTGTTTACAGATGGTAAGTGTGCTGTGGACACTCAGCCTTGATAAGGGACTAGATGGCAAAGGAAAGGGAACAAGCCTTGACTTCTGATCCTCCTGCCTCACCTCTCCAGTGCTGGGATTAGAGGTTTACACCACCCTGCCCTGACCCCAGGTCAATGTCTGATATCCTTTTACACAAGGATATTGCAGGAGCCAATGAGAGCCCCATCTATAACATATGTTCTGTCATTGAGCCTCGTGACAGTCGCTGTCAGATGGTCTATCATACGTCATTGCACTGACAACTCAAGTGTGTGTGTTGTGTAGCTGCATCATGTTAACTGAAACACTTCAGGAAGGAAGTGGCTAAGAACCCAGGAAGTAAAGAAAATGCACAGGGCCCAGGAAGCTCGGGAATGTTATAAAATTCACACACTTCTGCCCCCAAAGGAATACAAGTAAACAAAGCTGGGGACAGGTGACCTTTTCTTTCTTTCTTTCTTTCTTTCTTTCTTTCTTTCTTTCTTTTCTTAATACCTCTCTTTATTTTTATCTATAAAAATAAAATCTTTAACATTTGTAAGTTACCTTTTCCAATAAAGATACTATTACCATTTTAAATGGCAGGAAGCAACTGAATTATTGATTTAAAAATCAGTAGCACAAATTACATACATACAAGAGGATGTTATTAACAAGTACAGTGTTAGGTAAGGAATTAGAGTACAGTACAGTATCCACTGTATCTAAGAGGTAGAATTCTTAATCACAGGCTTACAGAAAAGACACAGTAGACTCCAGTGTAGTCTGCTTATCAGTTATGGTCCCTATAGATTGCTTCTCTTCTGCTTGAAAGTGGAAAAAGGCTTTTTTAGGTAATGATCTCACTTTGTTCAGTATGTGCTGTAGGAGTTTTGCTTAGAATACTGGAGCATTTTCTTGGCCGGTTACTGATCATATATGGCATTTATGTCATGTATTGAAAAGCCTCTGAATAAGGAAAAATAAATTTCTAGGCTTCTCCCAAGAAGGAAAAAATACAGTATATCTCTCTCTGTTCTATTCTGAGTATAAACTGTAAATGGAGTATTTTTCTAGGTACCCTTGTGTGTGTGTGTGTGTGTGTGTGTGTGTGAGAGAGAGAGAGAGAGAGAGAGAGAGAGAGAGAGAGAGAGAGAGAGAGAGAGCAGGGTCATCAGGAGACTTTTTCTGATGGAGATACAGGGCACCGCCATCCATGTGGGGTGGGCTTCTCCCTGATACAGCTGCCTTTGCATACCCATGCTCCTGTAACACACTCATACACCCATTGGTTCACTAGGCAAGTCTTGAGGGGATGGTTTTGCTGGCTTGTCATTGATGCCTGTCTTAGTTAGGCTTTTATTGCTGTGACGAGACACCATGACCATGGCAACTCTTTTATTTATTTTTTAAATATTTATTTATTTATATATATGAGTGTATGCCAGAGAGCATCAGATAGAAGAGGGCACCAGATCTCATTACAGATGGTTGTGAGCCATCATGTGATTGCTGGGAATTGAACTCAGGACCTCCGAAGGAGTGCTCTTAACCACTGAGCCATCTCTCCAGCCCCCCCCCTTTTTGTGGCAACTCTTTTAAAGGAAAGTAATCAATTGGGGCTGGCTTGCAGTTCAGAGGTTTAGTCCATTATCGTCATGGCAGAAAGCATGGCAGCACACAGGCAGACATGGTGCTGGAGAGGTAGCTGAGAGTTCTACATCTGGATCAGCAGACAGCAGGAAGAGAGAAAAAGAAGAGGAGACTGGGCCTGACTTGGGTTTCGGAAACCCCAAAGCCCATCCCCCACTGGTACACTTCCTCCAACAAGGCCACACCTCCCAATGGTGTCACTCCCTGAGATCATGGGGACCATTTTCATTCAAACCACCATAGTGCCTTATCCGGTATGAGAATATATTTGTTTGCACCTCCTGAAGAAAAGCCGTACAAGGAGATCAGTTACCTGTTTGCCATCCCTTCTGCCACTCCTAGCTTTGTGTTCAGTTAATATTTACTAAGGGTTGGTGAGGGGTGACTCAGTGGTTTAAGCCCTTGCTGTGCAAGCAAGAGGACCTGAGTTTAGCTCCCCAGAACCCAGGTAAATGTGGAGTGTGGTGACTCGCCAGTGATTTCAGGGAAACCTGAGAGAGGCCCTGGAACAAGCCGGCTAGAGAGCTCTGGGTTTGACTTAGAGACCCTGCCTCAAAGAACAAGGCAGAAGATTTGATTGCAGAATATTCTGGGCTCAGGGACAGTGAGATAGCTGAGTGAATTAAGACACCTGCTGTCAAGCCTGATGACCAGAGTTTGACCCTTAGATCCCACACAGTGGATGGAGAGACTTGAGTTCTGCAAGCTCTCCTCTGACCTCTACATGTGTGCCATGATATGTGCATGCCTACACACATCACATATACATCATATACATACATGCACACATACAAAATAAAAAATATTTCAAAAAAAATCCCTGACATCAACCTCTAGCCTTTTCACGTAAGCACACACCTGCACATGTGTGCCCAAACACATGTGAATGCACTTGCACACATGCACTCACCACAGACATACATTGAAAAGAAGACAAGACATTTCCTTATTGAATAGGCCTGGGAGCGTGTGGCTCAGTGATGGAGGGCATACTTTGCATACATGAGGTTCTGGGTTCAGTCCCTAGAACTCACATGTGCATGTGCACACGCACACACACCATTTATATACAAAATATATGACACATATACATTATATATGATATACATATATATACATATATATATATGAGATGATGACATCCAGGTGGTAGGATTTTAACTTTATTCTAGAAACACTAAAAGATATATTGCTACCATTTCAAAATATGACACATCTTAAATTGTCCTGGGAGAGTGGCCAGGTTTGTCACTGGGCAACGCAATGGCTTTCTTCTCCTTTCTGTGATGCTGGAGAATGAACCAAGGGCCTCGTGCACTGTAGACAAGTCCTGTACCACTGAGCCACAGTCCCAGGCTCCACGGCTTCATTCCTTCATTACGTTCACTCTTGAGACAGGGTCTTACTAGGCAGCTCAGGCTGACCCTGGAACTCTTATTCCTCCTGCCTCAGACTCCCAAGATGGGGTCTATAGCTATGTGCCACCCCATACCATGTCTTTTCTTCATTCTTTATAAGAATAAAATAGAAGCTGGGCGGTGGTGGCGCACGCCTATAATCCCCGCACTCGGGAGGCAGAGGCAGGAGGATCTCTGTGAGTTCCAGGCCAGCCTGGTCGACAAGAGCTAGTTCCAGGACAGGAACCAAAAGCTATGGAGAAACCCTGTCTTGAAAATAAAATTAAAGAAAAAAAGAATAAAATAGAGGGGGCTGGAGAGATGGCTCAGTGGTTAAGAACACTGGCTGTTCTTACAGAGGACCTGAGTTCAATTCCCAGCACCCACATGGCAGCTCACAAGTGTCTGTAGCTCCAGTCCCAGGGGAATCTGACACCTTCATGTCAATGCACATAAAATAAAGTTAAATAAAATTATTAAAAGAAATAAAAGAAGCCAGGCAGTGGTGGCACATGCCTTTAATCCCAGCACTCGGGAGGCAGAGGCAGGTGGATCTCTGTGAGTTCGAGGCCAGCCTGGTCTACAAGAGCTAGTTCCAGGACAGGCACCAAAGCTACAGAGAAACCTTGTCTCAAAATAAATAAATAAATAAATAAATAAATAAATAAATGAAAGAAATAAATGAAAGAAATAAATGAAAGAAATAAAAGAGAAGGAAATGAATAAGCAAATATTTCAACATAGTCTCATTGGAGGCTAAGATAAACACAAGCCAGTTTTTATTATTGTGAACTGTGCTTGAACCCACTGCCTTGTGTTTGTCAGGTGCTCGTTCTATCGCTGTCTCTCCCTGACCACCCCTCACTTTCACTTGTATTTTGGTGTCTTACTAAGTTGCCCAGGTTAGCCTTAAATTTGTCATCCCCTTGTGTCAGCCTTGCTAGTCACTAGATTTAGACCCTTCCTTCTTTCCTCCCTCCCTCCCTCCCTCCCTCCCTCCCTCCCTCCCTCCCTCTCTCCCTCCCTCCTTCCCTCTCTCCCTCCCTCCCTCTTCACCTCCTCTTAGGAAATCTACACACTCACGCTGGGAAGGCACTCACTATTCAGCTACATCCCAGCTCATTATTCTGAGAATAAACTGCATAAAGAACAGCTCAGAATAAAGGCTCAACCACACTTCCACACTTCACAGAAACATGTGTAGCTCAAGCTCGGGCTGCCTGGAAGAAACAGGATAGGTTTCACAAAAGGTCACATGAGAAGGACAGCTTCTCTCTGCCCAAGGCTGTGTTTGCAGAAGCGATGAAGACCTTTAGATCAGTCTGTTCATTAGCCATTGCCTTACACATCTGGTCAGAATCAATTTGACCTTAATATTTCCTTAGTGCCGCCTGCAGATCACCTATCAGAACTAGTTCCGATCTAACCTTCGCTGAAGGTGAAGTCCTTCCACTGCCCCGTGTTTTAATTTAAGAGCTTCAACCAAATCAGCTATACATCACCATGGTTACCGAATACTTCAACTTCTGTGAAGCAGTGATCTTCACCACAAATCTGAAGGTGGAGTACGAAGTTTGTTTTTTACCTAGCATGGTGGCCCACAAGTACAGTCCCAGTGTTCCAGAGGCTGACAGAGAGTTATGAGTTCAAAACCAGCCTACGCGAAGGACATAGTAAGTTTCAGGCCAGCCCAGTGTGAGACAATATTTCAAAAAAGAAAGCATTGAAACTCATTTACTAATGTTTTAAAGTTAAATTTGAGCACCAGCATCCATGTCTTCTTCCAGACTACAGATGCCATGTGCGCTGCCTCAGGCTCCCATTCATCCCAGACTACAGATGCCGTGTGCACTGCCTCGGGCTCCCATGCCACCCCAGACTACAGATGCCACGTGAGCTGCCTTAGGTTCCCATCCCATCCCAGACTACAGATGCTGTGTGCGCTGCCTCGGGCTCCCATCCATCCCAGACTACAGATGCCACGTGTGCTGCCTTGGGGTCCCATCCACCCCAGACTACAGATTCCGCGTGTGCTGCCTCGGGGTCCCATCCATCCTTGCCCCATGGGCTGTATTCCCTGAAACCACAAGCCATGATAAACACGTCCTATACTTCCAGTTAAAATTTCCCTGAGCTGAGTATAATTTCCAGTACAAACTTATGACCAAGGAGCGCTGCAGCTTCCAGAGAAGGCTGTAATTTCAGTCACACCCCACAACAAGCTCAGGTGAGGTCACATTACGGCTCGGAGCAAGCAGACAGCTAACAGCTATGCTCAACTAGTCTAAAAGCTTGGTCATCAGTAAGAAAACAAGACAAGTTGGGCGGTGGTGGTGCACGCCTTTAATCCCAACACTCAAGAGACAGAGGCAGAGTGATCTCTGTGAGTTCTAGGCCAGCCTGGTCTACAAGAGCTAGTGCCAGGACAGGCTCCAAAGCTACAGAGAAACCTTGTCTTGAAAAAAAATAAAATAAAATAATAATTTAAAAAAAGGAAGACACTGCCTAGTGGTATGGTGCCGTGCTCAAAAACAGGAGGAAATCGGGTTACTATTTTAGTAACCCTTCTTTTACATTATGTCATAAGAAGACTCATAACTGACAAACTATGGGTGTCTCTCACTGAACCTGGAACTAAAAGACTCAGCGAGGGTACGGCCAGAAAACCCCAGGGATCCTCCTGTCTGCCTCTACAGTACTCGGAATACAGGCATGAGCTGGGAATGTGGACACGTGATGATGGGAATGTGGACACGTGATGATGGAACTGTGGACACGTGATGATGGGAATGTGGACACGTGATGATGGGAATGTGGACACTTGATGACGGGAATGTGGACACGTGACGACGGGAATGTGGACACGTGATGACGGGAATGTGGAAACGTGATGATGGGAATGTGGACATGTGATGATGGGAATGTGGACACGTGATGACGGGAATGTGGACACGTGATGACGGGAATGTGGACACGTGATGACGGGAATGTGGACACGTGATGACGGGAATGTGGACACGTGATGACGGGAATGATGTGGACATGTGATGGGAATGATGTGGACATGTGATGGGAATGATGTGGACATGTGATGGGAATACAGGCATAAGTTAGGAATTCAGGCATGCAGTGTGAATATGGGCATGAGCTGGGACCATGGACATGTGCACTATATACAGGTTTTATATGCATACTGAGGATTCAAACTCAGGTCTGCATACTCACACAGCAAGCATTTTCCTCTGCTGACTGAGTCGTCTCCCCAGCACCCATTAACATTATTTTACATAGCATGAGTAGATGACAATTTCATTTTTTGCTGTTTAGGATCAAACTCCCGGTCTCAGAAATGCTAGGCAAGCACTCCCCGCCACCCTCTTCTACTGCTCCTGCATTTTCATTCATTGAATTGACTGCAGGGTGCTGGGGACCAACTGAAGTACCAGTGCGTACAAGGTAACCACTGAGCTGTATCTCAACCCTTTCCTCTCCCGCCCCCAACCCCCAGACAGGGTTTCTCTGCCTAGCTTGGCTGTCCTGACACTGAGTCTGTAGACCAGGCTGCCCTTAAACTCAGAGAACCACAAGCCTCTGCCTCCCGAGTGCTGGGAATAAAGGCATGAGCCGCCTGCTCCTCTGTGTCTTACAAATGACCACGTATTTGGACTAGCAGACGGTCCTCAATCCTCTAGCTACAGCTTTGCCACTGTCCATCGTGGCATAACAAATTCCACCCAAAGGGACTGGTGGCCAAGAATAAACATGCTCCCAGGGTTTCTGATGGGCACTGCCAAAACGCCAGAGAGGAGGGGGTCTTGTGTGTTCTCCCGGGCAGAGCTCACCCCTAAAGACGCAACACAGCATCCATCTTTGCACTGCACAACCTTTTCCTTTTCTTTCTTTCTTTCTTTCTTTCTTTCTTTCTTTCTTTCTTTCTTTCTTTTTCTTTCTTTCTTTCTTTGCTTTTTTACCTGTACCCCAGGCTGGCCCCAGACATGCTCCACCCAGAGATGCCTCCACCTCTTGGGTGCTGGAATTACAGGCATATATTGCCACTCCTGGTTTATGCAGTGCTAAGGATTGAACCCAGGACCTCGCTCATGCTTGGCCACCTTTGCCAACCGAGCTACAACGCCAGGCCACTTACATACATAACACGTTGAAAGAGGCTTTTAGGCGTGGCTCCTCCTTCCTGGCCTCTGCCCTCCAGCTACACCTGTGGCTGTGGTTTCTGTTGTCCCGTCTGCTGGTTCTGCCTCCTTAGCATCTATTCCCAAGACCAGTGGTTCTCAGCCTTCCCAGAGCTGCAACCCTAGAATACAATTGCTCACGTTCTAGTGACCCCCAACCATAGAACTATTTCAATGCTACTTCCTAACCGTAACGTTGCTACTGTTATGAATCATAATGTAAAATCATAAATATCTGATATGTGATTCCCTGTGGGGGTCACGACCCACAGCTTTAGACTCTTGAAGATCACCCCACTAATCTGATAACTTAATCATACATGCTAGGTTACCTGGATAGGTTAAACAAAACATATCATCATATATAATATAGCCAAAATAAATACTATCTTTAACAGTATTGCATCTTATTCATGTACAACTTGGTGGGATTTCTTTCTTTTTTTGACAGAAGATTTCAGAATATACCCCAGGTTGGCCTTGAACTTGAAGCAACTGTCTTGCCCCACCACTCCAGCACTGGAAAGACCATGGTTTTCACGCTTTGCTACAACTGAAATCACCTGGGAACTTCTTAAAGAAGAGACCACTCACCTGGCTGAAAATACAGCTCGGGGAACAGGAAAATTACTGCTAAAAACACCAAAAGCACCCAGAATTCTGAGTAAATGTGGATTGGGGGATGACCTAGGCAGCAGGAGTGTTTTGGCAGTTCTTGCCCTGGGGAGCTGGATACCGGAGGATAAGGGGTTCAAGGCTAGCCCCCGCTACAAGAGCCATAAAAGATGAAAAGCAAAGGAAAGGGAAAGTTCTGAGCAGCTCCCAGGACCCCAAGGAAGGAAGTTCAGTATCCACAGTCCCAACGGTCTGACCCAGGGCACAAGAGAGAGGGAAAGTGAGGAAACCGGTGTAGGCCAAAGACAGCAGAACAAGGAAGCACTCACATTCTTTACTTTTAGACAGAATCTCACTATGTAGCCCTGGCCAGCCTGAAGCTCACAGCATAAACCAGGCTGGCCTTGAACCCACCAGGATCTGCCTGCCTCTGCCTCCCCAGTACTGGAGACAAGGTAAGTATGTACGGCCATAACACGCTGCACTCAAACTTCTGGATGTTAGGAAGTAGGCCCAGCCCAATTTCTTAAATAACTTCAACTGCTGTTTTAATTGCGTCAAACCATCTAAACCAAAATTGTTTGGCAAACAAGGTTGTGCCAACTTCACGGAAGCTCTCTAGGTTTTCTGTTTGGTTGGTTGTTTTTCTGGTTTTCCATGACAGGGTTTGTCTGTGCAACCTGGCTGCCCTGGAATTCACTCTGGAGACCAGGCTGGCCACAAACTACAGAGATCCTTCTGCCTCTGCCTCCCAAGTGCTGGGATTGAAGGTGTGCACCACCGCCACCCAGTTTATCTTGTTGTTTGAACAAAATGGACGACCCTACGTATTTCCCCTACTAACTATGGTGGAGCTCTGAACAACACTGAAACTCAGGACAGCCCTGCCCTGGGGTTTGGAAGGTGCGCTGCGGAAGAAAAGCCTCCCTCCAACACACAGACTGCAAGGCATGCTGGGAAAGAAAAGCTTCCCTCCACCACAAAGATTGCAAGGCATGCTGGGGAAGAAAAGCCTCCCTCTGACACACAGACTGCAAGGCATGCTGGGGAAGAAGAAACACACAGACTGCAAGGCATGCTGGGAAAGAAACGCCTCCCTCCGACACACAGACTACAAGGCATGCTGGGGAAGAAAAGCCTCCTTCCGACACAAGACTGCAAGGCATGCTGGGAAAGAAACGCCTCCCTCCAACACACAGACTGCAAGGCATGCTGGGGAAGAAAAGCCTCCCTCCGACACACAGACTGCAGGCTTTTAAACAAACTCCTGGGAGCCTCAGGAGCCACGGCAGGAAGATGATGAGCTGAAGGTCAGCTTGAACTACTTAACAAGGTACAAGGCCAGCTTGAAGTACTTAACTGCTACAAGGAGCAAGATCTGGATTCCAAAAACCAAAAATAAGAAAAAGAAAACAACCTATAATCTGACACTAGGGATATGAAGAAAGAAGGATCAGGAGTTTAAAGTCACCCCTGACTACATAGCAAATTCATAGCTAGCCTCAGCTACATGACACACTGTCTCAAACAACACACTCTGTTAAAGCCTAGATAAGTGGTCCAGGCCTGTAATCCCAGTGTTTGGGAGGTGGAGGCAGGACCAAGAGTTCAAGGCCAGACTGGGCTACTCATCCAGGCCAGACAGAATTACATAATAAGACCCTGTCTACAAAAAAAAAAAAAAAAAAAACAGCTGGAGCTTATGGGCTAAGAGTACTGGCCCCGGGTTCATTCCCAACACCCATATGAAGGCTCATAACCCTCCATAGCTACAGTCCCAAGTGATTCAACGTGCCCTTCTGGCCTCTGTGGGCATGGCACTCACGTGGTACACAGACATACATGCAGGCAAAACACCCATAAATAAAAATAAATAATAAATAATGCGATGCATGTTCACATACTTAAAAAGAGAGAGAGAGAGTGGGGCGGTGGTGCTGCATGGCCTTTAATCTCAGCGCTAAGGAGGCAGGGGCAGGTGGATCCCTGAGTCTGAGGCCAGGACAGCCTGGGATCACACAGAGAAACCTTATCACAAAAAGACCAAAATCCAAACAAACCACAAAGCCCCCAGTATTAAGGCTCAGAGATGGGCAGAAGTAAAAGGTGACTTGATTGTGGAGGAGCGTTGGGAACCTGGATAAGGTAGACATCTCAAAAATACTATCCACTCATGGGGTTCAGCCTTAGCTGCCGACTGGTTCTGACAGTAAAAACAACCCTCCTACCGTGGAATAAACTAAACAGTTGCACTGTCCTGCCCATGGGGGGCGCAACCTACATAGGCAGGGTACAGTGCAGAGAAATGCCATCCTATCAGTTTAAAGAAGGCCAGAGCGCTCCTTAGCTCGGGCCAAGGTTATTTCCCCGACGTCGGAGGACACAAAACAAACGCGGCCAGCCAACAGAAAGCACAGTCTGCAAACAAGGACCTTTACAGCCCTCCGGGTCTCCCAGCCTCCTTTTCCAGGGCTGAGCTGAGAGGTGCCAGGAAGAGAATCGAAGGTCAGAGCGGTTAGCGCTAAGGCCTGGGGACGTTGGGAAGCTGCCCGCGCCCGCTTCTGCTTTTCGGGGAATCACAATCCCTTTCGCTAAAAATATTTAACTCCTCCTCTGCCTGCGGGTGGGAAAGCGAAGGTGGGGGCAGGGTGGTTTTTTAAATTCTGAAGGCTTTGGCCCAAGACACTGCAAACCAAGAAAGCAGCGGCGCAATTTAAGACATAGGAAAGATTAAACAGCTGTCACGGAGACGACAGGCGAGAACTTCACCTGTTTCCAGACGCAGGTCTACCCCTCGGACTTCAAGGATGCGAACACCATCGGACTAGGGGTCCTGGGGAAGCGCGCACTCGGGATAGCAAGGGTGACACCGGGTGGACCCGTCGCATTGCAAGGATGCAAATACAACAGCCAGGGAATCAAAAGAAGCGATAGGGAGGCGGGATGCGCGTTCACGGGAACACTGGCGACTTGGGGGTGTTCCTATTGCAGTGCAAGGATGCAAACGTGACACCCGCAAGGGCCCACGGGCAACCAGGACAAACGATGGGGGTTTCGTTCAGGGGAGCAGGGGCGACACCGGGCATTCCCTTCGCTCTGCTCACCACTTGCTGCGCGCCGCGGAAAGTGGCGTCCAGCAGCATCAGTTTCCAGGGGTCGGACACCGCTCCGGGCAATGGGATGTACACGTAGTAGGCGGCCAGCGCCAGCAGCGCGGCCAGTAGGACGCACGATGACCTCATTGTCCTCAGGCCGGGATGTCCGGAGCTGACCACGGTACGGTGCGATGCTACCCGGAGACCGCCGGCAAGTTTCTGCCAGCCTCAGCTGCTGCTTCACGTGTTCCTCTTAAGGCTGCGAGCCAATCACAGGCTGCGTCGGGAGGAAGTGGGAGCACGGACGTGCCCCCTCCGCGGAGTCCTTGCGAAGAGCTGCGGGCTCGCCAGGTTGCAGGAAGCGCTGTGGTGCCGCAGCGCCGGGAGGACGAACAGCAGCCTCTGGCGGGCACTGTGAGTATGACAGGCTGCGATGCCAGGCTGCCTTCTGCAGGTTTGCGAAGGGGTTCCAGGCCAAAACAGTCTCAGAAGAAAAACTAACAGGAACAAACAAAAAGTTGGGCTTAACATGCAACATACCGTACATCATTCTCTCTACAAATAACACCCGGCCCACACCAAGAACTAGAAGAGCTGGAGAAAAAGACGATGAAGTCTCTTGTACGAGGTCCGGTGACTAAACCCAGGAGTATGTCAGGCAAGCACTTTACCGCTGAGCTGCAACCCAGCCCTTGGATTTTTTTGAGCCAGAATCTCAGGCTATCATAAAACCATCCTCTTGCCTCAGGCTCTACATTCTGAGAGGAGCTTTATGTATACATATTACATTTTTTTGACTCTTTGAGACAGTTCCATGGAGCCCAGGCTAGCCCTTTTCTGTAACTGTGAACTTCAAATCCTTCTGCCTACCTGAATTTCCCAAGTACGGTTACTGTTATTTGCTAACAGGATGCACTTATTGAGGGGGGAGTTGTAAAGTACAAGGAAAATACATATGAGAAGCCCAATGATAACAATAATAATAACTGACATACAGAATGATTATTATGAGCTAAATTCTATGGTAAGCACTCCAGAGAGATTAATTTGTTTAGTTTTCATAACAATTCTGGGATACACTATTGTTGCTCTGAAAGAGGCCTTGAAAGAAGCAGACAGGCATGCTGGCACACACTTTCAATCCCAGAACTTAAGTGGCAGAGGCAGGAGAATTTCTATGCATTTGAGGCCAGCCTAGTCTACATAGTGAGTCCCAGACCAGCCAGGATTACATAGTCAGATCTTGTCTAAGAAAGGGAGGAAAAGAGGGAGTGGGGGAAAATGAAGGAAAGAAGGGAGGAAGGGGAAAGGAGGAAGGAAGGGAGGAAGGAAGAAAGTGCGTTAGTTATCCCTAGTCATCAGGCTGGTGAGAGCTGGGATCCAGGACTCATGATGTTTTGTCCCCCGTAGCTCCTGCTAAGAAATGAGAACACAAGCTGAGGAGAAAGTTCTCTGCTTGCCCAGCATGTAAAAGGCTGTGACTTTACTCCTGGCATCTCAAAAGCAGGGTGTGTTGTCACAGGCTCGTAAGCCCAGGAATCAGCAAGTGTGCAGGTCAGAATTTCAGGGTCACCCTTGACTGTGGCAGGGCCAGTAAAGAAAGGAGGTTGAGTCCCGAGCAGGCTGTCCGAGAGCGAGCCTGGAACCTTACATAGACGTGTCCTCTCTGTCGAGCAGCATGTCAAATATGCCATGGGAAAGGATGGAGGAAAGCTGTCTTAAGCTATTACAAGAGTTTTACTTCTTGAAGAAATCGGTGTTCTGAACTGCCTGACCCAGAGTGGCAAGCAGACTCACAAGCAGATACTATCAAACTGTGTCACTTTCAGCATTTCCTGTGGGTCAGTCGTTGCTTTCGAGCCTTGTTTTCAGAGATACTCTTGGGCCTCTTTGCCACACCTTACACACAGTACCTTGTTCTGATTCGAAGGCATGGAGAAGGTACGCAAGAGAAAAAGGGAACAAGGTTTATGACTAAAGCTACCTGTTCAGCTTGTGAAAGTTGACTGCATGGGGAGTCCCATGGTATGGCAAGATGGATTACATTGTTTTCTTAAACGTAAGTTAAATCAAACATGCCGGGCACATAGTCTATAGTTTGAAATGATCTCAAAGCATATGGGTAACTTGGTTACTGTAACTGGAAGTTTCTCTCCTGATGGAGGAAGGTCATTGGCTAATAAAGAAACTGCCTTGGCCCATTTTATTGGTCAGAACATAGGTGGGTGGAGTAACAGAACAGAATGCTGGGAGGAAGAGGAAGTGAGCTCAGACGCCTCAGAGAGAGGCCATGCTCCCCTCTCCCAGGCAGACGCACGCGATGAAGCAAGCCGCCAGGTCAGACATGCTGAATCTTTCCCGGTAAGACCGGTGCTACATAGTTTATTAGAGATGGGTTGATCAGGCTATCAGAATTAGCCAGTAAGGGCTAAAGCTAATGGGCCAAGCAGTGTTTAAAAGAATACAATTTGTGTGTAGTTATTTCGGGGCATAAGCTAGCAGGCGGCCAGGGTGCTGGGGATGCAGCCCCACAGCTCCTATTACTACACTCTCCCGCCCAACAGTTCCCAAATAACCACTCTGAGGCTTGATGTTTATTACAAACTGTTTGGCCTATTAGCTCAGTCTTATTATTAACTACATCTTACAGCTTTAAATGAACCCATTTCAATTATTCTATATTTTACCACAAGACTCTTGGTTTGGTACTTCACATCTTAATTCTCCAGTGACTGCTACCATCTCTCTGACGCCACTGTTTTTAATCCCTGTATCTGTTTATTTTTCCCGCCTGGCTCTATTCTGCCTGGCTATTGGTCAAATAAGCTTTATTAACCAATGGTAATAAAACATATTCACACCATACAAAAGGGCATCCCACATCAGGTTATAATATCATATTTATGATCAGCAGACTTTTGAGTAAATGCCATTTGACCATCTGATAAGCTGAAATTCCAAGGGAAAAAAAGCCACAAATATGTCAACATGTCTTTAATGCTGATTAACTCATTAGAGTTTAGTGATTGTGGGGACCTGGAGTGGTACAGCTCTGGAGTCAAACTCTCTTGGGCTGATTTTGTTCACCTTCCCTCAACTCTTCCCAAAGGCCTCTTTTTCATTAAGAAGTCTTCTGTGCTCAGGAACAGTCATTTGGCCATTTGTGAGAGTTCAACTCTGTATCTTTGATAGTCTCTGCTTCCTGGTTAGGAATGATGGACTTAGTAACACATTGCTGGACTCTGTGTTGTATTCCAGAAAAGCCTCCTCATAGCCGTCCCCCTTTTTATCAGGCCGGTTGTCCTTCAACTTGGGTACATTCTGGACCTTTATGCCTTATCAGACTGTGGATTTGAAACACATTCTTAGATTCTTTGGCTTACATGTACAATCTGGAGTTTATTTTGTTGTGTGAAAGCTTTTTGACTTTATGAAATCTCATTTTTGTATTTCTGCTCTTTCTGTGCCTTTTGGTTCATGTCACAATATTTCTTTCCCAAACAGATGTCATGACATTCTCACTTCTGTTCTCAACTGTGTAAAAAGTTCAGTTGTCATAGTTAAGTCTTGCGTCCATTTGAATTGAGTGTATGTGAGTTGTAAGATGAGGATCTAATTGCACTCTACTTTTTATAAATAAACTTTATTATTAAAAAACTTGCAAATAGGGGGCTGGAGAGATGGCTCAGTGGTTGGGAGCACTAATTGCTCTTCCAGAGGACCAGGGTTCGATTCCCAGCACCCACATGGCAGCTCAGAATTGTCTGTGACTCCTGTTCCACGGGATCCTCCACCCTCACGCAGACATATATGAAGGCAAAAATACCAATGCATATAAAATAAATTTAAAAAAACCTTTCAAATAAAAAGATTCTATTTTCTAAAATAAATGAATGATCGAATGAATGAAGAAGGAAGGAAGGAAGGAAGGAAGGAAGGAAGGAAGGAAGGAAGGAAGAAGACAACCAGGGACTAGGGAGAAGGTTCAGTGGGTAGGAATGCAGTGAAGAATTAAAGATCTGAGTTTGAATCCACAGCCCCACGTAAAAAGTCACAGTGTATCTCCATGTACCTATAACCTCAGTCCTGTAGGAGGTAGAGACAACGAGATGGCTGGGGCTTGCTGGCTGCCAGGCTAGCTCCAGAGTCCAATAGAGACTATCTCAGAGACCCAGAATAAGGCCAAGAGCAAATAGAGAAGGACACCAATGTTTTCCCCTAGCTTATGTGTGCACGCCAATGCTAAGGTTACAGGCTTGCACCACAATGTCTAGTGTAGCATTTTCTTTGTAGATGTAGCTTTTCATAGGCAGACATTTTTATTAACTTGAGGAAGATGTAAAGTTACCATTAGTTCCGAGGGAGTCACATGTGATAGCTATTCTTGGTTGTCAACCTATATCTAGAAAAAAAAATATAAAAAAAATAAGAATAAACCACAAGCAGCTGGGTACTCCTGTGAGGGAGTTTTAGTTAACTGGGTCATCTGAGGTCAGAAGACCCACCCACAATCCGAGCCACACTTTGTCCTGTCACTCATTATCACTGGCAAGTTCATAGATCATTCTCCTGAGGCGTTCCTTCACTGGTTAGAGCCTACTTCCTCAGGATCCTAACATACATGTGTTGCATGAGTTTAATTGGTCTTGCTAATAAAAACCCAGAGCCAGATATCAGGGCATATGCAGAAAGGTCAGAGAGAGAAAGGAGCAAGCCACAGCCAACTCTTGGGTGCCATTTGTAACTGGAGGTTTCTCTCCCACCTCACAGTTCCTGAATAATCACTCTGAGGCTTCATATTAACTACAAACTCTTTGACCTATTAGCTCAGACTTATTATTAACTAGCTCTTACAACTTAGCCCATTTCTATTATTCTGTATTTTACCACAAGGCTCATGGTTTGTTACCTCACATCTTGCTTCTCCGGCAGCTGCTGGTGTCTCTCTCGACTCTGCCTTCTTTCTCCCTGTATTCAGTTTGGTTTTCCCACCTAGCTATATTCTGCCAAAGCAGCTTTATTCATCAATCAATAAAAGCATCACATATCGGCAGCACGCAGAAGGACATCCTACATCGTATATTAAAGACCTGCTGAGACAACCATCTTCATGGACTGAACAACTGCTGGATTCTTAAATGTTCTGTTGGGATACGGCTATTATTGGGCTAGTTGGACCACAGCATGTAAGCCACTCTAATAAATCATATATTGATATATATGTATACATAATTTATTATATATGAGTATATGTACGCACATATATACACACATATACATTCATTTTATCTGAGATCTGTTCCTCTAGAGAATCCTGACTAATACGGCACACTTAAATTTCCTTCCTGTGCTCTGATACCCAACAAACTCAGGGCAGAGCTTTTCCTTCTGCTACAGGAGTACCCCATATTCTGGAGCAGGCTTTAACTCTAGCCAGAAGACAATTAGTTACCTTGTAATGGTCCTGCTACTGTTGACCAGTGGGCACATCTTGCCTGCGCAGTCCACACTATCATGCAGGATCCAGGGCTGAGTAAATCTGTTGGTGCCTTCTCCCCCTACAGCCTACATAGCAGCATCTGGGATGAAGAACAGAAGAATCTTCTTTTTCTTTTTAAGTGTGTGGAGTATTTTATCTCAGAGATTTGCTTTTTGTGGTAGTTTGAATGTTTTTGGCCCCATAAGATCACAGGGAGTGTCACTGTTAGGAGGTGTGGTCTTGTTGGAGGAAGCTGGGTGACAGAGGTCTTTAATCCAGACTTTGAGGCTAGAGGGCATGCTGTTAATCTGACCTTCTGTGCCAATGTGGGGGCCAGCTCTGAGGTCTTTTTCTCAAGCTTCACCCAGTGGGACACTCAGTTGATTTCCTGTTACCTGCAAAATGTAGCAGTCTCAGCTCTAGCAACACCTCTGCCCACATGCCGCCATGCTCCCTGCCATGGGGGACTGAACATCTGAAACTGTAAGTGAGCCCCTCAATTAAATGTTTTCATTAATAAGAATTGCCATGGTCATGGTATCTCTTCACAGCAATAGAAAACCCCAACTAAGACAGTTTTGTTTGTTTGTTTGGTTGGTTGGTTGGTTTTGGTTTTTAGAGATAGGGCTTCTCTGTAGCTTTGTAGCCTACCCTGGAACTAGTTCTTGTAAAGAAGGCTGGCTTCGAACTCACAGAGATCTGCTTGCCTCTGCCTCCCGAGTGCTGGGATTAAAGGTGTGTGCCACCACCACCCCACACTAAGACAGTTTTGAAGTTTAGACTGTACTCTTGTTTTTTTTGTTTTCCTGATCAACTGAAACTTACATTTCCTTCAGTACCAAGGGCCTCATGAATACTGAGCAAGAGCAGGCATTCCACTGCTTAGGTATTTCCTAGTTATACTATGAAAGTTTTATTCTGAGATAAGGTCTTGATAAATAGTTCAGCCTACCCTGAACCTGGAAATTCTCTTGCATCCACCTCCCAAGTGGGTCATAATACCCACTATGTTGCTTGTTTTTGTAAGATCTTGATGTAAATTAAAATTCTAGCCAGGTGTCTGTTCTTATTATCATCCCACCTACATTAAAGATCTAAGTTCTACTTTAGACTATTTGATGCAAAAATAAGCATAAGAAGAAATATAAACTGTACGTCAGAAGCTCCACTCTGGGAGGTACAGCCCTCCAGAACTTGGGCTACTGTGTATTAGTTGTTCCTTCATCTTTATTTGTTACCATAACTCTAAAGGTAATCAACATTTTTATAATTCTATGGAGGCAACATCTAAGAAGAACCACAAACAATAATGATAATCAAACAGAAACAGTAAAAAACACACATTTATAGCTGTAAAATTAATATATTTTTAACAGATAGAAACTTGAAAATAGTAATAGTCTTTGCTATAAACATGATTTTATAATTTTAGTTGTTAGATGTAGATATAAAATTTGAGATTTTTATTTGCTTGGTTTTATAATTTTTTATTTATTTATTTATTTATTTATTTATACTTTTGGTTTTTCGAGACAGGGTTTCTCTGTGGTTTTGGAACCTGTCCTGGAACTAGCTCTTGTAGACCAGGCTGGTCTTGAACTCACAGAGATCCTCCTGCCTCTGCCTCCCTAGTGCTGGGATTAAAGGCGTGCGCCACTACCACCCAGCTTTGCTTGGTTTTAAACAAGAACTTGAATTTGCTTTGTAGCCCAGAATAGCCTAAAACTTACAATCCTTTTCCCTGATCTCCAGCACTGGGGTTATAGCTGTCCCCAACCTGCACAACTAAGATAATCTCTTAGATTTATGATTTTAATAATTCTGAACATGGTATGTGATTGGTAAATATCTGTAGTCCCAACACTCAGGAGGCAAAGTCAGGAGGATCAGAGCTTCAAGGCAAGCATTGGATACATAATCAATAAGGTTAGCCTGAGTAACATGAGACCCTCCCCCAATAAAAAACAAAAACAAAACCCAAGAGTATCTTCTAACCTGGTTACGTGAGACCCTCTCTCAAACA
Organism: Alexandromys fortis; assembly: GCF_014885135.2. Classification (NCBI taxonomy): domain Eukaryota; kingdom Metazoa; phylum Chordata; class Mammalia; order Rodentia; family Cricetidae; genus Alexandromys; species Alexandromys fortis. The sequence continues at coordinate 1,665,594 of NW_026067923.1, forward strand.
AACAAACAAAACCCAAAACAAATAAAAAAACAAGATTATCTTTTTTGTTTTGTATATTTTTTAAATAAGTGCATTTTACAATGTCCAACTGTTAAGTAAAATCTTAAGAAAAGCCTCTCCCCTGATGAAAAATAACTCCAATTAGACCAGAGTGGACCAAATCAAAAATGCCGTGCTCTCGGGTAGACAGGAGCATGGCTGGGAGAAGACAGAGAGGGAGAGCACACGCAAAACCCGAAGACCAGGTGTTCCTTTTTCTGCCTGAGCCTAAATAGCTTGTGGGAATGGTCCTGACCCTCCCTGGGGAGGGGTCAATACTTGGCTTCCTGAGCTGGAGTCCAGGCCAAGACAACTCCCAGGGGGAGAGGCTGGGGTGATGCTTCCAACTCAATATTACACCAACTCGATTTTATTTTTTTCTCTTTTCTCTTTCTTTCCCTTCCTCACCCTCCCTCCCTCCCTCCCTCCCTCCCTCCCTCCCTCCCTCTCTCTCTCTCTCTCTCTCTCTCTGTCTCTCTCTCTCTTTCTTTTTTAAGACACTTTTTTTTTTTTTTAAATCACTGTAGCCTAGGCAGGTTTGGAAATTCCTACGTAGACTAGACTGTCCGTGAACATTTTTCTTTAAGATAGTGACTCGTTGTATAGCTCTGGCTGGCTTGGAACTTGCTATATAAACCAGGCTGGTCACAAAACTGACAGAGCTCTGCCTCCTAAGATGTCTAGGACTAAAGGTGTGTGACCACGGTAGAGCTGGCCTTGAACTCTTGGTCCTCCTGTCTCATCCTCTCATCCTTATAGCTTTTAAAATTATTATTATTATTAGTTCAGGTTTTCTTTGTTTTGAGATGAAGAGGTTTCTACTTTAAGTATCCAAGGTTTCCCAGAAAGCTGGACTCTCCACCTTCCTTCCCCTGCTTGTGGATGTGCTTGTGGGCCAGTGAGATGGGTGAGCAGGTGGAGGCGCTTGTTGCCAAAGCTGAGCACCTGAGCTGGATCCCAGAGGTGCCCACGGTGGAGGAGGGAACTGATGCCCACGAGCTGTGTGTCCACGCACTTACACTTGCAAAAAATACGTAAGTAAATAAACATGATCTTTACAATGCTGTTCTTTCAGCTTTGGGGGAGAGTAGGCAAAAGACTTGGACCTTCTTGGTAACTCAACAGGACACCACAAGTTTCATAAGCAACTTGACAAAGTTCATAAGGAGCATGACAAAGGTGACTCTCTTTCTTCACATTTCAATTGTTAAACTGGTCTGCATTCCTGTCTGGTGAGCTGTGCTATGCAGCCATTTGAAAGAGAGTCACCCCAGGATGGAGTCTGGGCTCTCTGGCACCAGGGGGAACCCCATATCTCTATTCAGAAGCATATTTATTGGCTGTCCATAAAGGGTGTGTTTGGGATCCAACAAGTTCCTCATGTCAAAAGTCCCTCTGATTTATTCTGCATGTTATCTGAAGGAAATCGCAGCCTTAGTCCTTATTGTGTGCTGTCTGCATATCCAATAATACAAGACCTCCAAGTGTGCTTGGATAATCTGTGACTAAGAGATAGGCAATGGATGGATAACTCTTCCAGCAAAGCAAGTCTATAAATCATAGGAAACAATCGCTGTTCTTTACATAATTTCCTCAAGGTCCAGGTACCTTCAACAAAATACACAAAAATATTACCCTAACTGCAATGATGTGGCTAGATTCCCACTACACATTAAGAGTTTTTTTGAAAATGAGGAGAACTACCAATATAGGTTAGGAATGGTGGTGCATGTCTATAAATCCAGTACCCCAAGGCAGAACAGGGGAGATCTGAGGTGGGTCTGGTCTAGGCAGCAATTTCCAGGACCGCCAGGGCAACAGATTTGAGATTCACGTCAAATACACCACAAGCTAAGCTCTAATTCCAGAACCTGGAGGAGATGGAAACAGGAGAATTAGCAATTCAAGGTAATTCTTGGCTACCTAGTGAGCTCAGGGCTGACCTGGGCTACAAGAAACCGTCTCAAATAACAGCCAAACAAAAACCAACAGCAGCAAAGAACCAAATCAAGTGAAGGGCAGTCACATCCCCATTTCTGAAGATAGACTGTAAAACTTTAAGATAACTCTAAAGTCATTTCTGACAATTCTGAGCCCTCTCAGTCTCAGCAGTAATGCTCCTCCCTTCCCCCCTGGGAACCAAGGACCTAACAGCCACACATGCACATATGTTCTCCAGAAATTGGGCCAAGATAACCTTTAAGATGTTGACTCAGTTCCTGAACAATTACCCACACACGTATGTTTTGATTCAGTCCCTGGGAAACGGGGTCAAAGTGACCTCTTACCTCATCTGATCTGGCAACTGCTCTCCAGCCAATTATTGGTAATAGCCCTTTCGAATAAGCCAATCATAATAGTCAAAGAACAACCCCCAGACACCCCCTTGCTTCTGTGACTTTTTCCTTTAAAAGTATCCTGTACCAGGTATTCGGGGTCTTTCTGGCCTCTAATGCTGGAAGACCCTGTCATGACAGAATTAATAAACTCCTCATGCTTTTACACGCGCTGTGTTGTGAGAGGTGGTCTCTGGGGGCAACTCCTTATCGGTGTTTGGACTCTAGGGTCCAACAAGACAATAAAATCACCACCAGCAAGGAAAGAACTTGAATTCGGAACAATGAAACAATGTAATCTGAAATTACTGATAATGATCTAATTATTCAGTAGTATATGTAATGACTCTGCTTAATCTTCAAGGAGGAAGCATGCAAAATGTTAATGAAAAATTAAAGAAAAGTATGTTTAATGAAGGAGAAAATGACCCAATATTTTAGTAGCGTTCATAAAATAAGTTCAACTGGGTGTGAGGAAAAGGTGAAAATAAGGAGTGAGAGCATTTTCCATTTACAGCGAGCGGCAGCTGGACCCAGCACCGCGACTTCCACATTAGTGCTCACTAGGGAAACATTTACATTAATGTTTCCAAAATCACCTCTGTATTGCAGATAATTAGCGTAGATATAGAGTTTTGTGTTTTTCAGTTGTCCAGAAATGAGAGCAGTGTGATAGGATTAGAGCCTTTGAGGCCGGGCACGGCAGAGTGCCTGCCTGCCATCCATGCATTCACCCTGGGTCTAACCCAGCAGAGCATAGACCAGCTGTGCTGTTGCATGGCCAAACCCCTTCACCTGGAAGGGAGTTATTAACTATACAGCGAGTCTGAAGATGCCCCAGCCTCATGGGCTCCTGTTTTATTTATTTATTTTTATTTATTTGTTTATTTATTTATTTGGTTTTTCTGTAGCTTTGGAGCCTGTCCTAGTTCTTGTAGACCAGGCTGGCCTCGAACTCACAAAGATCCTCCTGCCTCTGCCTCCTGAGTGCTGGGATTAAAGGCGTGCGCCACCACCGCCCGGCTGGGCTCCTGTTTTAAAGAGTTGTAAAAAGAGCATTATCAGTGTGTTTCATGGTTTTATTCCTACACCTAACACAGTACCTGGAGGATAAATCCCAGTAACTACATTGTTGTGCTCATTTGCTTCGTAGTGGTATGAAAACTGCCTGGTTACTTTATCTTATTTTTGGTGTGCTAATGTTTTGGAACAGGATCTCATGACCTTGATCTCCTGATTCCCCTGCCTCCACCCCCCAAGTGCTGAGACTGCAGGGTCTTGCCACCACAGCCACCCTGCTGGCTCACCTGAATTTCTGCTGATGTTCTGTTGTCCACAATGTGGGGTTCCCTCACTTTCCCATGCCCCTCTGGCACTTGGCATCTCACACTCTGTGAGAGTCACCTGTGCTTTTGAACTTTTAGCACAGCAGTTACTGTGTTACACCGTGGGTTTGCAACTTCTTCTGGGTCCTATTGTCACCGGGCTCCAGATATGTGGGTTCCCACACCCAGGCCACTCCTTTGCACATTCTTTGCCACAAGATTTAATAATGTTCTCATGAGCAGAGTGACTTCCTGGGGAAGCCCATGTCAGTTACACTGGGCCTAGTGACAAAGGCTTGCCAACCCAACCACTCAGAAGACTGCAGCAAGAATGAGGTAATACAGTTCACTGGATTTTAAATACAATAACCCTCATTTATCATAATGGATAGCCACAGGAATTTTCTAACTTTTATAAGTCTATGTCCAAGATATTTTTCTTTCTTCCCACTCCCCCTTCCTACCCCAAGATCTTATAGCAGTACATTAATCAATAAATGGTCCCTCATCTTCTATTTGCTCATTTTATGCAAAAACAGTAAATATTGCTTAAACATTTGACAGAATTCCCATTAAGATATAATCTGAAATCCACTTACATCATACAGTTATGTAACCAAGGTCAAATAGCCACTGCTTTTGAAGAGTTGGATACTATGGTGCTTTGAGTGAGCATGTCCCTCACAGGGTCTGATATTTGAACGCTTGGTTCCCAGGTGGTAGTGCTGTCTGGGGAGGTCTGGGAGGCAAGGCCTTTCTAGAGCAAATACATCACTGGGGGTGGGCTTTGACCTCTCAAAGCCTCGCAGCACCCCCAGTTCACTCTCTCTTCTTCCTGCCTACAGTTCCAGAAGTGAGCTCTCAGACGCTCCCCATGCCTGCTGCCTGCTGCCACACTTCTCTGCTATGGTGGATGCTTCACCCTCTAGGATCATAAGTCCAAATAAACTTATTCTTATACCAGTTGCTTTGGTCAGGATGTTTTATCACGGTAACAGAAAAGTAACTGATATAGGTGCTTTATTTGTTTGGATGACCTGGAACTCACTATGCCAGTTAGACTAACTGGCTTCCTCTACCTCCTGAGTGTTAGGATTTCAGGTATGTGTCACCGTGCCAGGCCCCATTTTTATTTTAGCTGTACATAAACTTTCATTATTTCATTCACTTGAATTGCAACCACAATATGGCTGAATATAATCAAAGCACTCTGACTATCAGAGAACACTTTTCTGTAGAACTGATGGTCACTTTGGGATCTCAGATGTGATGGTGACATGAAAGCCATTTACAGGTGTTGGTATATAACACATGAAAGACTATAATCCAGCTGAGATCTCAGCAAATGAATTGTCCAAATGTATAAACCTGAGCAAGCCTTAACTGAATCTCTTTGGTGGTATTGAACATTAACATTCTTCCATTCATAACTGGACTGACTATGGTCCAAAAAGTCATTCAGTTTTTTGGGTGATGTGCGCAAAATGTCATTTAAAATGTAAGTTATTTCACAACTCTGAGATTCCATCTTATACCTGTAACATAGCCAAGATCAAAACACCAATGACAACTTATGCTGGAGAGGTTGTGGGGTAAAGGGAACACTCCTGCGTTGCTGGTGGGAGTGCAAGCTGGTACAGCCCCTTTGGATGTCTTTGTGGTGATTTCTCAGAAAATTAGGGAAAAAACTTTCCTTAAGACCCAGTAATACCACTTTTAGGTATATATCCAAAGGATGCTCAATTGTACCACAAGGACACGTGTTCAACTATGTTCATAGCAGCATTGTTTGTCATAGCCAGAACCTGGAAACAATATAAATGCCCCTCGACCAAAGAATGGATAAGGAAAATGTAGTACATTTACACAATAGAGTACTACACAGCAGAAAAAAAATTGACATCTTGAAATCTGCAGGTAAATGGATGGATCTAGAAAACATCATTTTGAGTGAGGTAACCCAGACCCAGAAAGATAAATATTGTATGTACCCACTCATAAGTGGTTTTTAAACATAGAGCAAAGAAAACCAGCCTACAAATCATAATCCTAGAGAATTTAGACAACAATGAGAACCCTAAGATAGACATACATAGATCTAATCTACAAGGGAAGTAGAAAAAGACAAGATCTCCTGAGTAAATTGAGAGCATGGGGACCTTGGGAGAAGGTTGAAGGGGAGGAAAAGGCAGAAAGGGAAGCCGAGAAAAATGTATAGTTTAATAAAATCAATTAAAAAATCATTAAAAATTGTAAGTTATTTCAACCTTAATATAATTGTATTAATTTTGAGAAGACATCACTAAATTAATTATACCTGGTAAGAAACAGTACAATTACAAACACACAAGAAAATTAATTAATGTAGAAAATTGTGAATTTGTGGCCTTATTATTTCAATGTTTTTGCTATTTTCATGCTTTTAGGCACTGTGGATAAAATGGTGAGCATAAAAGCAGTGTCCTTTCAAGTATCAGAGATAGGAAACAAAACCAACATCTCTCCAATCATTTAACCAATACCATAGAGGAGATATTTGTGGTGCTAGGAGCTGGAGAATGGGGATTCTGACCATGAGAACAGTTGGACCAGTCCTTGGGAAGCTATAAATGGACAAGCATAAATGTGATGAAATTAAGGAAATGGAGACAGCAAGCTGGGGATGTAGCTCAGCATGCCCCAGCTCCAGCAAACAGGGCATAGCACTGCATGCCTACCACCTTAGTACCACACCTGTAACCTCAGCACTGGAGAAGTAGAGGCAGGAGGATCATAAGATCAAAGTTATCTCTAGGTTTAGGATACCTTGTCTTAAACACATACACAAGCACACACACATGCACACGCGTTCACACACACACACACACACACACACACACACACTGGGAACGAGAAGACAGAGGAACAAGTAGAGAAGGGCAGGCATAGACACTGCTAAAGAAGGCAAATTTAGAACTTAAGAGAAGGGCGATACGAATGGGGATAAGCCTAACACATCAGAGCCCACAAGACTCCAGATTCAATTCTTTGCGCTACAGGGTTGGGGTTGCAGCTATCATGTAATAAGCAGGTATAGTTTAGATCAAGCAGACGTACTAAGATGAAGCATTTTATAAAAGACATGACTTTAGATTTGTGCCATGTCATCTTGCATACTGAAAGTAATTCTTAGGATAAGTTTTGAGAATGGGCTATGGGCTAGAGACTGTTATTAGGTACTGGAGAGCGAAGCAATAAGGCTCCTATAGAATGCTTTATATATTTTATTCATTTATTTTTAGTTGGTTGTTTTGTTTGAGATAGGGTCATTGTAATACAAGACAGACTAGAACTCACTACGGCCCATACTGACCTCTAATTCTTGATCCTCCTGCCTCAGCCTCCTGAACACTAATTTTTGTTTGTTTATTAGAGTCAAAGTCACACTCTGTAGTCCAGGTTGGCCTGGGACTCACTATGACTTTCAGACTAATTCTTGGCAATCTTCCTGCATCTCCTTCCTGAATGTAAGTCACCACACCTGTCCATTTTTCACTTTTATGTCTATGTCTGCATGAGCAGATGCCAAGTGTGTGCCTACTGCCTGCAGAGTGACAGATCATCTCTTCATCTCTCTAGTCCCTTTAGCCCATTTTTAAAAGAGGTAAAACATAGGTGGGCATTCGTAGTGCACGCCTTTAATCCCAGCACTCTGGAGGCAGAGGCAGGTGACTATCCAAGTTCAAGGCTACACCGGTCTACACAGTGAGTTCTAGGACAAGCAAAGCTGCATGGAGGACATCTGTCTCAAAATACAGAAAGACAAAAAAGAACAACAAAAGATAAAACGTATGTATTACAGTAAGTCTATTGGTGCTTTTGTATGCATACTGTAAGAGAACAGATTAATAGACATGAGCCTTTCGATCTTGGTTTTGCCACTTTCTAGTTAGCTAACCTTGCATGACCTCTTTGTTGTTGATCTTGAAAAAGGTCATCTGTAAAATTAAAAAATGAAACCAGTGAACAGAGTGAGGTTTTCTTCTCCGAGCTAACAATTGCTAATCTAATTACCTAATTTAAACTAATGCTTTCCATTTTTGCTCCACCTAGGGAGCTAATTCTAGTGCCCAGCAAAACACCAGGGCTGCCTTTGCAGCGCTGCAAATGGTGTCAAGTGGTTCACAGCCTAATCACTCACATGAATAAAGCAAAGATTCATATACTGATTACTGACTGTCGAAGTGTGCAAAGCAGCTTCTTCTGGCTCACTCTGGCTACACAGCTTGTTTTGCAGGGAAGGGTGACAGGATAGAAGATGCTATAGCATAGCCAACTTGGAAGTGTGAAGATTTCATTGGAAAATGCTAATGGTTTTTAAAAAAATTGATAGAAATTTCATGGCTATTCATTAAAATAAAGCTTCAAATGAAATTCTTAGCAGGTATGACTCTTTGTAAATAAATATGTGTGTGTGTGTGTGTGTGTGTTTATGATGCAGCCAGTGTGAGATATATGAGACTGTCTCAAAACAGAAACAAAACCAGGGTAATCTACACATTGCAACCTTTAATACTTGACTTCATGGTGTGTAATGAGATGTAGTAGGGAAGATGTATATAAACAGCTAGTATCAGACAAAAATGGGCAGAGGCCAGGTGGTGGTAGTGCATGCCTTAAATCCCAGTACTAGGGAGAAAGAGGCAAGAGGATCTCTGCAAAGTCAAGGTCAGCCTGGTCCAGGGCAGAACTATACAGAAAAACCCTGCCTCTAACACACACACACACACACACACACACACACACACACACACACACACAAACACACACGAGACCAGTATTGCTGAGGTTTAAGTCTCAGAACTATTTCCTCCGAGTCTGCACACAGAGGGGGTGCACTGAGGGCCAAGTTTGCATCTCAGGTTGTAATATGTAAATGTCACCCAGGTAGTGCTGGTTTTATGTCATTAACTGTGGGATGACGACTGAAGACATCAGCAGCTGTGTAATGAAGCTGACTTGAGCCTGTAAGATGAGTTATTATAGGCGCTGTGGTGGGCAAAGAGAAACGGGGTTGCCTAAGCTCAGACCATGAGTGCATCCCAGATATTGGTCACTGTTGGACTTCGGTTTGCTGTGATCTCATTATGTTTGTGGTTCTTCCCTCTTAATTTCTGCAAGTGACTAGTGTAAGTGTTACAGCTCGAGAGAAAAGGTTTCCCTAGTGGAGGTGTTGCAGCTCTGAAGATAAAGGGAGAAGGATGGGGGAGGGAGGGCTTGCTGTTCCAGAGCCTCAACGAGTTTATAACTAAATTGGTAGAGTCACCTAAGACTGAGAGGGCCTGAGGAAACAAGCTCTACCGGGAGCAAAAGCCAAAGCAAATCCAGTCCTGGAAGCCAACCCAGTCCTGGGACACTGGCGGATCAAGATTGAGCCAGCGACCTGACTCAGAGTCAGCAATCTCCACCAGAACAGGTCCAACTCCAAGCCAGGGACTTCTGCAGGAGGGGATCCAGACCAGGGATTACAGAAACAGGGCAAAGCCGGCAACCTAGACCAAAGTAGGCCTGAGACAGCAAACTGCAAGGGAGCAGAACAAAGCACAGAGTGCTGAGCTATCTTCAGGAACACAGACAACCAATGGGGTAACTAGAACTGTGGCACTGACTGCACCACCAGGAACAACCATCTGAGCTTTGGATTCACTGGCACCTAGAAGATTATTCAACAGAATCTCAGACAGCCCCAACCACACCTATTAGAGGAAAAGATGAGTAGAAAAGGTAAGAACACATGCTACAGCACAAAGAGCAACACAGCACCAGTAAAACCTAAAGACACTACAACAGCAAGACCTGAACAACCAAATATGGATGAACCAGAAGAAAATGACCTAAAAAATAACTTCAAGAGAATGTTTGAAATTCTTAAAGATGAAATGAGAAATTTCCTTAAAGATGTTGAGGAAAAGACAAACAAAAAATTGGAAGACATCAGGAAATCACTCAAAGAAAACCAAGAAAAAGAAATCAAACATATGAAAGAAACTATTCAAGACTTGAAAACTAAAATAGAAACAATAAAGAAAACACAAGCCGCTGGGCGGTGGTGGCGCATGCCTTTAATCCCAGCACTCGGGAGGCAGAGGCAGGTGGATCTCTGTGAGTTCGAGACCAGCCTGGTCTACAAGAGCTAGTTCCAGGACAGGCTCCAAAACCACAGCGAAACCCTGTCTCAAAAAACCAAAAAAAAAAAAAAAA
>NW_026067923.1:1675909-1691122 GCF_014885135.2 Alexandromys fortis
GTGATTTAGCTGCAGGCAATCTTCTCCATTGTTAATATGGTAATTTCCCACCTTCCTGGGCGGAGAGATCTTTGTGCTGCAGTTAGGTAGAAAAGGGCTTCCCCAAGTCTGAATAAACGGCATTCGCTTGATCTCCTATCGAATGACCCTGGTCTCTGTCTCTTGTGTTCAATCTCCAGGCCCTTGCCCGGACTCGCATTCGGTACAGCTGCGCGTGAACTGTACCGAGGGTGTAACACCAAAACCGGGTGTTACACCCTACCTAAAGAAAGATATGCCTATGAAGATACAAGAAGCTTACAGAACACCAAATAGACTGGATCAAAAAAAGTCCTCTTGCCATATAATAATCAAAACACTAAACATACAGAGTAAGGAAAGAATATTAAGAGCCGCAAAGGAAAAAATGCCAAGTAATGTATAAAGGTAGACCTATCAGAATGACACCTGACTTCTCATTGGAGACACTGAAAGCCAGAAGGTCGTGGTCAAGTGTTATGCAGGCGTTAAGAGACCATGGATGCCAGCCCAGACTACTATACCCAACAAAACTGTTGATTACCATAGAAGGACAAAACAAGATATTCCATGACAAATCTAGATTTCACCAATACCTAGCCACAAACCCAGCCCTACACAAAATACTAGAAGGAAAATTCCAACCCAAGGAAGATGGCTACACCATCAAAAACACAGACAATTGATGATCTCATAACAGAAAATCCCAAAGAAGAAAAAAATGCACAAATTAACACTAAATTAGCAGGAGATAGCAACCACTGGTCACTAATATCCCTTAATGTAAATGAACTCAACTCACCTATAAGAGACACAGGCTAAAAGATTGGATACGAAAACAGAATCCATCCTTCTTCTGCATACAAGAAATACATCTCGACCTCTCAAGGTGGACTTGGTATTCCCATGTTAGACTCGAGCATATTGTGTTTCAAAACCTCCATCAAAACTCCTTTTACTGAATCATTATTTATCTTACATTATAAAGCTCTGTCTCTAGGTGCCACTTACACATATTCAAAACCAAAAGTATCATTTATAATAGATCGATTGAAGTGTATGAAGACTGTCTTGCTGGGTTTTTTGTAAGTTTTACTTGAGAATTTACCAAGCCCTACAGTTTAGCAGTACATACACAGGTAATATTTATTTGTTATGTATGCCATTTGGATATATGAATTTCTTTCATTAAGATGATATTAGGCAATCCTATCTTCCAAGACAAATGCCTGCCATTACATTAGCTGTGTCATCTTTCACTTGTCATGTCCCACCTGGCAAACTCTCATGGTGTCAGGTTTACACCACAAGAGTGGTACCAAGAAAAAAAAAAATCTCCCTACTTCAAGGGAAGTCATGGTCAAGCAAGTCCTTTGAATTATTCTCACATGCATGGAACAACTGAGAAACAAAGGAAGTTAGAGGAGCCACGGGTTTCTCTCAAGCCCAGATGACCCACAAGAAAAAGATTTTCACGAGATCTTGACAGTTAAAAAAAGTGATTAATTTTAGCTACTTGCACTGTCTTAAGACCCGGCAGGAAGATGTCCAAAGAATACAGTGACTGATGTGATTTTTTAATGGTGTAAGGTATCACAATCCTTAGACTTAGGCTTAAAACCATATGAGTTGTTATTTACACAGCTATTTCCTTTTTTTTTAAATTATATATACAATATTCTGTTTGCATGTGTGCCTGCAGGCCAGAAGAGGGCACCAGACCTCATTACAGATGGTTGTGAGCCACCATGTGGTTGCTGGGAATTGAACTCAGGACCTTTGGAAGAGCAGGCAATGCTCTTAACCTCTAAGCCATCTATCTCTCCAGCCCCTACAAAGCTATTTCTCATTAATGATTTTCTTCTGGGCAAGTTTTAAGACCTCAGGCATTGACTCAGTTGATACTGCAATGCCTACCTGAAGCCAAGAGAGACAGGCCCACTCTTGTTTTCAAATCATGGTTAAATTTCCTCTCTCTCTCTCTCTCTCTCTCTCTCTCTCTCTCTCTCTCTCTCCCCTCTCTCTCTCTCTCTCTCTCTCTCTCTCTCTCTCTCTCTGTCTCTGTCTCTCTCTTTATCTTTCTCTCTCTCTCTCTCTCTCTCTCTCTCTCTCTCTCTCTCTCTCTGTCTCTCTCACATCTGGGAGGGGTCTCATACTGCTCTGTTAGCCTGGGGTCATTACTCTCAAAACCAGCCTTGGATGTGGTACTGCCTTCTCTCTGGATAAAGAAACAGGCAGTGGAGGTCCTGACTGGAAAAGCCTGAGGCTGGAAATGGAGTAGGGATGGTGGGCAAGTATAGACTGGAGACCAGGGCAGAAGCAGCAGCATGGCCGCCACATGGAGGCTTGTATGAGAAGGCAATGTAGAGAACTATCAGGAGAAAGGGAATTGTGGAGCCAAGGTATTAATACTAAAAGGATTTTTAAAGCTAAAACCTGACTAACATGGAGCATAAAGTTTTATTTATTTATTTATTTATTTATTTATTTATTTATTTATTTATTTATTTATTGGTTTTTTCGAGACAGGGTTTCTCTGTAGCTTTGGTGCCCGTTCTGGAACTAGCTCTTGTAGACCAGGCTGGCCTCGAACTCCCAGAGATCCGCCTGCCTCTGTCTCCCGAGTGCTGGGATTAAAGGTGTGCACCACCACCACCTGGCCCGGAGTGTAAAGTTTTAGTCTTATAAAAACTGTTAACATATTGTAGACAGTTAGAAAATACAAGTTAATAGTCAGATACCCTCAAGATACTGATAAAATTATTTGCAGGGATAAGCCTTACTCAGTTCCTTGTATAGGTTTTTAAAGTCAAGCTTAAAACAAATAATTAACAAATTAACAAACTTTGTCTAATCAGATATACCTAGGCAGCTCTAAAATACTTTAGAGATCTGCAGAATATGGCATTTAAAATAATAATTAAAAAGTTTATATCAGGGCTGGAGAGATGGCTCAGAGGTTAAGAGCCATCTTTGGAAGCCTTTTGCCTGTTCTTCCAAAGGTCCTGAGTTCAATTTCCAGCAACCACATGGTGGCTCACAACCATCTGTAATGAGATCTGTTGCCCTCTTCTGTCCTGCAGGCATACATACAGACAGAATATTGTATACATAATAAATAAATAAATATTTTTTAAAAAAGTTTATATCAGACAGAGACTCCCAGATCCCAGCAGTAACCCAAGGTCTCCAAAGATTATGGGACACCACGATGTCTCCACCTAGATAATGAGGATGGTAATCACTGGGTAAGATGCCCCAGTGCTACAACCTGCTGCCAGGAACCAACCCAGACCATGAACATTGGAGAATTGATTGTACCACTTTTGCCTAGACAAAATATGGTCAGTCTTTTCCATTTCTCTCTTCCACAGGAATCTCTCACCTTATGGATCTGGTGAAGCCTGCTGTTCTGATACTTCTGCCTCCAGTGCTATGGAGACCTGGGTATGACTATGCATGTGCTGGTCCCCATTATTTTTTTTATAGATTCAGAGGCTGTTTGGTTTGTACTTATTTGTCCTTTTGAGATCTCTGACAGTATTGATGGCTATAGCTTTGTTAGCTTGGCAGCATAAGAAGAATGTTCTAAGATATATAAAGGTCTGGAGATATAAAGCTTCATAAACTTTAAGGGTTTCAGAAGATACTTTAAGATATAAGTGCAGGTTATAACGGTATACATAAATAATTAAAATATAAAATTGCTTCAGATTTCTTTTCCCTTCTGTGTTATAGCTCTGATAAAGCTGACAGAGCAATGATACGTACTGTTTGGGTCACAAGCTTAAGATTTAAATTTTTTTTGGTTGTCTTCGGAATATAGGCTTGCATGCTTTTAACCCAAATCTACAGTTTTTGTTAGGACTCAAAGATATGAGTGTATTTCTGCTGTTTCACAGATATCTGTTATCTGCTTTTTCTAGGATTTTCAATATGGGCCTAAAAGTTTCAAATGTGTTATTTTTCTTTAAGTACATAAATTTTTAACTCCTGTTCCTAGTTTAAACTTCTCTTAACAGGTTCCCACTTGGCTGGCAGACACATCAAGCATCAGTTGTGACTACAATCTGCCCCATATGACTGGGAACCCTGGGCTTGCTGAAAGATGATGTGAACCAGTCCAGCCCATGGAAATGCTCAACAGTCCATGAACCAGATGCTCTCAGTAATACCCCATTTCCTAAATCCCCTCCTCGTTTTTGACTAGCATTTCATGTTTGTTAGGCCCTGACAATGAAGTCCCAAAGTCAGTCGGAAACAGTTCCAAGAATACATCACCATGTAACCCCAGGTTGAGATGCTAAATCAAAAGAAAAAGAAAACTCCCTCACATAGGGGGACTATATGCAGCACTGGCTTTAAAAAAAATGTTTTTTCTATGTTGACCATTCTGGGGTACTAAAAAAATCCATGGTAAACAACTGTCCAAATGCAAAAGAGAACAAGAGACAAATCAAGGATGGCTATTGGCCCCCCCTTCATATTAAAGCAAGATCGAGGCCCATGATTGGGATCTCATAGTTACAAGAAAGGAGGGATATGAGGACCTGACTTTGCAAACTCCATTTTAAAGAAGGGCTTCATCTTAAGCCATATAATGAGCTGGGGGTTGGGCAGATCTCAGCTCCAGAAATGTGCTGTGATTGCAGAAATTTGATCAGATACCCTAAAAATAGCCAATTAAAAAGATAGGGAACAGAGACATAAAATTTAACCAGGTCCAGATGTTCCTAGGAGGCATCCTGTCCTTGAAGATACCTTGTCAGTAATTTATGGTTTGTTGTTAGGTTTTCTTGTCCAAAAAACTGACCAATTGGTTCAGAAACTACCTTATCCTATGCCCTCCTTACCCAATCCCAAGATAACAGGACATGAACTCCCCTGATTTCCCCTTTAAAAGTTCTCCCCTCCCAGGGCTCTCTGTCACACTTTCTGCACCCACCCTGTTGGGGTGCTGGAAAGGTGTTGGTACAAATTTAACTTTGAATTAAAAACCCTCACGTAATTTGCATTGGAAATCCGGCTCTGTGAATTCATTTGGGGACCAGAAATTTGGGCATAACAAAGGCGAAGAAGGTGTTAGGTATTTAAAAAGAAAACTAAAGCTGGGTGGTGGTAGTACACTCCTTTAATCCCAGCATTTGAGGCACAGGCAGGTGATCTCCCGAGTTCAGGGCCAGCACAGTCTACAAAAGTGAGTTCCAGGCCAGCCAGGACTGTTACACAGAGAAACCCTGTCTCGGGGAAAACAAACAAGCAAACAAAAACCAAACCAAACCAAACCAAACAAAAAACCCCAAGCCAAACCAAACCAAATAAAACAAAAAACCCCTCAATTGTACTATTTACTTTGTAGGTAATTTATTCTAGTTTATACACAAAGTAGTAGCTTTTAGAACCAAATTAGTAAATAGGAAAAACAATCCCTTTAAGATCAGACATAAACCATCTAGATAGTGGTGGCACACACCTTTAATAAATCCCAGCACTCGGGAGGCAGAGGCAGGTGGATCTCTGTGAGTTCAAGACCAGCCTGATCCAAAGAGTGAGTTGCAGTACAGCTAGGGTTGTTCCACCAAAGAGAAACCCTGTCTCTCTTTGGTGGAACAAAATAATAAAAAATAAAAAATAGCCAGGCGGTGGTGGCCCACGCCTTGAATCCCAGCACTCGGGAGGCAGAGGCAGGTGGATTTCTGGGAATTCGAGGCCAGCCTGGTCTAGAAGAGCTAGTTCCAGGACAGGAACCAAAAAAAAAGCTACAGAGAAACCCTGTCTCGAAAATCAAAATAAAATAAAATAAAACATCAGATATAAGAAAACGAAGTCAATGGATTGCAGCTCTAGCTTGTTATCTGGGTGCTTACCTAACAAGCACAAGGCCCTGGATTGGATCCCCAGTACAGCATAAACTGGACGTGGTGGTAATACAGTAATCCCAGCACAGTGGGAAATAGAGGCAGGAGGAACAGCTGTTCAAGGTCATATTCAGGGAGATGATGAGCTAGAGGCCAGGCTGGGAACCACACCACCTTGTCTCAAATTGGAGTGGGGAGAAGAGAAAATGAAGTCAATCTGAGCTTATTGATCTATTTTGATACAAAACTCTTAGAATATGGCTGGTTTTGGTCCAAACAGCTAGTATCAGTGTTATAAATATCACTGTACAGTACTCTGGAAGTTCTTGAATGTCAACTTGTACAACTGATAAAGTTTAAAAAGGAAAAAGAAGAGGTGTAGTTATTACACACTGGTTTATAAAAAATACTCAGGGCTGGAGAGATGGGTCAGAGGGCAGGAGCATTGGCTGTTCTTTCAAAGGACCTGGGTTTGATTCCTAGCTCCCACATGGTGCTCCTGAGGACCTGATTGTTAAGTTGGGAGTGTAGGTCCCAGTCCCTCGCATCTATCCCAGCCCCCAGACCTGGTCTGGACTTCAAATCCCAGCAGGCCAGGTCCTGGGGGTGGGGTCAGGACCACTCCCCAGGATATTTAAGTGATTCCCTCAAAAGAAGAACAGTAGTCTCCTTTTTTCCTCCCGGGAGTCGCGTTCCTGCGGCTTCCTGGTTACTCCCTCAGGGCCACCTGAGAGCACAGATCTCCTATTAAACCTGGATATTTCTTAATTTGGCTTGATTGGGAATTTTTGCATTGTCAGGGAGCTCGCAGTAGGAAATATTCCTAACACTGATGTCTTCTTCTGGCCTGTGTAGGCACCAGGTATGACTGTGGTATATAGACATACTTATTCACAAAACATCCATACACATAAAATAAATTTTAAAAAGTATACTCAGGTACCTAGCTTGTGTTGTAGGAAATAAGACAGATATATATCAAGATAATGAAATATTTGCTAACTTTCTCTTTTCTGTTTTTCATAAACACGTGTATGTGTGCGTACGTGTGTGTGTGTGTGTGTGTGTGTGTGTGTGTGTATGTACATATATACTTTGGTATCTATATATGGCATGTGTTTGGTTGGAACCTCCAGCTCACCCCTGCATGATCCAGAAAGCTCTATTGCTGTTTCCCTCTTCAAACCCTGCCCACTCAGAGAGCCTCTGAACAAAGGAAAGTCGTCAAAAGCCCAGTTCTGAATTTTTGCAGCTTCCTCTGAAGTTGCCAGTCACCCAAGTACCCACCCTAAAGTGCTCATCTTTTAACTATACTTGGGCACAAACCCAGCCACCCCTCACCTACAATCTACAAAATCTACCTGGTTTTGTTTGTGGGTAATTCTCAGGCCTCAAGCTCTGGGACTGGAGAACTCATCCGGGAATTGCTTTGCTCAAATACATCTTTGCTCAAGTAAATACTTTTTCAATTTGATTTGGTCTGGCTTACTGCATAGTTGGAGAAATCTATTGGTACAGGGTAGGGGGGGAACCTATTAGTATATACATATATGTTAGTATATATACATATATACACATTTTTGTTTTGTGTAGTGGTATTTTGGTGCAGGACAATTGTCTATATTCTGTCCATTATGTTTTAAATAAATGCTGATTGGCCAGTAACCAGGCAGGAAGTATAGGCGGGACAACCAGACAGGAAGTAGAGAGGCGGGTCAATGAGAACAGGAGAATTCTGGGAAGGAAGAAGCCCATTCCTCCCCAGTCCTGTCCCAATCATAGAAGGAAGATGTGATTGCCCTGCTGAAAAAGGTACTGAACAATGTGGCTAACAGATAAAGGTAATGGGTTAATATAAGTTATAAGAGTTAATAAGAAGCCTGAGCTAATGGGCCAATCAGTTTATCATTAATATAGACCTCTGTGTGATTTCTTCGGGGCTAAAT
The DNA here is from genome assembly GCF_014885135.2 of Alexandromys fortis. NCBI lineage: Eukaryota > Metazoa > Chordata > Mammalia > Rodentia > Cricetidae > Alexandromys > Alexandromys fortis. The sequence goes on from NW_026067923.1 coordinate 1,683,732, forward strand.
GGCTGTGGGACCTGGTGGGAGGACAGAAGCCAGGCAGGACAGAAACCCAGACAACAGCATTTCAATTGTATTTTAATAAACAAAGCTTGCCTGGGGATCGGGAGAGTAAAACAGTCTCACTGGGCAGCCTTGCAGACCAGACAGTGGTAACACATACCTTTAATCCCAGTAGCCACACTAGTTGCCATAGAAACTGGGCAGTGCACACTTCTAATCCCAGAACTAGAGAGGATTATAAAATGGGAAGAAACAGCTCTCAGACACAGTCTCATTCTGAGATTCCTGGAGGCAGGACTGGCATTTTTGGACTGAGGCTGAGGTAAGAGCCAGTGTCTGGCTGCTTTGCTTTTCAGATCTTCAGGTTGAAGCCCAGTTTCTCTCTCCGAGTTTTATCAATTGTTCTTCAGTTATGTTTTGAGACAGGGTATCCTATGTAACCTTGTCTGTCTTGGAACTTGCTTAATAAAGGGCAATGTACATGTCTTTTTTACATTTCACATTAAAAACACTTTTAGATTTAAAATGTTTTTTATGTGTATTAGTGTTTTGCTGTATGAATGTATAAATATCATGATTGTGTCTTATGCCCACAAAGATCATAAGAAAGCATAGGTGTAATTGTCTAAAATATTCCCCTCCCGAAGAGACAAGCCCCGCCTCCTGAAGAGGAGCTTCTGCCTCACCCTTCTCCCCACTTCTCACTTTCCCCCTCTGCCTCTCTCTGCTCTTCCCCCCTTCCTCCCTTCCTTTTCCCCTCTATAATCCACTAAATAAATACGCACTTTCTCTGTAAGCCGTGCCTAGTAAGACTGTGTTTTTCACCTGCTGCAGCTGATGCCAGTTAATTTTTACCACAACAACACTGTTTTCCTTTACATCCATTTGTTATTTCTGGGTTCCTTTATATTTTGAGACAGGGTCTCAGAGTCCCAGCTGGCATGGAACTTGATATGCACCCAAGGATGACCTTAGCCACCTGTACTCTGGTGATGGGATTACAAACTTGCACCACCACACCCCACTGAAGCCTCCACAGGCAGGATCTATACCTCATTCTTGGTGGGGGTTTGTTTGTTTGTTTTTTGGAACAGGGTTTCTGTGTGTAGCTTTGGAACCTGTCTTAGAACTCACTCTGTAGCTCAGGCTGGCCTCAAACTCACAGAGATTCACCTGTCTCTGCCTCCCAGGAGCTGGAATTAAGGTATACACCACAACTGTCTGGCTCTAATTTATGTTTTTACCCCCAAGCAAGTCCAAGGCTTGCTGACGGTTAATACATATCTGCTGAGTAAATAAAAACCTGCAAGCGAGATGGAATCTCCCGCTCTTTCCTCACGTGCCGCACAAGCTTTGGGAGGCAGCTTGACTGTTCCTGTCCTCAGCAGACAGTTGGGGAAGCTGGCCTCCCTAAGGCAGTCACAAAGGAAGTGGGCTGCTTCCAGTTTCAAGTACTTTAGAGATGAGAATGTTTGGAATGCCAGCCACACCCAAGTTTAAGTATGCAAGCAAGCTCCAGAGGACAATTTCAATGCCCATTTTTCTTTTCTTCCTTCCTAATGGCTAGTACAGAATTGTAGTGAAAGGCAGGCCAGAGATACTGGTAAGCAGAAAAACAAACCTAAGATTACAGACGGTTTTACTCCTTCTCTGCAGTACACGACAAACTTTTCAAATTGCTACAGAGTCTGACAAATCTAGAAAGAAGTTGTGTTGTTTTTAAAGTAGTAGTTTTTACTGGAGAGTTGGCTCGGTAGTTAAAAGCACTTGTTGCTCTGGTTCGATTTCTAGCACCCACAAGGTAACTCATAATCCTCTGTAATTCCAGTCCCAGGGTATCCCGGCCTGCTGCTTCTAACCTTCAAGGGCACCCAGACACTCAGACAATGCAATTACATTCAGGGAAAACACATATATGCAGGCAAAAATATCAAGCACATAAAATTTAAAATAAATCTAAATCAGGGAAAATACATACATGCAGGCAAAAAAAAAAAAAAAACCAGGCACAGAAAATTTAAAATAAATCTGAAAAAAAATAGTTTTCTACCTTCTATTGAGATTTGGGGGCTTAGCAACAGATTCACTGCCCTTTCATTTAAGTCAACATTCACTTGGTAGTTTTTTGTTTCTTTTTTTTTCTAACTAAAGATAGTTGTTTTGAGACAGGGTCACCCTGTGTAATCCAAGCTGGTCTTGTCCTCCACCTCCAGCATCCTCCTCCTCAGTGGTTGGGGTCACAGCTACACCCAGCTAGAAGTGCATTTTTCTTAAAAGATTCTATTGTAGAACATTTTAGAACGTAGAATACTGTAGAAACAATTTACAGTAGAGCAATACTGACCCCAGGACCCCAGGAAAAAATTGGTCACTTCTTGTCCGTCCTGACTTCCCAGGACCTTCCCGCGCTTGGGGCGGGGTGGGAGGAGCAACCCTGAGGCGATTTCGCCTCCGGAGATTCTATAATCTCACACAATTTTAAATTGCTCAGATGCAAGCTTGGCTTTAAAAACAGAACCTGGGAAGCAATAAGAGCGGAAGGACTTGGGGCGCTTGGTGCTGTTTCTTGAGGTGGAGGCGATGGTAGAGAGAGGGACTGGTGCTCAGGAAGCTGCGCTGTTTACTGAGTAAACAAGCGGTAACCACAGAGACACCTGCCGCTCTAGAGGGGCCGCCGCCCCCTCGCGGCCACATCCGGGCACTCCGCTGACGTCCGCACGCTGCAGCCGTTTAGCTTATTTGAAAGCCACGCACAGCCAATCAACCGGCCCCGCCTGGAGGCGGGCGTTGGGCTGTGACCAATCAGCACTGCCCTCGGGGCTCCAGCCTATGGAGAGGAGGGTGGCCGAGGGCGCCAATCAGCATGGCTCTCGGAGAGAGCGGCCGGATTTTTGAATCGGCGGTGGCGGCGGCGGCCTCCCTCGAGCCATGGCGCCAGTGAGGGCCGTGAGGGTGTGAGGATAGCGGAGGACGGCGCCGGAGCGGCTCTTCTTTCCGTTTAAGCGTGGTGAGGACTGCGTGCGGTGTGCGGGACGGGAGGGCATGCGGTGCCCGAGCCGTGGTTGCGGCGTCGGAGGCTGCCTCCCCGCCGCGGTGGGCAGCACGGGCTCCGCCACCTTCTTCCACCCTCCGTCCTCTCCTCTGTCCCCGGCCCGGTCTTCCGTCGTCGCGGTCCGAGTCCGGGTCCCCCTCCTCCCTGTCCTGCTGCTGCCGGGCGTCCCGGGGTGAAAGGCGCAGTTGGAACTGGGATTTTGGCCGCCCGCCGGCCCGCCGCAGCCCTGAGTTGCACTGATTGTTTTGTGGTTTCCCACTGGAATTCCTGCAGAATTCCGATTTTCGATTTTTTAAATATAAAACACGGGCCGCCCCGCCCCCTTCCTGGCCACAGCTGTGTGTGGTTAGTGGTTAGGGAAGCGCTATCAGTGGGGTTAGACCCGTCTTGGAGAAGCCGCGTGAGCGACTGCCTTAGCCACAAACTGGATAAGGCAGTAAGTACTTAGTACTCGACTGTTAGGGTGGCTGCAAAGGTTAAACGAATGGCAAGGAAACAGATTTAGGATAGTGCTTGGAAAATATTAAACTCTAAGTAAATGATAACTGCTAATCACAATTACTAAAACATTCACTATTGGAACTTGGTTCTTTACCCTGGATAACGTTTTTATGAGGAAACTCAGTTTAAAAGAAATGTGTTGTGAGACAGGTTCTCGGGGAGCCCAGCATAGGTTTGTACTGTGGAGCCAACGCGAGTGCTCGGATTACAGGTGCACTTTACCATGCCTGGTTTATGGGTTACTTGGAGATGACGTCATGCATGCTTCTGCTAGGCTACATCCCCAGACAAAGATGTGTTGTTTGGTGATCCCTGATTCTATTTATAAATAATAAATTTTATTTAATACTATTTATCATATATTTATTAATATTTATTTAATAATAAATAAATGTTTATTTATAAAAGTCCCTGGTCGATGTGAACATGAGAAAAAGCGACGGATGCTTTCCAGTCTGAGATCCGATTGTTTTACGTTAGTTATAGCATTAATTTACCATGTAGCTCTTGTACTGTAAATTTTGAAGCTGTTTTGGAAATAATGATATATGCAGTTAAGCCTTTGACGTTAAAGAGGGTCATGGAACCGAAAGTATCACTGAACATGGATTGTAAAAGTTTGACAGTGGTGGCTCACTCCGCCTTTAATCCCAGCACTCAGGTGGCAGAGGCAGGCGATCTCTGTGAGTTTGAGGGCAGCCTGGTCTACAGAGTGAATTCCAGGACAGAGTGTGCTACACAGAGACCCTGTCTTGAAAAACCATAAACCGTGCCTTAAAAAAAAATACATATACATATATTATGTGTGTTATATATATTGTGAAGCCTTGACATTGGCATATAATTATGGGCTGCGTTTTGATCTTCCTTCCTTCCTTCCTTCCTTCCTTCCTTCCTTCCTTCCTTCCTTCCTTCCTTCCTTCCTTCCTTCCTTCCTTCCTTTCTTTCTTTCTTTCTTTCTTTCTTTCTTTCTTTCTTTCTTTCTTTCTTTCTTTTTCTGAAACTGAGAGGTTGAACCCAGAACCTCTTTATGCTTTCTCACTAAGGTACACTTCAAGCCGTAGAATATTTTAGTACATTTATATAATATGTAATGATCAGATGAGGGTAATAGCTATGTTACTGGAAACATTTATCATTTCTTTTATTGGAAACATTCAAAGTACATTTTACTAACCTTTTGTTTTGTTTTTCAAGACATGGTTTTTCTGTGTAACAGCCCTAGCTGCCCTGGAACTAACTCTGTAGACCAGGCTGGCCTCAAACTCACAGAGATCCACCTGCCTCTGCCTCCTGAGTGCTGGGATTAAAGGCGTGCGCCACCATTGCCCGGCCCTCCATGTACACTTTTATGCCAGAAGAGGGTAGCAGATCCTATTAAAGATGGTTGGGAGCCACCATGTGGTTGCTGGGAATTGAACTTAGGACCTTTGGAAGAGCAGCCACTGCTCTTAACTGCTGAGCCATCTCTCCAGCCTCTCAAATGGTCTTCTTGATTTATTAGAAAATTTTGATTTTTTTTTTCATTTTTTGTTTGTTTTTGTTTTGTTTTTCAAGACAAGCTTTCTCTATGAAACAGTCCTGTCTGTACTGGAACTCAATGTTGTAGACCAGGCTGTTCTCGTACTCACAGATATCCACCTGCTGCTGTCTCCCGAGTTCTGGGACTAAAGGTGCACACTGCCACTGCCTGTCTATTTTTTTTTTTTTGATTTTTTTTTTTTTATACAATACAGTCTGACCATTTCTTCTGGATCCTATCCCACTTCCCCACCATCCAACTCCACAGCTTCTTTTCTCTCTTTCTTTAGAAAATAAATAAGAAAAGGAAAACAAAGTAGAATAGAAAAAAACACACTGGAAGGGAACACAAAGAAAAAGCATGAGAAGCATATACCCAAGCAGAGAGAGACAAGTACAGAACAGCCATAGAAGCCCAAAATGGAAAACCGTAGGATATCAACAAAAGACCAGTAAGGTTAAAAAATTTCCTGACAAAGTATTAGGCAAAATATTTCCACAAAAATGCTAGAGTTCGTTTCCAGTTGGGCAGCTACTGTTGAGTGTGGAGCGTGCCCTTTGTGGTTTGTACCCAGTGAGACTCAGGAGAACACTATATTTCTCTTTTGAGTGGTTGTCATTTGGAGACAGCTTCTTGGTTAGGGATGGGACATCGTGTCAACTTCCTCCGCAGTGCTGGGACCCCATTTGATTTGTGAGCTCATATGTACGTCAGTCCTGTTGATTTAGAGGGTATTGTTTCCTTGGTGTCCTCCATCCTCTTCTGATGGAGACATCCATTTAAGTCTATGTCTGGCTGTGGGTCTCTATTTGTTCCATCTACTACTGGCTCAAGCTTCTCTGATGGTGGCTGAGCAAGATACTGACTTATAGAATCATTATGTTGTGAAATTTCTTTAAGTGCCTTAGAGCCTTGTGTTTTTCACTGGAAATGATTTTTAGGAGATGTAGGAAGAGGACTATGGAATTTGTAGTTGTTTCTGAGTAAAGACAACTATTGGAACACTTCTGCAGTGCTTTAGAGTAATGGTTGCCGTGGGTAGACAGTAAATGATAGCAAGGTGTGAGTATTGTATAAATATGAATTGTTACTCGTCATCTCAAAATACCTACTCATTTCCTATCACAACCTGGATTTGAGTTGTAATCTATGTCTGCTTCCTTTATACAGAAATAGAGGTTTAATGCTGAGCTGAGCCAGGAAATAGGTGGCTGACTTTTAAGTGTATGATTTTTCTTCTGTGTGCAGGTCTGCAGTGTGTACATTTTGTGCTACCTAATCACCATCCAGAAATGAAGATTCATACCTTACTGTTTTCCCAAAGCATACAGTTTAAACTGTTTCTTTACCAAGAATGTAGAGCAGCCCCTTTATGAATAAAATCTGAAGTAGAGTAATGTGGGTCAGTCATGAGCTCTGTTATATTTATTTAAGAAATTAGCCTTCCTCCCCCAAGTTGGATATAAAGCCCAGGGCCTGCAGCATACTTGCAAGAACTTTAGCACTGAGCTACAAACTCATACTATGAAGTATGACTTTTAACTTTAAACTTAATTTTCCTGCTTGCCTAACTTTTCAGTTCTTAGATCCTAGAAATCTAAAAGAGCTTTCCTTCATAGTTCAGATTTATACTGGCACTAATTTATATTTATTTGTATTGTCAAATCTTAGAGATGTTTGGAAATTAATATAAAAATGCCAGTAATATGTAAGCTGTACAATTGCCTATGAAAGGTTCTGAGAAATCCATAAGTCAAGAGTGGTTACTGAAGTAGAACACATGCTAGGCTGAGCACAGTTTTTTTTTTGTTTTTTGTTTTTTTTTTTTTTTTTTGTTTTTAGAGACAGGGTTTCTCTGTGGTTTTGGAGCCTGTCCTGGAACTAGCTCTGTAGACCAGGCTGGTCTCGAACTCACAGAAATCCGCCTGCCTCCGGCTCTCAAGTGCTGGGATTAAAGGCGTGCGCCACCACCGCCCGGCTTCGAGCACAGTTTTAAAGTACATTGTAATTTGAACTTGAAAACTGCTCAGAAATTTAGTTTGACACTGAAGTTTTTGGATTTGAGACTGACAGGCATTTTGGGCAGGGAGAATGAGTCGAAGAATAAAGATGGGGTTATTGTAAACCGATGTTGTATAGACATTTAGGAAGAGAAATAGATTGAAGATAGAAATGTAGAGGAAAAAGGGAAATATTTGTGACCACCTTTTGTGTGCTTATGTCAGGGAGTTTTTTGTGTTCTTTTAATGTCTGTTGTTACTTGTTACTGTATTTCTTTCTTTCTTTTTCTTTTTTTTTTTTTTCTTTTGGTTTTTCGTG
>NW_026067923.1:1693732-1765266 GCF_014885135.2 Alexandromys fortis
TAGGTTTTTTTTTTTAAATATTTATTTATTTATTTATTTATTTATTTATTTATTTATTATGTATACAATATTCTGTCTGTGTGTATGCCTACAGGCCAGAAGAGGGCACTAGATCTCATTACAGATGGTTGTGAGCCACCATGTAGTTGCTGGGAATTGAACTTAGGACCTTTGGAAGAACAGGCAATGCTTTTAACCACTGAGCCATCTCTCCAGCCCCCTCCATTCAGACTTTTAACACAGGAATTATGTGGGATCTTCAGCATGTTTATTTATTTATTTATTTTTTTAAAGTTATCCACATAATTTTTTAGATTTATTTATTTATCATATACACAGTGTTCTGCCAAAGGGGACGCCAAATCTCATTACACATGGTTGTGAGTCACCATGTGGTTGCTGGGATTTGAACTCAGGATGTCTGAAAGAACAATGAGTGCTTTTAACCTCTGAGCCATTCTTCCAGCTCCTGGTTGTTTTGTTTTAAATCATTCTAAGATCCTTGCCTTTGTATACTATTGTACATCTTTCTGTCCTATGCAGCCAACTTGGCTCATGACCTCTCTTTACAGTATATGTAGTGAAATGCGAATGTTAATTAGAAACCTTTTATTAACTGTGGTATTCTATGAGTTATGGTAATTTTTTCTTAATTTTTGAAGATAGCAGTGTATGTACAGTATTATTTTTCCTGGTCAGAATAAAAATGGTGGCTATAAACCTAATACAGTACATCAAAATATGTTTACTTTTTTTTTTTTTTTTTTTTAAGTGGGGCATGGTGGCTTATAACTGTCATCACTGCACAGGCAGTCCAGAAAGGTTGCTGAGGGTTCAAGGCCATCCTGGGCTATTTGGAGAAGTTCAGACTAGCCTTGCCTCGAAACGGGGTGGTAGTGCATGCCTTTAAGGAGGCAGAGGCAGGCGGATCTCTGTGAGTTTGAGGCCGACTTGGGGCTGCAAAACGAGTTCCAGGATAGGCTTCAAAGCTACATAGAGAAACTGTTTCAAAAAAACCAAAAGCCAAACAAACAAACCAATAAGGCAGTGGCAATAGCTCATTGGCAGAGTGCTTGCCTAGTATGCTCAGAGTTCTAGGTTCAGTCCCCTTTACTATCAAAAACTAAGACTACAGCAGCAGAAAGGAAAGTGTACTCGGAATTTACTGTGTGTGCCAGGTGGTTTACAGGCCGCTGAGTCATAGATCCTTTTAAGTTTATGTCTTTCCCTTATCCGTCTGTGTATTCTTGATGTGGTTGGGGATATATGACGCAGAAGTAGAGAAATAACAGTTTTTCACTATTGTATGGTATATTGGTAATTGTATATTTTAACACTTAAGTTTTCTACAAATTTTAAAGATGTCTAAAAAGTGTAGGAGTCATTTTTAGGGAGTCATGTATATTATATGGCCTATGAATGTTTTTTATTTATAATAACCATATAAAACAAAAAAATTTAGGAAATCAAAGTGCCCTGTGTAAAGATGGACTCAATGGAAGAATTTGGAAGTTTGGATTCCCCAGAATTTGAGAATGTGTTTGTAGTCACTGACTTCCAGAATTCTGTCTTCAATGACTTGCGTAAGACTGACTGTAGAATTGTTGGACCTCCAGTCATACTCAGCTGTGCCCAAAAGGGAGAGGTGAGAAATACACACTTACTGTGACTTTCTAAGAATACATTTTTACTAATGAAATTTTTGAAAATTTATATTTAGAAAATCCTGGTAATTGTTGAGTGTATGTAACATTTAGAATAATTCATGGTTGCTGGGTGTGGTTGCTCAGGTGAAAATAGAAGGATGTGAATTCAAGTGCATTCTTGGCTATGTGGTGAGTTCTAGGCTACATGAGGCTCTCTTTCCCTCAACAAAAAGGTAATTAACAGGGACTATTCTTATGTATGTTTAATATTTTAATAGTCAAAACCCAAGGCCATTGAAAGCCATACAATGTGTGCATGTAAAAGCCCATATGTATGGCTTTACTTATGACACCTGTAATACCTTAGGACAGATTTGCAGAGGTTTGGTTTCCAGAAATGTGTACACATAAACCTTTTTTTTTTTTAATTTAAGCTGGTGCAATATCCATTTTTGTAAAATTTTAATAAGGAAAATTATTTTAGCCCCTCATCTCCCAATTTTAAACATTTTGTGTGTGTCAGAGGACAACTTGGAGGATTCAGTTCTCCTTTCATTATGGTAAAAGGTGAAAGGGTTCAAACTCAGGTCATCAGGCTAGCTAGCAAGTGCCTTTCCCCCTACTTGGAAAACAAGGCCTGTGTGTCTCTGGCTGTTCTGGATGTCACTTTGTAGACTAGGCTGGCCTTGAACTCACAGAGATCTGTCTGCTTCTGCCTTCTGTGTGCTGGGATTCAGGGGTTTTCCCCTATGCCCAGTTACATTTTTAAGCTGTATTTTGAGATTGGGCCTTCTTGAGTTCCTGGATGATCTTGAATTTACAATCCTCCTGTCTCAGCCTCCTGAATGCTGAGACTGATTACAGGAGTATACAGCCACGGCTGGCAGGAAGATTTTTAATCTGGAGTTTAGAGTCTGACTTTTATTATTCCCCTTTCCTCCGCATTATTGGAAAATTCAAGTAAACCTTGGGTATTGAAAAGTTAATTGGCGGGGCTAGAGAGATGGCTCAGTGGTTAAGAGCACTGCCTGCTCTTCCAAAGGTCCTGAGTTCAATTCCCGGCAACCACATGGTGGCTCACAACCATCTGTAATGAGGTCTGGTGCCCTCTTCTGGCCTGCAGACATACACACAGACAGAATATTGTATACATAATAAATAAATATTTAAAAAAAAGAAAAGTTAATTGGCAAGAAGAGAAATCATTAAGCTTGAGGAAATGTTTTCTAAATCCTAACTGTAAAGGAAGCTCACAGTTTACAATAATGTCCTCCACAGCCCTTGCCATTCTCCTGCCGGCCGCTGTACTGTACCAGCATGCTGAACCTGGTGCTGTGCTTCACTGGGTTCAGGAAGAAGGAGGAGCTCGTAAGTACCATGAGGCAGCTTCAGAGACATTTCCTAGTAATGCAGATTCAAGTACATTTACTTACTTCTTTTTGGTGAATTCATTTAAAAATTCTTGAAGGAAAAAATGCTGACCATCAGGTTCTAAATTTTAAAGAAAATTATTAAGAGCTTTGTTAAGTTTTGTAAGTGCTAGCTGTCACGTAAATTAATAGAAAATTTGACTTTTTTGCTAATGATCAGTTACATTGGTTAACTGGCGTTTTTAATACGCAGAATTGATATTGTTATGCAAGCAAAACTTGATTCTTATCACTGCAGAGACATCACAGAAACAGTTTTCTGGTTCACAGTAAGTTGGAACCAGTAAATGTTGTTGAAATTTGTGTGACAAATATTGATGTTATATAACCTGATGTTAAAAGTCAGTATATTTGGGGTTGGGGACTTGGCTCAGTGGTTAAAAGCACTTGCTGCTCATTAGAGGACAAGTTTGGTTCCCAGCACCCATGTCAGGCAGCTCACAGCTGCCTATAACACCAGCTCTGGGTGAACTGACCCCTGCTGCTGGCCTCTGAATACCTGCTTCTGTGTGTGTGTACTCACAGACACATAAATAAACGCTTGAAAAAAATAAATCAATATATTTGTGGGTCTATGGTCTTGGCCTTGATACCCAATATTGTAAAAAGTAAATAAGATGAAAAAATGAAAGCAATAAATGTGTATTTAGGCAGTGTTAGAATCAGTTGTCTATTAACTTAATACTCTGTATATTGTTTGTTTTTGTATAGTTTTGTCTGTAGCAACAACAGTAAGCTACCCTTTAATTTTTTATATAAAATTTAACATTTATCAAAATTTGTATAAATTTTGTAAAGTAATTATGCTAAATAAGTTATTAATGCAGATTTATTCAAAATAATTAAAACCAGTTTTGTCATATTTTCTTTTGAGGTGAAATTGGTGACATTGGTTCATCATATGGGTGGAGTTATTCGAAAAGAATGTAATTCCAAAGTAACACATCTGGTGGCAAATTGCACACAAGGAGAAAAATTCAGGGTATGTAAACTTAATATTTTTTCAATATAGTATTACTCTGTAATGGTTTTTTTATTTATGTTTGTTTTGAAATGTTCTCATAGTATAGTCCAGGACAGTCTAGAAATCATTTTGTAGGCTGTGCTAGCTTTGAACTCAGTATCCTCCTGTTTCCCTGTCCAGCTCTACCATGCCTGGCTTGGTATGGGTTTAATATTACTCTTCTGTTGATTCTGCTGTTTTTGAGGATCAGATTGAAATTTTGTCATTGGAATTGTTTGGTAAAGGGTTTGTGATATATCTCAGTTACAGAGTGCTTGCCCAGCTTGCAGGAAGGACTCTTTAGGCTCCAGCACTGCACACCTTTCTCAGTACTGCATGGTATCATCCCAGCATGTTGGATGGAGGTGGCCACAGGAGGGTCTTATTTGACTGCTTAGGTAGTTTGGTTAGCCTGTGTAATTTGAGTCAGTTTTAAAAAACAAAAGGGAAGCAAAGTGGAATCTTGATGGCAGGTTTAAATCACAGATTATGGCCCATTAGGTTTTAAGAAGGCAGTGAAACTCAAGTTAGATGTTGAGAGGTGAGTGCAATGGTGAGAGCTGGGAGATGGGTTTTGCTAGCAAAGTGATATGACCAGTAGAGACAGGCGGGTCAAGAATTGTGAGATAGTCAGGCGTTGGTGGCACATGCCTTTAATCCTGGTGGATCTCTGAGTTTGAGGCCAATCTGGTCTACAAGAGCTAGTTCCAAGACAGGCTCCAAAGCTACAGAGAAACTCTTGTCTCAAAAAAATCAGGAAACAAAAAAACAAACAAAGAATTGTGAGAACAGATATTTCACTGTTGACTTTTTAAGAACATAGCCTTTTATAAAATGATCCTGTGTCTTTGCATGTGTTAATTACCTTATATTAAAAAGAAAGGATTATCTATTTAAAAAAAAAGAAACAGGAGAAAGTATTTTTTTCCCAAGGCAGGGTCATTTTGTTTTGTTTGGTTATTTTGGGGGGGCCGAGTAAAGGGTTTATTTCAGTTTACAGTTTCACATCACAGTTGATCACCACAGAAAGTCAGGGCAGGAGCTCAAGACAGAGACCTAGATACAGAAGCCATGAAGGAATGCTGCTCACTGACTTGCTCTCTATATCTTGCTCAGCCTGCATTTATGCCCCAGGCCCTTCTGCCCAGGGGTGGTACCACCCACAATGAGCTGGTCCCCCTATATCTCTCAATCACTGATGGAAGAAAATCTAGGAAACTGCTCTAAAGCTTGCCTACAGCCTGATTTTTTTTCAAAAATTTTATTTATTCTTTGGGTCTTTTATATCATATTATCTTAATTTATTCATTCCCTCGGCCCTTTATATCTGCCCTTCACCCCTGCACACTCCCTAAATAATATAAAATTTAAGAGAAAAGAAAGAAAAAAAAATAATTAAAATGAAGTACAAAGGGAAAACTCAAGAATCTCGCCATGGAAGTTGCAGTGTGGCACCATGAGTCACACCTTGACTCCTTTGTCCATATCCTTTCTTGCAAGTGTTGAGTGCAGAGAGGCATTGGTCTGGTTTGAGGCCTCTAGTTTCTACTTCCCTGCCTCTGGCTTGGGCTCCTGGATATCCTGTTGCTGTTGTTGCCCTGTGTTGTGGAGATCCTGTAGCTTTGAGTTTGCTCCAGTAGATCATAGATGGAGTGGATAATGGGGCGGGCCGAATCATATCTTTGGGACTGGGCCTGGGCAGTTGTAGGGTTGATCCACCAGATGTGAAATGGGGACAGTTATCCCATGCTTACAACTTTGGGGCTGGCTCACCTACACCTGCACTAACAGAGTTGACTCTCCCGCTCTTAGGATCACAGGGCCAGTTCTTCCTGCCCCAGATGCTAATGGGGGGAGACAATTATCCCGCACCCATGCTGCCACAAGACAGATGGGTAATGGAGACAACTCTCTCATGCTCACAATTTTGGGGATGGCTCACCCACACTTGCGCTAACAAGGTTGGCTCTGTTGTGCTTCCCTGGTAAGGTGCAGGGTTTGCTCTCCTGAGTGTTGCAGCTAGTGGACACCAGGCACTGTTCTCCTGCACTTATGACCACAGGGACAGCTCTCCCACCTGCCTCTGGCGTTGTGAGTGGGACAGCTCTTCCCCACTCATACCACCACAAGACAGATGAGATGGTTCATGGGGACAACTCTCACCCACTTCTGCACCCACAGGGTTGGCCCTATTGTTTTGTTTGTTTGAGTGAAACAGGATTTCTATTAATGTAACTGGCTGTCTTGGGATTCGATGGATAGGCCAGGTTGACTTGAAACTCATAGAGATCCTCCTGCTTCTGCTTCCCATGTGCTGGGATTAAGATGTGGGCCACCACGTCTACCTACATATCCTAGTCTAACCTTCCAAGTGCTGGGATTATTGGACTATCCATCATGCCAGTTGAAAATAATTTGCTGGAATTGAAATCTGTTTTAAGTTGTAGTTGAACTTGGCATTTTATTTATTTTGTGTGTCTGTGTTAGCATGTGGGTGTGTGCTTGTGCCTATTGTGATTAAATATACTTAAATATACAAAAACTTCATTAATTTTAAGTTCACAGTTCAATGCCATAACTACATCTACTGTGCAGTTATTGTTATAATCCATCTATTAACCCTTTTTTCTTAACTTCAGGGCTTTTCCTTCTCTTGCTTCAGATCAACACTTAGTTTCTGTCTCTGTGAATGCCAGTATTCTAAGAAATGTTACTTGTCTTTCAGTTGTATGTTGTCCAGTAGCATCACACTTAGTAATGACAACTCACCCTTCAAACAGTATCAAAATCTTTAGGGTCAAAATTTGGGCTGGTAAATGACACTCATTATAAATCAGTTCTGTGGTACACATGGAAGGCTTTTCAGCTGTCCATTCAGTACTCCATAAGTAACAAGCAGCACGCTATTCATAAAACTCAGGTAATATGTACCACCTAACAGAAGAGAGAAATACGAAAATATACACTGCTTTTAATTTTTTTGTAATACTACATCGTTCTAAGTTAGACAACAAGATTATTCTGATAGCTATAAGATCTTACACAATGCCTCATATTTATCTTAATATCAAGGTCAGTGTCAGATTGTGGTGCTGGCTACGCTGCCATGGCAGCCCCCTCCCCCACTGAGAACCTCTGTTTTTAGGAGTTTGGCTCTCTCCTTCCACCACATGGATTCTGGGGTTTGAGCTCAGGTCATCAGGCTTGATAGCAGGCATTGAGCCATCTTTCTCTCTCACCTAATAATTTAAACTCCTAAGAGTTTGGTGACTTCGTCCCATGGGTTTTGTTTTTTGTTTCTTTTTTTTGTTTTTTAGTCCTATGTTGGCCAGTAAGTACTATCAAGGTGTGAAACTGGAAACAAAGGAGAATTCAAAGTTTAATAAGGATAAATTTAAGAACTATGTTTATAGAAAATAAAATAAAAGAATTGGGTACCTCTCCTGGGCAGCACAATACATATGACCTCATTGAGAGGGGTGTGGGAGGTCTGGCCCTACCCCTAATCTGCCATATGGTGGTGTAGACCTGGGAGAGATGCCTCTTACCCCCGGCCTCCTCACCAGCTGCAGCACTCAGAGAATGGCCCCTAGACTTTCTCTGGGCAGCCCAGTGGAGCTGGCCTTGATAGTCCAGGTCTGGGAGAGCTGACCCTAAGGGCTTGAAAGCAAGAGAACTGGCCAAACCCCTTGGTTATTACAGCAAGGATGAACTAGGCTGGGACAATGCTGGCGAGCTCACCCTGGTGGTGAGGACAAGGGAGAGCTAGAGGGCTGATTAACTCCACAGTTACCCAGACCCAGAATCAGGGTTATGATTGGCTCACCCCAACACCCACCCCATCTGTGATCGGCTGGAGCATGTAAAGGAACCAGTCCTGCAGACCCAAAGCTGCAGGATCTCTGTTACACAGGGCAACAACTGGGTATCCAAGAGGAGTCTCAGTGAGGGCTTAATATCGATGGTGTAGCAGAAAGAGGCCTGAAGCAGACCAATGACTTGTTGCAATGAACACTTGGAAGAAGGGGTATATGGACAAAAGGGTTACTACCTAACTCAGTGTGTTACACTGCAGCTTCCATGATGACCTTTTTTTTCTCTTAAGTTTTATTTAATGGTGGGAGATTGCAAGGGGAGAAGACAGATAGGAAGGGAAGAAAAAACGAATGGTGTGATGTGAAAGACTCAAAGAATAAATAAAAAGAAAAAAAATTGAGTACCGTGGACTTATTTTAAAGTTACTTTATCTTTAACAAAATACAACAAAAATAAAAAAATTCTGCTAAGACTTTTGCACAGTTCTTTAGAAGAACTTCCTTGAGTACAATTATTTAAAGTGGAAACTTACTTGTGGTTGATGTTAATATTCTTAGGTTGCTGTGAGCCTGGGCACTCCCATTGTGAAGCCAGAGTGGATTTATAAAGCATGGGAAAGACGGGATGAGCAGTAAGTGCTTAGGCATCCAATAGTTTGTGTATTCAACTTAAAAAATCTCAATTTAAAAAAATTGGTGCGTGTGTGTACGTGTGTACATACTTGAATGCACGTTCTTGCACCACATGCGTGTAGTCCCTGAGGAAGCCAGAAAATCCTCTGGAACTGGAGTTATCATGTGGGTCCTGGGAATCAAACCTGGGTCCTATGGAATAGCAGCCAGGGTTCTTAACTACTGAACCATCTCTCTAGTCCAGCATATTATTTTTTTAAATGTGTGATTTTTAACCTTTGTTTTTAAAGATAAAGCCATGTGCCAACAAAAACTAAATTTGTAGATCATAAGGAAAAAGAAATATAGTCTTTGAATAGCTTAGGGAATAAAACATAGATTATGAAACAATTAATTGAAAGATTTGGTATCATTGGGTTTTACTTTGTAAAATAATTGTGTGTGTATGCACGATAGTATGTGTGGGCATGCGGACGTCAGCGGACTCTGGAGTTGGTTCTAGGGACTGACTTACACTGTAAGGCACTCGTGCCACACGCCTTCACCTGCTGAGTCGTCTCACAGGCTGATTTTTGTGAAATACTTTGACTGGTCAGTCGATGCTTTGGTGGTGGAGGTGCTTGCTACCAAGCCTGCTGACCCTTGTTTGATTCCCAGGGCTCGTATCAATGAGAGATTGGACTTCTAGGGTCCGCTGACTTCTGTTGTGTACTCGGCTCCCATGTACACACATACAATTAAGATTTCGTGCTTATCTACACATTTTAAAGTTTACTAGGTAATAGCTTAATGCTTTCAGGTATTTGGATTATATTACAGTTTTTTTTTTATGTTTGAATTGCTGCTTGCAATTTATTATCTTGTTTCACTAACTCTCCAATTACTCGTTCTCTGCTGTGGCACTTTATCATCATGTAAAATTTCATGAAATTGGAGGATATCTGTGATATAAATTCCAAAACAGCCAGGATTTGATTGATGTGAAGATTGTCTGTGATTGCATTTGTTCTGATGTAATGGACCCCTGGGGCCTATACATGTTACTAAGCAACATCCCAGACAATCCCCTCTCTTTAAAAAAAAACAAAATAGACAAAATCAAAAACCAGCTGCAGTTGTGAACATTTCAGGATCTTATGTAAAATATTTTCAAGAAATGCCTTACACTAAGACCTATATAATACTGAGATGCTGTAAATGGATGTGCCTAACTGATGAATTTAAGCAAGTATGCATTTGTTCTAGGTATTTCTGTGCAGACATTGATGACTTTAGAAATGAATTTAAAGTTCCTCCATTTCAAGATTGCATTTTAAGTTTCCTGGGATTTTCAGATGAAGAGAAAAACAGTATGGAAGAAATGACTGAAATGCAAGGTAAGATGGCCCGGTGTGTGCGGCGGCTCAGAGACAAGGGTCTGAGCACGGATGAGAGAGGGTCTAGCCTACTGTGAGTGTACATACAAAGGAGAAAGTGAGCGGAGCACCAGTGCTTCCTGAAAGTTGACCACCCATCTTATGTTTTGCTGCCATGGTTATCTGCCATGAATGAACCCTTGAACTGAGCCAAAATGAGCCCTTGAAGCCCTTATTAGAAAAGGCTGATATCATAAAAGTTGTCTACGTTTTCTCCCCAGATATGTTTACCCACTTCCTAATAAAATAGCTGGTGTAGAGATGGCGGTGGGGGAGCCGTTGTCTGATTGTGTGTGGCTGTGTTCTGTTCTCTAGGAGGCAGCTGTTTACCGGTTGGGGATGAAAGGTGCACCCACCTTATTGTTGAGGAGAATGCAGTAAAGGAACTTCCATTTGAACCTTCCAAGAAACTTTTTGTTGTCAAGCAAGAGGCAAGTAACTTGAGTAAAATTAGCCAGCTTCAACAGTACAATAATTTCTCTGCTGAGGTAGATTTAGATTTAACTTAAATATTTTCTTCTCCTCTAGTGGTTCTGGGGAAGCATTCAAATGGATGCTCGTGCTGGAGAGATGATGTATTTGTATGAAAAGGTATGTTTTTGCTCTTGAGCTATTGGCTCTGTGATTTTATTTTTTTGGTAGAAAATTCTTTTGTTTCCAGAACATGTAGAAATCATGGTATAATTGCATACATGTTGTATACATGTATAAAGAGTAGTTGAATATACCCACATTCTTAGTCTATGTAATTTTAGTGGAGCTGCAGTGCAGTGAGGTGGCTTTCACTGTCCAGATGAGTTTATGTCAGCTTGACACAGCTGGAGTCACTTGCGAAGAAGGACCTCAGTTGAGCAAATGATCCCACCAGATTGGTTTATGGACAAACCTGTCATAGACATTTTTGATCGATGTGGGAGGGTCCACTTCACGGTGGTCTCTGCTACCTTTGGGTTGGTGGTTCTGGAAACCATAAGAAAACAGGCTGAGCAACTCAATAAGCCAATAACTGAGCAAGCCAATAAGCAGTAATTTTTCATGGCCTCTGCTTCAGTTCCTGCTCCAGGGTCCTGTGCTGACTTCCCTGGTTGATGGATGGACTGACTGTAAGTTGTAAAATGAAATAATCCCTTTCTTCACCAAGCTGCTTTTGGTCATGGTTTTTTAGTACAAAAACAGAAACCCTAGCAAAGACATTTACTATAACACAAGTTACTCCTGCTGATTGTTGATGATAAAACATCAAGAGTAACACCCCTGTCTTTAGAGACTTGAACCCTACTGGATCAAAGGTGTGTTGTATTCAAGTATTGTAGAGATTCTCAGTCTGAGAGGCTCTGCAGGGTTGAATGGGACTAGCGAATGTTGAACCAGCATTCTAGACTAACCAAGTAAGGACATTAAGTAGAACAACGAGGGAGAGAGGAAAGTTGAGACAACTTTAAAATAGTTAGTTGAAAGTGACATTTAAAACAGTTATGGAAAAGAAAAGCAGTAGGTAAATTTCGGTAGATAGGAAGACTCAGAGTTCTTAATATCCTGAAGAGCCACATATTTATCATCCGGAACTGTGAGTCATTGTTCTTAAAAAGATAATTTTCCTAGTAGAATGTAAGCAAGAAAGATCTTGTTTTCATGTTGGGTATCAAGAAGAGGACTTTTTTTTTTTTTTCCGAGACAGGGTTTCTCTGTAGCTTTGGAGCCTGTCCTGGAACTAGCTCTTGTAGACCAGGCTGGCCTCGAACTCACAAAGATCCCCCTGCCTTTGCCTCTTGCGTGCTGGGATTAAAGGCATGCGCCACCACCGCCTGGCAAGAAAGAGGACTATTAAACAAATTCTAGAAAGATTTATGGGAAGAGTTATTTCAGTTTGAGATTTAGTAAGTTTGAGTGGAGAAGCCAGGCATATGATGTACATGATCATAATCCTGTTACTCAGGAGGCTTCAGCAGCTTTCCAGTGAGTTTGAGGCCCAGGTTTGGCAATGTAGTGAAGTACCAGGTGAGCCCAGGCTACACAGCAAGACCCTGCCTCAGTAAAATGAAAATAATTTTTGAATACTATATTGAGTATAAGATTGTAGACTTCATGTTTCCTCAATAAGATCTATGTCCTTACCTCACTGTGCTCTTTAGTCTTGTTCCCAGTGAAGTTTCAGATGTGCTTTAGATGCACTGAGAGAGCTCTCAAGCCCTTGTTTGAGCTGGCAGTGTTTCTCAGGAAATACTGGCGTGTACTTAGTTCCCTCACTCTATATACTTGGGCACAAGGAGAAGAATGTGTGGCTCATTCTCTCTCGGGTCATGCCCTAAAAAGAGTAGCTAGTAATTTATGGAGAAGGGGGCTCTGAAAAAGAGGTGCAAGGCTGCCAGTTACAGTGGTGTCTTCGCCATTCTGTTTTGTGAAGCTTCTGAATTGTCTAGTAGACGTAAGATTCTAAGAATCATTGTACAAAGTTTGGAGTTTTGCCACTTGGGATGTGTCTTTTGCATTCCTGTCTCAGTCAGAACCATCACAACACTGAGCTTTTGTGCTTTGGTTTCAGACGAACACTCCCGAGCTCAAGAAGTCGGTGTCTCTGCTGTCTCTGAGCACTCCAAACAGCAATCGCAAAAGACGCAGGCTGAGAGAAACCCTGGCTCAGCTCTCCAGAGAGACCGACCTCTCCCCTTTCCCGCCCCGGAAGCGGCCCTCGGCTGAGCATTCCCTTTCTATTGGCTCTCTCCTTGATATCTCCAACACACCCGAGTCTAGCATTCACTATGGAGGTAGTTCACATCTTACTAAATTAATCTTTAAAATGGAATGGACTGAAATGACTAAAAGAATAAATCTCTACTACAGTGAATGAATAGGAAAGGTTTATTCTAGTTGAGGAAATAAGACACTTGGAAAGCTAAGCGTAGCCCTTGTAATGCTAGTACTGGGCAGGTAAAGACCAGAAGATGAGTTCAAGACAGTCTGGCCAACGTGAGACTCTATCTAAAACAAACCACACACACACACACAATCAGTCAACTATGTCCGCTATGCATAATACTTTTGCTGAATAATTGTACTCTATGCTTTTGTGTGTGTTTGTAATAGGTGGTTTCTATCTGCAGGCCACTGAACTTAGGTTCAGGGAGTGATGACTTGCCCAGGGCTATAGCTGGAGAGTGACAGCTATTTTAAAGGGTTGCTTGCTTTTTGGTGGGGGTCAAGATCTCAGGTAACCTGGACCAGTCTTAAACTGCTGACCACTCTGCTTCTTCAAGTGCTGGGATTTTAGGAACACAGCCATAGTTGTAAGATATGTTACATTTATTATGGGGAAAATAAGGTGAATGAATAGGTGGAGTTAAGTCAGAAGAGGGTGATGTCACTTTATGTGGAACTGACAGGAGAACTGTAATTACCCCTGTTTTGATCACCAGCAGTTCTCTCTGTAAATAGGTAGGATTTTTTATATTTAAGACACAAAAAGCTTCAGATTCCATAGCATGTTCTGATTGATCCGTGAATTCATTTCTTGTTTCTCCTGCCCTTTCAGCTCACTCCATTGAGTAGCAGTCCATACGGCATGCAATTTCTCTGCCTGGGAGACGGTCTTTATCTAATTCACAGTTCTCAGAGTTTGACAGCTAAACTCCTTCATGGATGCATTTCTTCAACCTTCCCGGGCTTTGTGATGTAGCTTCTTTCTTTCTCCTTTGCCTAACTTTTCCTTCCAACTCTTACTCCAAATGCTTTATGGTTTTTCTGAGTTTCTTCATTGTATTTTTCTAGCGATCTTATTTAATTCCATGTCTTTAATTTTCTCTGCTGATGTTCCCTGAATGTGTCTTCTCTGTTTAGCTGCTAACTTGAGACATTCTGTTTTTTTTAGTAGGAATCTTAAATTTAACCAAGGGGAACTTCTGAACCTCTTCACTACACTCAACTCCTGTGTCTTTTCTCATCCTTCTTTTCTCAGTTTTTCTTGTATATAAGAGGCTTTTTTATTATTGTGGTTTCCTATATTACATCTCCATTTTGAGTTTTGGATTTATACATTTTGGATTCATAAGTCTTAAAAATGGAAAAATTGAAACATGTCATGTCTTGGCTTTAAAAGTCACTTAGTGGCTTTGTACTGTAGTAACTCTTTTCCTCATTTCATTGAGACGGTCTCATAGCCCGTCTTGGCCTTGAATTTTGTGTGTAGCCAAGACTGGCATTGAACCAATCCTCTTGTCTTCACCTCCTAAGTCAGTGTTACAGGTGTGTGCTACCACGTGCGGCTTCAGTAGTAATTAAGTGAAAGAGATAGTGCCTCGGCCTAAATGACACTATCTTTGAAGACGATAGTTCAGTTTTAGTCAGGTGGAAAGTGAGTAGCTTTTAAATTTGAAATCTTTCTGCTTCAACCATCTGAGTAACGGGTCACAGGCCTGCATTACCATATTTGGCTTGGTCCTGTATTTGTAGTGGACAAGGGCCTGAGGTAGTAAGGAGCCGATCTTAAAGATCTAGAGCTTGAATATGCAGTTTAGGAGATAGAAGAAAGCTAACCATTAAAGCAGATGTGTGAATGCACTCTTGAGATCTCCAGCTGACGGACCCCAGTTAGACACAATGTAATCTAACATCACTGCATCACAGACTGGTCCTCACTCCAGTGTCTTGAAGCTCACGGCACTGCTGAGTGCAGCCCGAGATAATGTAGGGCATGCGGGGAATGTTTTCCACTCTTATTGTTTTCAAACAATTTAGAGCTTCACAATACACATCATTGTTTTAACATAAAAATATTTTAAAATATTTGTGTAAAAGTAGGTAAGGGTTAGGACTATTTACTCTTTTCTATCCCACATACTTCTTTGTGAAACATTCTTTTTTCCTGTGAAACCATCCTAGGAAGCTGTATGTGATGCTGAAGTGCTCTAATCATACGATATGAAGAAAATGAATATTAAGCTCTTAGCCAATTTTTGTTGCATGATATATGCTTAAAATATGAGAATTCTTCTGTCTTCCCCCATTTTGGGTTGGACTAGATGTTTCTATGTTGAGATACTTTGAACTAATAATTTTTGGTTAATTTCTTAAAGTTTTATTTCATGTGTATGAATGTTTTTATGTTTTGTCAGCGTGCATGTGTGCACACCATGGGCATGTCTGGTGCCTCTAGAGCAGTGGTTCTCAACCTTCCTAATGCTGCACCCCTTTAATACAGTTCCTCACGAGGGGGTGACCCCAACAGTAAAATTATTTTGTTGCTACTTTGTAACTGTAATTAAGCTACTGTTTGGAATCCTAATGTCTGGTGTGCAGGATATCTGATGTGTGGCCTCTGTGAAAGGGTCATTCTACATACACACACACACACACACACACACACACACACACACACACAAACGCAGTGTAGTTGCGCAGTGTGGTTGACAACGACTGTCTCAGGAGGTCAGAAGAGGGATTTGGAGCTAACTCTGGAGTTGGAGTTAGTTCTGAGCTTTTGTGGGGGTATTAGGAATAGATCCTAGATCTGCAAAAACACCAGTGTTCTTAACCACAGAGCCATTTGGTTATCTGTGAAAGAAGCTCTCTATCAATCAGTGTAGAGGACGTTCACATTATGGTAATAGTGTAATCATAGCCCACCCATTCCTCTTTCATGATTTACTTTTTGAGACAAGATCTCTTAACATGGTCCTGGCTGTCCTGAAAGTCACTTCAGGCTGGCCTTGAACTCATAAAGATTCACCTACTTCTGAGTGTTGAGATTAAAGGCATACACCATAGTGCCTGGATTCTTCTTGTTTTATGCTGAAGTATTTTAACATTTTTTTCTATTTTATTTTAGTTTTCAAAAATCAGGAATTATTTTGCCATGTATTCTTTAGAATCAATTCAGTCATACATTCCTCCATATACATTTGTGCTCTGTGAGAGGGAATAAGTTGACGGCATAAGTCTTTAGCTCTAAATGTTTAAATGTCTGTATTTGGTCATTCTTTTTTTGTGTTAGTGCTTTCTAAGTACTGGACTTGCTCTCAGGACTCCATGTTCTGGGGAGGTGCATTCCCAGCCCTGCATAGAGACAGGAACAGGGTAGCACTGTATTCCTTGGGTGTTCTGGAAGCCATGCTTTCCTCCGGCGTCCTGAATGATGAGCTTACAGACATGCACCACCACAGCTTGATTGGAGACGTTTCTTAAATAACCACATAGCAGTTAGAGCATCCATAACATGAACCGCGCTAGTATTTTATTTTAGATTTCTCTAGTTTTCTTAATCATGCCCTGATTTCTAGCCCCCACTCAAACAACAATAACAAAAGTTTGTATTTTAGTTTAGAATACAACCCAGGATACACATTATTTTCATCATTTAGTTTCCTGTCATCCAGGAAACTTCCTTTTAATTTAATGATGTTGGCAGATTTAAAGACTATCGGCCATTTATTAGTAAAATCTCCATCAGTTTTTAATGGGTGTTGAGATTGAACCTAGAACATCACATCTACCAGGTAAGCTTTCTCCCATTGAGCTATATTTTCAGCTCTGAATTAATGAACTTTTTGGTCACTGTGTTTTTCTGGCCTTGTCCCACAGGAAATTTTACTTTAACAGAAATCTCGATGGTGGTGCTAGTATGTCTGTCTATTGTTTAGATCCACCTTCCAGTTAAACTGCTCTTCTTTTTCAGAAACACCCAAGTCTTGTACTAAGTCTTCTAGAAGTTCTACTCCAGTTCCTCCAAAGCAGTCAGCCAGGTGGCAAGTGGCAAGAGAGCTCTACCAGACGGAGAGTAATTACGTCAATATCCTGGCAACAATCATTCAAGTGAGTACGAGTGAGGTGCTAACTTTCTAAAAGACTCTTCCCATCTTGCTTCCTTTTTATGATTTTGTGTCTTGTTCTTTTAAAGGATATTGGGTTTTCTTTTGGGTGGTATTGTTATCCTTACTGTGTTGAGTTTCAGTCTGTGACTGTGTGTGTGATTTGGTCTTTGGTTTCACCTACAGCTCTCTGGTTTTGAGCATATGTATCTTACTTATACATGTGTTTAAATGGTCTTGTATTTTATGGCACCGATGTTTACATTCTTTAAATTTCTTTAACTTTTGAGACAGTGTCTCCCTATGTAGCCCTGGCTGCCCTGGAACTTGGTATGTAGACCAGGCTCGACTTGATGTTATGGAATCCACCTATCTCTGCCTCCCAAATGCTGGAATTAAAGTTGTCCGCTGCCACGCTCAGTTTAAGTTTTGTGTTAGATTTATTTTTGGGCCATATGAATAAGATGTACTTATGTGTGTATTTATTATTCGAGGTTTTTGTTTGGTTTGGTTTGGTTTGGTTTTTTCGCCTTATAACTGGTACAGCAGGACCCACTGTTGAATGAGTAAAACTTGCACTTACCTCGAAAGACTTTACTTTGGTCTCAGGATCTCATGGTGGAAGGGGAATATGGACTTCTCAAAGCTTTCCTCTGACCTCTGCGTGTGCACTGTCGCATGTGTGCACCCAGGTTTTTCCTCTTCCCTTCCTGCCTTCCATCTTTACATCCCCCCATCTAGCTTTCACACATAGACACACACACTGACAATAATATAAAAAACATTGCAGCAATAAGTGGGCAGAGTTCAGGTTTTCTCATGAGATTTGGAAATCTATTTTCTTTGCTATTGAATTTTTGTGCTACTATTTCTAAACCATTTAGCATTGTACTACTATTATATGTCTAGAAAGCTTATTGCTTTCTTCCTTACAAATTGAATAAAGTAGGAGTTACTTTTCTACTAATTCTAATAATGTATTTGTTAGTTAGATTCCTTCTGTAAAAATAAAGATTTATTTTTATTTTAATTTATGGGTGTTTTGCCACTGTGCCAGTGGAACCAAGAAGAGTGTATTGGATTCCCTGGATTAGAGTTGGTTGTAAACCACCATATGGTGGCTGGGAACTGAACCTGGGTCTCCTAGAAGAGCAGCCAGTGCACCTGACACCGCTCCTCTATGTAACAGAGTATATGAATACGTGAATGAGAACGCAGTGTCCTGAGAAAAGCTTGTGAATTTAGGAGAGGTTTCCCCTCAGCTTCTTAGGATGCTGCCAACACTGTTCATCACTGTTTGTACTGTAGCCTTCTTTCTCTCAGTTTGCCTAAACTGGAGCCCCATTTAGTTATTTCAGGTGCCCTTAGAAGAAGAAGGGCAACGTGGTGGACCTATTCTTGCACCAGAGGAGATCAAGACTATTTTTGGGAGCATCCCGGATATCTTTGATGTGCATATGAAGATAAAGGTAAACATGCATTGAAGGTTGATGGCGGTCTCTTTGGAGGCTGTGTGTACTTACTGTAACAATTCAGGTGTTTCTTTTGTGGAACCCCACTTGGACATATCAATTGCATTCCAGGGGAGACCCCGTGCTCAGGAGTAGGGCCAACACAAAATGAACTCCATAGTGTTTTTGTTTTTATTTGTTGTTTTGTGAACTTTCCACTTTGTTTTGCCTTTTCTTCTTACTGACGTGGTTTTTTTTTTTTTTTTTTTTTTTTTTTTTTTTTTTTTTTTTTTTTTTTTTTTTTTTTNTTTTTCCTGAGACAAGCTTTCTCTGTGTAGCTTTGGTCCAGACTCCATTTCAGGCATTTCTTCCTAGCTAGGAAAATAAGTTTTATATGTGAAACTTATATCTTACTATGTAGCTGGCTTTGTGATCCTCCTTGCTCAAGTGGGGATTACAGGTTTAAGACACTATTCTTGGCTTAAATTTTGTAAATGTCTTCAATAATTTTTTAAAATTTTATTTTGGTTATTTATTTATTTTTGCTTTTTGAGACAGGGTCTCTCTGTAACTTTAGAGCCCGACCTGGAACTCACTCTGTAGACCAGGTTGGCCTCGAACTCATGGAGACTGCCTGCCTCTGCCTCCCAAGTGCTGGCATTAAAGGCATGTGCCATCACTGTTGAGCAATAAAAGCATCTTTAAGACTTATTGTATGTGGATAAATATTTTTCCTGCACATTTGTATGCATACCACATATGTGCTTGGTGTCCACAGAATCAGAAGTTGGCATTGGATGTCCGGAATCTGGAGTTCCAGGTGTGGGTGTTGGAACCTGGATGCTCTGGAAAAGCAAAAAGTGCTTTAGACACTTGAGCCATCTCCCCATTCAAATCTTTAAGAATATTTTCTGTTTTAGGAGTATTGAAGAATTTTATGGACCAGAAATTAGCAAACTATAGTTCATAGACTGTATTTAGTCCTCTGTTCTGGTAAAGAGTCTTATAGTAGAGTTCATTTTTTTACTTTTTATGGATATTTTGATAATATTCTTTCTTCTCCCCCACTTCTTAGGTGCTCCCTACCTCCCTGCTTACCTAACTTCCTGTTCCTTATCTCAAAAACAAACAACAACAACAAATCCAAGCAAAGCAAAGAAACAAGCAAACAAAAAGCTAGCAGGACAAAAAATATATCAAAACACAAGCCCATGAATAAGAAAATTTCATGGAGTCTGTTTTGTGTTAACCAGCTCTTCTGGGCATGAGGCCTGTCCTGAAGTGTGGTTGGTATGCCCAGTGACAGTCCATTGCCGAAAACTAATTTTCTGTTTCGCAGAAGGTATCAGTTCCAAATAACTTTTTGGCTAGGGGTAGGACTTGTGTCTCCTCAGTGCTGGGATTTTGTCTGGCTTGCATATGTGCAGTATTGTGCATTCTGCTGCAGTCCCCGAGTTCCTATGTGTTCAGTCCTCTTGTGTCTGGAAGACGCTGCTTCCTCAGAGTCACCCCTCCTGGCTCTTACAGTCTCTGCCTCCTCTGTGCCCGGAGGGGAGAGTTGTGATAAAGGCTTCCACTGGGACTCCCTGTTCTAGTCTCTTCACTTCCCGATTGCCTACTTTCTGTGCTAGCTTCCATTCTGCAAAACTGAGTACTGGTAACAAAAGCCATATGGCCTTGCAGTAGTTACCATCTGTCCCTTTTGCTAAAATTTGCTTGACCATGTTACAGGTTATAATTTTTAATGACTTATATTAAATTAGTTGCTAAAGCAACAGTATTAAAAGTAGCTTTTTCATAATTGATAAGGGCAATCAGCTTTATAGTCAGTAAGACAAAGCATTGAACTATTAGTCATATTGGGGAATTAGGATTGGTCTGTCTGACAGTGCTATTTATATTTTCTTAATCCAAAGGTTAATTTTTTTTTTGTAGACAAAAGTTTAGTTCTCTGTTGAGAAAAGGAGTTTACACATAACATTAAGGTATTACATAAAGTGATTTTTTTTTTCCCCTAGCAAAAGATCTCATAAAAGGTATGAGATGTGTAAGGAGCTGTCCAATTTAAGTGTTTTGATTTGTTCTGTTTCAGGATGATCTTGAAGACCTTATTGTTAATTGGGATGAGAGCAAAAGCATTGGTGACGTCTTTCTTAAATATGTAAGTGTTTGTTTACAACCTCATAGATTTCAGACTTATCGGGGAGAAAACGTTGAAAATGCTATTTGAGATTTCACATGGTTCTAGAATATGCTGGAGTTGTTCTTGACTTTTGAAACATGCTTTCTGTATTCCCAGCTTTATACAAGTTCATCAGAACACTAGTTATCTCTCAGTTGTTTAGTGACTGGTGTAAAATTGTTTGCTATCCTCAAATGGTTATATATAGTTATGATTTTTTTTTTTTAAATCTTTGCATGTGCTGGACAGTGATGGCACACACCTTTAATCCAGCACTTGGAGGCAGAGGCAGGTAGATCTATGAGTTTGAGGCCAGCCTGGTCTACAGAGCCAGTTCCAAGCTAGCCAGGGCTACATAGTGAATCTTGAAGACATAGTGCTTCTTTTATTACATGCAAACACTCTTAACACTGAGCTAGTTAACCCCTAGTCTTAAGTCAGTCAGTCAGTCAGTCAGTCAGTCAGTCTGTCTGTCTGTCTGTCTGTCTCTCTCTCTCTCTCTCTTTCCTTCTAGAATGTGTGATGATCACTCAGTAAGCACCCTCAGATAGGTCATTTTTCTGGTTTAATCCTAATTGAGGGAGCAAATTCAACAGAAACAGATGTGAAAACAAGAGATATCAACAGTGTGCATATGTGTGTGTGCACGCACACACTTACTTGTAAGACAAATTCGTGCATTTAATAGAAATATTGAGGAAACTTATTTAAAAATTTTCTTTTGCTTATACATCTGATTGTGATTGTTAGTTGTGTCATAAAGATTCATTGTCTAAGGGTGACATTTATAACAAATTGATTTTTCTGTTTTGTATCTAGTCAAAAGATTTGGTAAAAACCTATCCTCCGTTTGTAAATTTCTTTGAAATGAGCAAGGAAACAATTATTAAATGTGAAAAACAGAAGCCCAGATTTCATGCATTTCTCAAGGTAATATATATTTCTTTCATACAAAACTCTGATAATCACTTATGAAAGAATTCATTAAAATACTATTTAAAAGAGTAATTTATAATGTTAATACTGGTGTTAATTTCAGTTGTTCCTGTGGGTGGCTATGATGTTTAGATTTAGAAGATGTGCTATTTTACACAGAGGGGCCAAGACCCAGTGGAGTGAATAGGGATGTTGTAGGATTGATCCCAGGTCCTTGCATATGGTTGCCCATATGGTGATTTTAAAAGGAAATTATGTTACCAATGATTAATTCTTGAAACACTATCGGTATTCCAATGATACCGTGTTTGCCTTTAGTGATTTTCTTTCTCCCATCAAGGCTTTACTTTAGCCAGCGGTGTCAGAACAATTGCTAGGTTAAAACGTCTTCAGGAGTGATGTGTGTAGTCTTTTACAGAGCTTAAGGATGCTGTATGTGTACAAGTGTGGAGAGGAACACACTCTTTGTAGCCTGTTAACCTTGCTGAGCAAGACAGAATTTTTAAATTATTGAATCATGGTGATCTGCCAAAGAGTAGCTGCCATTCTACATCTTCTCCATAGATTCTTGGTTTATTTATTGATGTGTTTTGGGCATGTGCGTGCATGGTTGTTCATCTCAGTGCTTGTGCAAGTATGGGCCAGAGGGTCCTGACCTTCGACCCTGTAGATTCTGAGGCTTGACTGTGGGTGTCTGCGGTGGCAGCAAGCGCCCTTACCTTCAGTCATCACCTGCTCCCTCTTCTCTTAATTCTTGACGAGGATATTTGTGATAGGATGTTTTGAACTATTTTTATGTATAATAAATTACTTCTTTTTAGATAAATCAAGCTAAACCAGAGTGTGGTCGGCAGAGCCTTGTGGAACTTCTCATCCGGCCAGTACAGCGGCTACCCAGCGTTGCTTTACTTTTAAATGGTATTTTGCTTATTGTGGTTTGGTTTGCTTGAATTTTTTTTTTTAAAGATTTTATTTATTATATGTACAGTGTTCTGTCTGCATATATGCTTGCTTGCCAGAAGAGGGCAGCAGATCTCATTACAGATGGTCGTGAGCCACTATGTGATTGGGAATTGAACTCAGAACCTCTGGAAAGCCAGTCAGTGCTCTTAACCTCTGAGCCATCTTTACAGCCTGAATTTTTTTTTTTTAATTTTAGATATTTTAGTTTAATAGTTTCTTCTTCCTCTTCTTCTTCCTCCTCCTTCCTCTTCCCTCCCTTTCCTCTTTTCTCCTTCTCTTCTTGAGTATGATCTTGAACATCTGCCTCTCCATTGTCCTGATTGCAGCAATTAATAGGTTTCTATAGTGCTGGAGTTCCAGCCCACAGCTGCATGCTGGCAAGCACTGTGCCAGCAGCCCATCCTCAGTCTGTAACATGTTTTTCTTAAAGAGTCAGTAATTTTGTTTTCAGAGTTTATTAGATCTTAGCATTAAAGATTGTTTTTATGTAGGTATCAAATTTATGATAATTTCGAAAAGCGGTCTCTAAGACTACAAATACTTGGATTTATCTAATATTCCTTGTTATGATAGTGGTCACTTTCTGCTTAAAAGTTCCTTATATTTCTTGGTGTAATGGTTTTTAAAACTATTTATTCAAGTAATAGAATTCCCACAGAAACATCAGAAGAAGAGGACGTATATATCCCAAGTTCCTAGTGCTCTTGTATTTTATATTTTATATTTCCCCTATAAAAAAAATCTGAGATTGGAGCTGGGGATGTAGTCCAGTTGGACTGGCGCTGCGGCCCTGTAGTCACAGCCTGGGATCATGAAGCACAGGACCTGCATAGAAGGCCTGAGACAGCCTGGGCTCCAGGAGAGCCTGTCTGAGACCCACACCTTCTTATTTTAATGCTTAAAACTGTAAGCAGCAAGGTTTAAATTTTACTTCTGGTTAAAAACATGTTTGTTTGTGCATTTTATGCTCACTTGACTAAAGCAGTATTTTTTTAGGGTAATGTCAGCTTTTATTTTTTATTTTAAAAATTAAAGTATGAAACTCAGGAGTTAATTTATTGGTTGTTTAATCTATTTTTTCAACAAAATGTTTGGGTAACATAAATGACAGTGCTAACAAAAAAAAGGGGGGGTTCTCTTCCAGATGACCTCTGTAGTTGAAATTATTGCTATATGAATGGTTTCCCCAGGCTTTAATCCTATCCTATTGTCTAGATTATGTTGAGTGTTATAATAATCCAACTTTTAGGTTTTCTAAGCTGATCTTTTTAAAATCATTTTTGCATAATCCAAATTATTTCATTAGATACTTAGCTTCTCTTTCTTAATTTTATTTTTTATTTGAGACAGTGTCTTACCTTAGCCTAGGCCAGTCTTAACTCCAGGCATTCCTCCAGGCAGCCTACGAGTGCTGGGATTATACATGGGAGCCAATGTCTGCCTCTCAGGAAGACTTTTTGTTAAATAGAAGTTTATCAGATGTTGTCAAGACTAAAAATGAACTTCTAAGCCTTTTTGGATTCTTCCACATAAACATTAGTTGGATGTGGTGTTAAATGGGTAAGACTGTCAAGTGTTGGAACATAGTAAGGAACCTGAGAAGAGCCGCCAGGCATAGTGGTGTACACCTTTAATCCCAGCACTTGGGAGGCAGACAGATTTCTGTGAGTTCGAGGTCAGCCTGGTGGACTTAGAGTGGCCCTGTATAAAATTAACAAAGGAAGAACAGACACCATTCACTCACACTCTCTCCTCTCCACCACCACCAAAAGAGCCTGGAGAACAGAGTTAGCATGTTAAAAAAGGAACCTCCACAATAGCACAGACCCTCTGTGATAGGGTCACATGTCCCCATAGGAAATTGAAAAAGAATGTGTATTGAGATGACAGGATCATTCAGCATTGTAGCTTGAGAAACCTAGGAGTCTCTAATTGTGACTGGGAGACAAAGCAATGTTAAAAAAAAAAAAAAAGCCAGTGCTACAAACTCTGAAAATTTCATTAGTAAAATAGTTCAGAGACATTAATGGAAGAAGATAGTGTTTTAGAGGATTTAGGTTAAAACTTTGTTGATCGTTTAAAAAAATATATTAATTATATGCTTGAGTGTTGTTGTTGGTGGCGGTACACAAGTGAGTTTGTGTGCCCAGAGAGCCCAGAAGAGCGTGTCAGATCCCATGGAGCTGGAGATGTAGGTGTGAGCATCTCAGTTTGGGTGCTGGGCACTGAACTTAGGCCCTCTGCTAAAGCAATGTGTGCTCATAGCCACTGAGCCACCTCTCCAGCCGCTCATTGTTTTATTAAATAACCCTGGTTATCCTGGAACTCACAATGATTTATCACATTTAAGTTACACTTTTAAGTTATTTAAATTATATCTAGAACAGGTTTTATGCTGAATAATAATTTTAGGTTAAATGTAATTATGGCAGTTAGTGGGCTCTTAAATATCAACACAAATGTGGCATCTCTAATTAGGTATATTCGTAGGTGA
Source organism: Alexandromys fortis (assembly GCF_014885135.2). NCBI lineage: Eukaryota > Metazoa > Chordata > Mammalia > Rodentia > Cricetidae > Alexandromys > Alexandromys fortis. The sequence continues at coordinate 1,718,501 of NW_026067923.1, forward strand.
CCTACAGTATTATTTTTCCATCCCTGCCTTTCAAGTGCTAGGATTCTAGGCATGCGCCATCATGCTAAGGAATAAACTCATGACCTTACACATATTAAGCAAAACTTCAACCTTGGTTGTTTTGAAATAGTATAATTCTGTGCAGCCAAGTTTTGTTCCACACTTACAGTCCTTCTATCTCCAACTCCTTAGGTAATAGGGATTAGAGATCTGCTCTGACATTTCTGGCAACAAACTTCTTTTCAATACAGATGTTACGTATATAAATAGTTAACCTGCATCAAGATGATGTACTTTTAAGGTGTAGGTGGAAAGCCACTGTACTTACTTTAGTCATAGAAAAAGCCATGTTATTATTACAGATCTTAAGAAGCATACAGCTGACGAAAACCCTGACAAAAGCACTTTAGAAAAAGCTATTGGATCACTAAAAGAAGTAATGACGTAAGCAATTTAAATTATACCTTAAAATGGTGTGTGTGTGTGTGTGTGTGTGTGTGTGTGTGTGTGAGAGAGAGAGAGAGAGAGAGAGAGAGAGAGAGAGAGAGAGAGAGAGAGAGAGAGAGNGTGTGTGTGTGTGTGTGTGTGTGTGTGTGTGTGTGTGAGAGAGAGAGAGAGAGAGAGAGAGAGAGAGAGAGAGAGAGAGAGAGACTGAGAGACTGAGAGACTGAGAGACTGAGAGACTGAGAGAGACCATGATGAGCATGTGAGCACAAGAGGAGGTCAGAGGTCCTTCCCCTTTTACATGGGTTCTGGGATTGAACTCAGGGTTGTCAGGCTTGCATGTTTTAAGTGCTTTTACCCATAGGTCCATCTTGCTCGCTGATTCCATGTTTTTATTATTAGATTTAGACTGGTAGTGATATCTTTGTCATAACTAGAAGAGTATCAATAAATAACTTTTGTAAAATACCTAAATTATTCTTCTAGTAGTTTGGTTGTAGTTGAAATGATAGTATTGATCAGACTACTTACTTCTGACATTAATTGTATGTAAAGAGATAGTACTGGTCTAGAAGAAAATAGCTATTAATGTACAGATAGACTTTTTCTTCTTGGACCCTAGAGAAAGGCTTTTTCGTGCCATTCACATGCATATGGTTTTGTCCGTTGAATTTTCTGATTTCATTTAAATTCTGATTTACAAAGATACATTTTTGTAAACCTTGTATCCATAGGTCCTTTCTTTTTTGTATTACTATGTTTTATATTTATTTACTTGAATGATTTTTTTCATATTAATTAAACTTCATGCAGTGATGTCTTTAAACATTCCTTAAATTCATAGTTTCATGAATGTTCTGTTGAGCAAGATCCCGACTCTATATACGTTTTCCTTCATGACTTAAAATATTCTCAAGACTCCCTGCTGATGTTGAGCAAGATGTGAGCTCCAGATGGAAGCTTTCTTGCTGTGGAATTTCCTACCGACAGCGACATTCTGTCCTCCAGGAGGTTTTGCACTGCGAGTGCAGGCTTTCCACTTTGACCGTGAGCTCTCAGTGAAAGCTCCCATCCTCGTGCATTCATGTAAACTCTCGAGTGTCTAATAGGACATAGTTGCTGGACTAGTCCAGTAAGCGTAGGACTTTTTATCATTATGCACTCCCTAATAATTGTCTTTGTCTTAATGGATTTTAGTTTTGGGCCCAGAGGTGAAAGGCAAAAGGGGCTCAGCATTCTCTGTACAAGTGTGGTGGTCTTCGCAGGGGAGTGGCTGCCAAGTGATGTGAGAATGAAGCGTAAAGCTTAACTGAAGTGTGTTTCAAACTCAGAATTTTGTTATCATCAAATATGCAAGCTAACTGTATCTTAGAAGGTGTTTATTGACTAAATGAGTAAAATATTTTCAGTGAAACATAACATTTCTGAAAGATCTGTGGAATATTTTTTAATATCCATAGAATGTTTTGAAGGAATGTTTGTCTGATTCATCATGTATCAAAGTTAAGACATGAAAGTCAGACTTTGTGGCTTGAAATATATTCATATGCTGATTTCATGTTGATCTTAATCGAAGTTTTACAGAATAAACATTAATATTTCAGGCATATCAATGAGGATAAGAGAAAAACAGAAGCACAGAAACAAATTTTTGATGTAGTTTATGAAGTAGATGGATGCCCAGTAAGTATTTTTTTGATGATTACCATTTTATTTATTGCTTTAATGAGGTTTCTTTTGTTGTTGTTGATTTGAATTACATTTATTTGTGTGTGTGTAGCCACATGCCATGTACGGTGTACTTGTACAAGAGGACAGATTTTTGGAGTCCATTCCCTCCTTCCATTGTGTGGACCTGGGTACTAAACTCAGGTGATTAGACTTGACAACAATGAGGTTTCTATAGTTTCTATATACATAGTCTCAGGCTGGAGACATGCCTTGGGGGTTGAGAACACTTGCTGCTCTTGAAAAGGACCTGAGTACAGTTCTCATCACCCATGTCAGATGACTCATAACCTATAATCTAGCTACAGGGAAGTCAGCGCCTGGGTTCTGAGGGTTCCTTTAAACACACAGCATATAACTCAAAGAGATATGTATACATAAATAAGAATAATAGAAACAGATCTTTAAAAATATTTTAGCAGTCTTAGTACCACTTTTGAACGACAACTTGTAAAAGTTACTTGATAACATTTGACCACTTTTATCTGTGTCACAGGCTAATCTGTTATCTTCTCATCGAAGCTTAGTACAAAGAGTGGAAACAGTTTCTTTAGGCGAGTACCCTTGTGACCGAGGAGAGCAGGTCACTCTCTTCCTCTTCAATGACTGCCTTGAGGTAAATTTTTACTCAGTGTATTTTAACACTGAGGTATTTTGTCTTTTCCCTGTTTAAAATTAAACTTTGACTAGAGTACAGTATAGAAATTTGAGGTACATTTAGTTATTTGCCAAAGATATTAAAATCAGTTGCTGATTTCATTCAGTGGAATGCTTTTGGGAGAAAGTCTAAAATATTAAGTTTGGTAAATTTCCGGATGTCATATCTTAAGTCAAAATTCCTCATTGATAAGTGCTTAAATTATAAGTTTGGGAGCCTTGTGTTTTTATGTATATTTATACAGGATCTACAAATTAACTGAGTTTTTGTCTTTGTTTTAATTAAATGTAAGTTCACCTTTGCAGTCAAGATGAAATCAGTTGAAAAGCTAACTTGATAACTTAGTACTGTGAATCTCTTGATTTCTTTTTTCTGCTTTGATAGCATCTCACTCTGTAGCCCCAGCTGGCCTTGAACCTGGGGCAGTCCTTCCAAGTCAGCTGGGATGACAAACATGAGCCACTATGCCAAGTGATTCTTTACAGTTAGAAGGTTTTATTGATGGGATGTAATAATTTTAATTCCAAAACTAACCTGACTGTAGTCGGTATTTTTTCTCATAACACCCCAAAAGCAGATAATTGAGTTTATGTACTTTTTAAGCTTCTTTCCCTTCTTTTAACATTTCTTTTTAAATAACCAATTAAATGAGGGGAAGTATCTTAGTTATTGTAATGAAATGCCATGTTGAGAGCAGCTAGGGTAGGAAAGGGATTATTTGGCTTGCACTTACACATCACTGGTCATCATCGAAGGAGGTCAGGACAGGAACCTGGAATCAAGAGCTGATGCAGAGGCCATGGAGGACTGCTCCTTGTGTTTGCTCAGCCTGCTTTCTCATAGAACCCAGGACCACCAGCCCAAGGATGGCACCACTCACAATGGGCGGGGCCCTCACACATCAGTTGAGAAAATGCCCAACATACTCACTGTAAACCCAATCTTGTGGGTGTGTTTTCTTAATTCGGATTCCTTTCTCTCAGATGATTTTAGTTAGTGTCAAATGACACGAAACTATTTGGCACAGTTAGAAAGGAATTCAGCTTCCTTTATTTCAGAAACATAAAGGTGTTCATTGGGTGAAAAAGAAATTAACAAGAAAACTCATTTGACATGTTTCTAACTGGGTAACTTTCTGTTGCCCTCATCAAAGTGACTACTGGCTTTCCTTTTTCTTTAAAGTCTATCCATTCCTTTATCCCTTTTCTGTGTTGCTTCCCTTAAAGAGCTACCTCTTACATCATGTCCATTATTTAAAATATAAAACACAGGCCAATCTTAGAGACAAAGGCATGTATGCACAGAGCAGCTCTAGGTGCAGTAAAATCTCAAGACCTGCCTCTGTTAAAGGGTTCGGTTAGAGGTTAAGTAGTGATACTTTTGTTTGACTAGTAATGTTAGAAAAAGCATGAGATAGTGATAATATGATACACAATCGACCATATCCTGGAGTGAAAAAAAATCATAAATGTCATGCAGTGGGTGTCTGGGGACTGACTGCCTGACCCCTGCAGTCAGAGCCTCAGCCTGCTCTGCTTTTGAGAACAAGACCAGGAGTCATCTGTAATCCTGTTTTACCTGAATTTGCATTAACAGGGGCTTAGCTGTATACAATTGAACTATATTTCCTTTTGGCTGTTTTTGTTAAGACTTCTTTAGGTTTTTCATTTTGAAATCTCTAGGTCTCCTGACTCTTCTGTTAGGTTTAGTTATTTTGATCTCCTTAGAGTTTTGTTGTGGAGTTTATCTTTGCTTTTAGTAGAGCAGTGATTTGATTTTTTTTATTTTTTTTTTATTTTTATGGCCCCTTCATATTTTACCATAATTGGCCCACTGGCTTCCCTTCTACTTTAATTTTACTGTGAGAAATCCCTGTACCTCTTCAGGCCCTGGTCTCTCAATTCACCCTAATGGCGCCCAGTGACTTTTCTCCCTCCCTTGTCATAGGGTTAATATTGCTGTGGTGAAACACCATGAACAAAAGAACTCGGGGAGGAAAGGGTTTATTTGGCTCACCCTTCCACTTCACTATTCATCATCAAAGGAAGTCAGGGCAGGAAGCTGAGGGCTGGAGCTGATGCAGAGGTTGTGGAGTGGTGCTACGTAATGGCTTGCTCAGTCTGCTTTCTTATAGTTCCCAGGACCATCAGCCCAGGGATAGCCCCACCCACAATGGACTGGGCCCTCCCACATCATTCATAAATTAAGAAAATGCTCTACAGGCTTGCACTATCCAGATCTTATAGAGGCATTTTCTCAACTGAGGGTCCCTCCTCTTTGCCTCTAACTTGTTTCAAGTTGGCATAGAACTAGTACATCCTCTTAGACATTATCTCAGTTGTTTGAATAGAAACTTTTGTCTCTTCTTATTGTCTTTCATTTTGAGTCTGGTAAGGACTGGTCTTGTAATCCTTTTGCCCCTTCCTCTTCAGCTCATTCATTGCTGGTATGTGTACCCACAGCCCAGGCTGGTTTGAGGTATCTAACCTTCTCAAGTGCTGAGGTTACAGGCAAATGTCACTATGTCTGTTGAGTTGCTGTATTTCTAATATTAAATTTGGACATCAATATTCAAGCTTCCAGATAGACCCTTGTTTTGTTTTGTTTTTGTTTTTCAAGATGGTTCTTTGTGTAGCCCTGGCTGTCTTGGAACTAGCTCTGTAGAACAGGCTGGCCTCGAACTCAGAGATTGATCTGCCTCTGCCTCCTTAGTGCTGGGATTAAAGGCATGCACCATCACTGCCTGGCTAGACCTTTATTCTTTAGTCCACTTAAGAAAAATAGAATTCAGCTGGGCAGTGACGACTCATGACATTAATCTCTACACTCTGGTGGCAGAGGCAGGTGAGTCTCTGTGAGTTAGAGGCTAGCCTGTTCTACAGAGCTAATTCCAGGACAGCCAGGGCTACACAAAGAAATCTTGTTTTGGAAAAAAAGAAAAAGAAAAATAGACCTTTTAGCAAATTTGAGACAAAAAGTTATTTTTAATGTTCTGATAGTATATAACAAATACCTAGAGCAATCACTATTATATATTAGGAACAGTTAAATATCAGTAAAACCTATACTGTCTTTAATATGACAGATGTTTAATGTTAAACTAAATCTGGATTTAAGGATTTATTTTCCATTTGAGTATTTTATCTATGTTTTAGTTTTTCCAAATCCTCCTTGACTTATTAATGTTTGTGTCATCAATTTTCATGCTCTTCTGGTTTTCTTTTTCAAAAATAGTGGTATATATTGGTTAGCCAAATAAAAAGCATGTCCATTCATTGCGGAGGAATTAGTATATGTTGCTTACTTTCACTATGCCCATGGAAGTGAACCATTAATATTTGGTATAGTTACGTGATGTATAGAATAGGCATTTGCATATGTGCTTAGTGGGGATGTGATATGCTGTCTTGCTGCTCATCTTATTCATTAGCCCAATACCACATAATATATTTTTAAACATAATCTGTCTTAATCATGATGGTCAGTCTCAATTCAAGTAAATATATGCATGCATTTTATGTTAATTCCTTTCAGCAAAATCTGTTTTACTGCAAAGGAGATTTTTCTTTTCTTTCTTTTCTTTTTTTCTTTTTCTTTTGGCAAAATCTCATTATATCACGAATCACAGGATCTTTCTGATTTTGCTCTTCTCCAGTTACCTATCTCTTCCTTTTGCGTATCCAGTTAAGGTAAAGTTATAGCCTCATATAGCACTTTGACTTTATAATCTCTATTGCTTTGTGTGTGTGTGTTGTTGTTGTTATTTTTTTGAGTCAGTCTTATTGTGCAGCTCAAACTGGCCTCAAACTGAAGGTCTCCTCCTGCATTAGCCTCCTTAAGAGTTGGGGTTTCAGGTGTTGAATGTATGCTTAATTACTTCCGTTTGTCAGTTTATGTAAGCAGTCATGAGACTAGGAGCTGTCTCTTCCTTCCTCTGTGTTATTCTGTCACTGGGAGATATTTCAGATACTCCCCTTTAAACTACAGTTAGCACCTTTGAAGCCAGAACAACTACTCTCCATCTGAGGTTCCTGGCTTTTGTTCAAGACTCCTGCCATTGTTCGTGCTCTTGCTGTGCTTCTTAGTCTTTCCATGCCCTTGGGCTTTTCACACCCCCAATCCCTAGGCCTGTTTTTCTGACTGAACATTCCCTAATACGGACATGAGCATCTGGCTATACAATTACATGTGTGCTTTTTGTCATGGTCTCTCGCTTTTATCGCATAGTAACTGGAATGGCTAATCATCAGATTAGTTGCATATAGATTTTTGTGATTGGTGCTGTTATTTTTAAATGTGTGAACTTTTGGTTTTATCACAATAATGATTATGACTTTCCCTCTGCAATCAGATAGCGAGAAAACGGCATAAGGTTATCGGTACTTTTAGAAGTCCTCATGACCGCACCCGACCGCCAGCTTCTCTTAAGCATATTCATCTAATGCCTCTTTCACAGATTAAGAAGGTGTTGGACATCAGAGAGACGGAAGGTAAGCTTGTCCTCATTGAAGCTTTTAGTTTTGCTACTGTTAGTAATTTTTTTGTTGTTGTTGCTTTGGTTTTTCCAGACAGGGTTTCTCTGTAGCTTTGGGACTTGTCATGGAACTAGCTCTTGTAGTTCAGGCTGGCCTCGAACTCAGAGATCCTCCTGCCGCAACCTCCTGAGTGCTGGGATTAAAGGCTTGCGCCACCACTGCCCCACCCAGCTGTTACTGCTTTTTAAATGGATAGACTATCTTTACATGTGTGGTTCAACTATAATGTGTCCTAAAGTAATCGTTCTTATACATCTCTCTTAACTCCTTCTCTAGGTACAGACTTGATGTTTTTATTGTTTCAACCTGCCTCTAAGAGTCAAAGGACTTTTAAATGGTTGTGCATTAATAAGGTGCACAGCTAAATAGCACCTTAGTTTGTCTTATTCTCACATCAAAACTTACTAGTCATTCTGCATAGTCACTGGTCTTGTTTGCTCCATATATTTTAATGTGTTTTTTTCTTGCCAATGGTGCATCTAGGAGTATCTTTTCTTTTTTTCCTTCCCCTATTAAAAAAATAACGTGTGGATGTTTTGTCTGCATGTCTAAGCACTACATTCATACAGTGCCCACAGAGGCCAAAAGAAGGCACCAGATCCCTAGGACTGGAGTTAATATGGGTACCGAGAATGAACCCATGTCCTCTGGAAGCAGCCAGTGATCCTAGACACGGAGCCATCTTTCAGTCCCAGGGATATCTTTAAGATGCTTATTTGGGAAGGGAGTTGTGGTAGTGATGGCACGATGACTCGATGTATGAAGAGCTTGCTGCCAAGACTGGCATGAACTCAGGCCCTGGGACTCGCATGGTGAAGAAAAGAACTCCCACAAATCGTCCACTAAAGCACACATAGTCTAGCAAGTGAGTGTGCACGGAACAGACACCCACACAATTTTCTTTTAGAAAAGGTAGAGGTTAAAGAGTAGTTGATGTGAAATAAATAGCCCACAGTAACTGGTAAGCTTGGCTGTCATTGGGTCAGATAAATGGACTCATACACATGGGAAAGGTGAGTATGGCGGCTCACTTTAATACCAGCACTGGGGAGGCAGAGGCAAGCAGATCTTTGAGTTTGAAGCCAGCCTGGTCTACATAGTGAATTCCTGGCCAGCTATGGTTTGAGACCTTATCTCAAAAATAAAATAATAATTAAAAATTAAGTAGGCGTGTGTACATTTGTGTGTGTGTACCTGTGTATTTCATGTGTGCCACCTTTCTTTTTGCAACAAAATTCCTGAGGTAATCTATTTATAAAGAAATTTCGGTCGATAATTTTGGAGATTTCAGTCCACTCTCTCTGTTTCTTTGCTGTGGACTGTGGTGATGTGTTCCATCCTGTCTGAGAGCACATGCTGGAGACTCTAGCGGAGCTGCGGAGCTCAGAGCCAGGGTCCCAGCTGGAGACAGGCCTTCGGCTCAGCTTTTGGGTGTCATTCCTGATTTATATTGCAGCACTGGCCTAACGAAAGCTTTTCCTTCTAACTTACTGGTATTGAGTATTTGAGTGTTTTTTCTGTAGGTCTGAAAACGCTCAAAACAAACATTTATCCAAAGTAGCATTATCTGTTTAGCTAGCACTTAGTGTTGCGTGTTTATGGTCATATTTAAGGCAACATCTTTTTTTTGTTATTTAAATAACGTTAAGCTATTTCAATGATCCACTGCTCTGAGCGGTAAGGCATGTGTGTTGCTGGTAATGAGACCCAGGGCCTTGCACCTGCTAGTCAAGCACTATCCCACTGAGCCATATCTTTAGCCCACAGTCACTTACAAAGCTATTTTCTCTTAGTTACTCAACTGTGTGTTTATTGGAGCCTATGATGAGACAATTATTTGAGTTTGGGGGAGCTGTAGTTGTGAAAGTGTTCGTGTTCAAATATAGATCAGGGAGATGTCTTTACGATCTAGACTAGGGAGGTAGAGAGGTGATTCAGCAGGTGTAGGTACTTGCCATCAAGCTTGATAGCCTGAGTTTGAACCCAGAGACCCGTGTGATGGAGAGAACTGTCTTCTCACAAGTCCCGTTTCCACATATTTTTTAGTAGGAATTTAATGTTTGTTTGTTTTCAGGTTTTTCAAATTTTTTCGGCACTGTGTTTTTAAAATTGGTTATTTTAGTATCTCAGTTACAACGCAGTTACTCTTTAATATTTGTACACTTTGTATGTGATTTTTGTAAGTTTTTAGTGTTTGTGTTGCCATTTTAATTTTGAAATTTAAATGTTGGAATTCTAAGATTATATCTATTAAATTATTATTGAAGATTTTAAATGTCACAAAGAGTACTTTTTATTTGTTTTCAGGTTATTGTTGGTTCCTTTTTAAAAGTGGGGTGGGGGAAAAGAAAGCTGATTTTAGTGGTCTGTGGAAATGGTGGAAATCAGAATTTCTAGACATCCAGAAGTAACACTGTTCATCTGGCACCCTAGACTGCCATAATGCTTTTGCCTTGCTGGTGAGGCCACCAACAGAGCAGGCCAACGTACTGCTGAGCTTCCAGATGACATCAGAGGAGCTTCCGAAAGCAGACTGGCTGAAGATGCTGTGCCGACATGTTGCCAACACCATTTGTAAAGCAGATGCTGTAAGTTCTCCAACCTGTGTCACATCTCCATGACAAGCCAATCAGGGATACAAGAGAGCCTTTAGTTTTATTTAAATGACGTTGTTTGGGAGAGTTTTTAAAAATTTTAAGTACATGAAATAATCTTAGTCCCTGACTCACATATTTAACCTTCTAGCTCTTGTGGCTCCAGTTCCGTGAGAGGTTCTGGGAACTTATATTGCCCTGTGTGATTTTTTTTTTTGTAGATGCTTTTTCTTTTAATAGAACATTTAAAAATATTGACATTAAGGTAATTTTGTGTATATAAAATCTTATGTAGCTGTTTTGCAAGTCATTTTCTAACTATGTTTTAAAATTTTTTTTTTTTTTTAAAATTACTATTTTGTGTTTTTGGGTGTTTTGTCTGCATGTATGCTTGTGTCCTGGTGTTCATGGGGGCCAGAAGAGACCAGTGGATCCCCTGGAGTTGCAGATGGTTGTGAGCCGTGTTAGGAATCAAACTGAGGTCCTTTCGAAGAGCAGCTGGTGCTTGTAACCACTAAGCCGTCTCTCCAGCCCCATCAAATCACTGAACGTCTTTGCTCAATGCTGGCCCAAAGTCTCTGCAAGCTCTCTTTGCTCCTTTTGTTCTTCTGGTTTCCTTTGACTGTGCTGCCTTTGAGCTCAGTGTTTCATTTTTATCGTTTGACCTAGCCTGACACTGATGCTTTCTATTGTCTTTTTAACACAGTGCATGGTTTCTGCTCAGTGACTTTTAAAAGGGTTTCCATCACTGTTAAGTGTCACTGCTGAGTGGTGGATCTTTTCTTTGTAATTTTGAAACTTGAGTTTCTTTAAAACAATTGTTTTAAATTTTTTTAAAGTTGCAGAGTATAGTGCATCATGGTGGGGAGCCGTGGCTGTTTCCGTTGCTTCCACAGTGAAGAGGCGGAGAGTGATGAACGCTTGTGCTTGGTTTCCTGCTTTTGTACTGTCTGGATATCAGAGTGGTGCAACACAGTGCTACCCACAGCAGCCAGGTGTCCTGATCCACAGTCCCTCTCGAGTCCGCCTCCCTCCCAGATGATTCCGGATCCCAGTTAACCGTCCTGCTGGTAGAGGCAGTCTTCCTGCTGCTGGTCGGCATGGTTCTAGCAGTTTAGTCCCTGGTTTTGTGACTTTGCCCAGCATTGGTTTCACCATGGTGTTCCTTTTTTTTTTTTTTTTTTTTTTAAGATTTATTTATTTATTATGTATACAGCATTCCTTCCATGTATGCTTGCATGCCAGAAGAGGGCACCAGATCTCATTACAGATGGCTGTGAGCCACCATGTGGTTGCTGGGAATTGAACTCAGGACCTCTGGAAGAGCAGTCAGTGCTCTTAACCTCTGAGCCATCTCTCCAGCCCTCACCATGGTGTTCCTGTTGGTGACTTTGAAGTCCAAGGCTTGGACTTAATTCTTGCCCAGGTCAGGGGCATGGTTCCACTTTACTTCAAGTAGAAGAAAGTAGCTTGAGTTTCTGCCGTCTTTGGTACACCTTGCCTGTATTTAGTTTAAAGCAGACAGTGTTCCTTCTCATCTGGCTATCCTCAACACCGAGGAAGATCTTGTTTCCTGTCACTGTGCCTCTTGCTCAGCCATCTCAGCTACTGGGTTTTCACTTCCTGTCTCAAAAGTTTCCATTGGTGTTGTTAGGAATGCTTAGTACAGGCAGAATATTCCTTTTTCAAAGTGCTTGGAACCAAAAGTGTCTCACACTTTTGGCTAGTTTTTCATATTGTAGAACATTTGCAGATTTTGGTCAGATGTATCTCTACTCTGAAATTCTGAAATCAGTTGCTCCTGAGCTCAGCACTAAGTGCACATTTTTTTATGCAATGTTTTGGATTTCAGATTGTTGGAATAGGGATGCCTGGCGGTAGTTAAAAGAGTGTTTTGTTGCCATCTTATTGAAAGCAGTGGAAGATTGTAGCGTGTTGTTTTTCTATCAAGGCAAGTTACCAATCCAGTTTTCTCATAGCAACTCTTAAAATAGTTACCATCATTAAGACAAAATAACTTTATAGCAGACAAACTACAACGAAGAGCTGGGTGTGATGACTGGAAGTAAATGAACTGCTAGAAATCTGAGAGTCTTTAGTAGATGCTAGATACATTTACGATTCCTTTGGAAGATCTTCATACAGGATCTGCAGAAATGATACAGCATAGGATCTTGTTGCTGTGGTAGATAGATCCTGCTTAGTATCAATAATAAGAGTTGATTTGAACCTTGCTGTGGAATAACATTTACCATAGTTACACATGCCTTACAATGATGTTGAAGTTTGCACATGGCTTGTTGGGAAACAGGATGCTGACGCAGTCCTTTCAAGGTGTGTAGCTGTTATACTAAAATGCAAAGCTAATGAGAATTTTTAAAAATATTTTTATTGACTTACTGGATGGAAGATAATAATCAAGCAGCAGATGCAGGAAATTTCAGAAATTGCAATTATCCACAAGATGGCAGCAAACATTTACCTATGTTCTGATTTCTACTTAAACACAGAGTTATTCCAGTCTGCTGAAATTTTTTCCTTAGAATTGTGCTTATACATTCAAAGATTCAGTGGCATCAGCTCTAAGCTCTTTCCTGCATTTAAGATTTCACACACAGTGAAAAATTTAAAGCCCCCAGTTCATGTCTTATTTGAGAATATTTTGCTATGTTGAAGGAAGTATATTTCTAAATATGTATGTACAAAAGGTATAAATATACATGTAACTGATATTTCTTTAAAAAGCAATCTAATTATTTGAATCAGTAGGTTTTTCTATTCCTGGTACCCTAAATAACTGAAGTTTGCTCTTTTTGTTGTTGCTCAAATGTGTCCTTTTTTGGGTGTGCAATCCAGGGAGTTCTCAAACTCAGCAGTCCTCTTGCCTTAGCCATCCACGTGCTAGGATGGCCACACCCAGCTAGATGCTGCTTAAATGAGTAAACTAAGTGTGGTTATTTTATTGTATGTGCTGTTAATTTATTGTAACCATTTGTAAATGGATGAAAGAAAACTTAAAAAATGTGAAACTAAAGCCAAGAACAATGATTGATGATTGTATAGCTGACTATAGGGTTCAGGTATCTTTATTCTTATCAAACTTTCTTGTTGCCTGGCATTGGTGGCTCACACCTTTAATCCCAGTACTTGGGAGGCAGAGACAGGCAGATCTCTGTGAATTTGAGGCCAACCTGGTCTACAGAGTGAATTCCAGGACAGCCAGGGCTACACAGAGAAACCCTGTCTCAAAAAACCGGAAAAGAAAAAACAAATCCCCCAAAACCTTGTAATCTTTTCTCCCTGTTGATATGATGCTCCATATTCTGTTGCTTCAAAATGTGAAGTTCAGTCTGCTTAAAGTTTTAACTCAAAATATTTACAACAGAATTTCCAGCCTTTTGCCAGCATGTGCTTTTTTGTTTGCCTTTTGTTTTGTTTTTTGAGACAGGGTTTCCTGTGTAGCAGTCCTGAATGTACTAGAACTTATTTGTAGACCAGGCTGGCCTTGAACTCACTTGAGATCTACCTGCATCTGTCTCCCTAGTGCTGTATTTAAAGGTGCCACCACCACCCAGTGCCAGCATGTACCTTTAGTTGCATGGTCTATGTTATCGGTTAGATGGTAGTTTTTGTTATATATGTGTACATGTACATATATATTTCTGACCTCTAATGCCAACAGCGTAGTTTTACTAGTAATGAACTTAAGCATTATCATCTTTTGACAGTATTATTAGTCTAGAAGTAACTTGAGAATTAAATGCCTTATGCTACAGTTTTGTATTTTTTCTACTAGCTTAATATTTCCAATAAAAATAAAAAAACATTGGCTGGAGAGATGGCTCAGTGGTTACAAAGCACTTACTGATCTTGCTTAGGACTCAGGTTCTTTTCCCAAAACCTATGTGGTGCCTTAAAACCCTCTGTATCTCCAGTTCCAGGGGATCTGATACCCACATCTGGTCTCTGTGGACACCAGGCATGCATTCAGTTCACACACGTACGTACGTACGTACGTACATACATACATACATACATGTAAAATACCCATAAACACAATTTTTTTTAAAACAATGTTTTATGTTTTGATTTTAGTTTTTGCCACTCATTGCTTATGAATAGCATTACTTTGACTTTCCTGAACTTGTAAGCAGGCTTATAACTACTTGGGAAAGAGACACAGATCATGTAGGAAGAGATTTGTGCTTGTGAGGCAGTATTGTTTATAACTAAGTTAATATGTGATTTGTCTTTATACATATTCTGCACGTTATCGGGATAGATATTTCGTATTCAGAATTTCAAGTATTTCAGGGTTCAGACTTTTCTTTTCCACTGTTGATGGTTGTAAATGCATACTGTTGTGAATTTGGGTGTTACTCAAGTCTAAACCTGTGATTCATTTGTCTCTTATACTCACAATCTAAAGGAAATTTCTTCTGCCTGTGGGAGCCTGAAGTATAACTAGTCAGGGAGGTAAGCTTAAGGAAGGGAGAGGAAAGGGAGGTTGATGCAGGGCTACCCTTATGTGGATTTATCCCCAAATAAATAAGCCTTGTTATGTTCCATTCCGGACTGTTGTGGAACTCTGAAGGGACCCATGACTCAGGTCAATGAGATGCTTTAATTGGCTTAAAGTACCAGAAATGTGAGATAATGTGTGTGTGTGTGTGTGTGTGTGTGTGTGTGTGTGTGTGTGTGTATTAGCATTCATAAGCGAACTTGTAAACTGTAAGCTTTCATTTACAGTTGATAGTATATACCACCTCAGTAGTTTCGATCTTAGATTCAGCACTCTGTCTCCATAATTGAAAAACTGCCACCCATGGTTTCTTTTACGTTTGACATACTTTGACTAAACTCTCAATGTTTTCAGAATTATGTTAAAAAATACAAGGTTGAACTATGTTTTAAATTTTGTTTACATTTAATTTGAGAAAGAGAAAAAGATTTAAAAATAAAGGGTGATTTGAAAGTGTTGTGATTCTTAGTGAGAAGTAAGCCTGGGATTCCTATGTCTCTCCCCCACTTTGTTCATTTGCCTGTGTCCTCTCTCCCTGCTTCTTCCATGCTTACAGACTGGGGCCAGTGCTTCCTCTTCGTATCCTAGCAAACAGCTCTGCTGTTATTTTGCCTTCTATTGGCATACCTGGTTATTTCCCGTTAGTTTATCTTCTCTTCAGATCAGAAGGAATTTATGTTTTCAGGAAACAGCTATGAAACTACTTTTCCCTGTCTAGTTCTCTGTGCTCAGTAATAGTTACAGCGATAGAAAAATGGAGCAGAAACTTACTTTCTAAGAGTATTATATTATGTGTGCAAATGTTTTGCCTGCATGCATATATATTGTGTGCAGTGTCTGTGGAGGCCAGAGAGGTCATCAGATCCTCCACAAGTAAGTTGCCATGTGGATGCTGTGAGCCATGATTGTGTCCTCTGCAAGAGCAGCAAATACTCTTTACTGCTGAGCTATCTCTCCAGAGTCTTTTCTTCCCCCCAAGACAGGGTTTCTCTGTGTTACAGTCCTGGCTGTCCTGGAACTAGCTCTTGTAGACCAGGCTGGCCTTGAACTCACAGAAATCCCCCCTCCCTGCCTCAGCCTCCCAAGTGCTGGGATTAAAGGTGTGCCAACCGCTGCCGGGGCAAACCTAAAGTCTTAAATTCTAGAAGCCTTAATTGTAAAGAACATTTTATAAAAACTGAGCAAAGGTGGAGGTTAGCTTTATAATCTAAATTGATACTATTTTCATTCTTGAATATTTTATTCATGGAATAAATTTTATTTTATAATATGTATTTATTTATGCTGTAGTTTTTACTCTTAAGTTGAAAAATAGTATTTGCACATGAGAGTAAAACCAAATCAACTAAAAATGAGTATGCTACACTAATACTCGTCTTACCTCTCTGTCCCATCAGTCTTCTCTTCACGGCCATCGGTCTGTAGTTTAGTTATGCTCTCAGAAACAAAACAACAACAACAAAAGCTTTTTGTAATGTACATTTATCAGAGTCATGTGGGCAGTTTTGTCTATAATTTTACAAATTGGTACTTAGGTTGTTTCCTAATATCTCTCTCTCTCTCTCTGTCTCTTTCTCTCCCTCCTGCCTTCCCTCCCTTCCTCCCGCCTTCCTTACCTTTTTTTATAAATAGGTGAGTCTTTGATATGTACATTGAGTTTTTAGTCAGCTCTTTGCATAGTCCTGTTTGAAATAATTGCCCAGTCCTCTCCATTGCAATTTTCACCTTTCTGCTTTTAGAGCAGTGTCACAAGTTGAACAAGTCAAATGAACGTTGACAGATTACTTATAGTTAAAAAGTAAAACATACTTAACAGAAAATATATTTAAATGTTTGAACTTCCCAGAGCAGAGTAGGCTTTTTCAGTATGTATTTGTTGACGGCTGTGGAGTCATCCCTAGCATCTTTAGCCAACAGTGGACCACACACTGATGGTCCATCCTGTGAGAGTCTGTTGTGGAGTAGCGCTATAGTTTATGTGGTCTGTGGATGTGGAGTGTGTTGTTTGCACAGCTATGAAACTGCATTCCCCTTGGGAAGCAGCACGTTACTAAACTGCGTTCAACTTGTGGTGCTGTGGGTAAAGCAAGGCAGGAATCAGAACCTACGCTGTTGGCTGTGGAAAGCTGACAGGTTGGTATGTGACTATGAGAGGATTGATGAGAACCTCTGCCTAGTGTGGAACTTTGAACTGCTTAGTAAAGTAGTGAAATCGCACACATATGTTGCAAATAATGCTTCACACATGTGTCAGTTTTTTAAATGCTGACAGTTGTCAGAAAGTATAGAAAATATACTGTCCTAATAAAACTTGTTAGGAAACACGTAGGAATAGTCTTCTAAGAAACATGGAAGTTCTTTTTAAGAAGTTTGTGTTTGTCTAGGATTATAATTCAGTGGTAGAGTGTTTGCATCGCATTTCCAAGGCCTGCTTTTAATATCCAGCACAAAAAATAATGAAACAGAAATCTGCAATTCATGAGTAATAACATTAATATACAGGTGTTGATTAATCTTTAATTAGTTTATAGATTTCTGCTGTCTCTGAAGTCCTATGGAGAAGTTTTGGAATTTAACGGACTGATCCCTAGGATGATTTTTACAGAGGAAACAGTGACACCTAGAAAGTTTAGTAGTATTGCTACCATATGAGATACTAAATTACACTTACACTTTAAAATGACCTTCGTTCATTTGGAGAGTGGGCTGTGTGCCACTGTGCTCTTGTGAAGGAAGCCCAGAGGACAGCTTGTGGGAGTCGGCTCTCTCTTTCCACCGCAGTGCTCCTGAGGACTGAAGAAAGACATTAGGCTTCCAAACAAGGCCTTTACCCACTGGCTCCAAATTGTACTTCTAAAACATCAGCTATAGTGATTAGATTACTATTGCACTGTTCTAAAAGTTTGTATATGAGCCTATAGGAAGAGTAGATGAGAAACTATTTCCACAGATGTCTGCCTGTATGTCTGGACTCTCTATGTGTGCAGTACAAAAGGAGACCAGTGATGGCATTGACTCCCCAGGAACTGTAGTATACATGGCTGTGAGATGCCAGCTGGTCCTTTGGAATTGTACTTGGGTCCTCTGAAAAAGTAGCCAGTATTAATTGCTGGGCCATTTCTTCAGTTTCAGAGTAGATGTTTTTGAAATAAGACTATCATACCTGTGTAGAACCTCAATTATAGTTATTACCCCATGGTACTATGAAAATTAGTTAATTATTAAGAAATTAGATGTATATTCCTATTCCTTTCCACCTAATTACAAGTATGATTTAAGTGTAAAAGGTGAGAAATTATTTCAGAAACAAATATGTGCTTAATTGGGAAATACTTGGTAAGCAGAAGTTTGACCAATGAGGTGTATGTATGTTAATAAGGAATGTAAAATAGAAATTGGAAATAATGACAAAATCAGGAAAAGTAATAAAATAAACTTGTGTCATTTATATTGTGTCTTTCTTACAGATCTAAACATCTACAGGTACTGTTATATATTGGGGATTGGATTCGTCTTGTCATTTAGCAGTTGTGTCAAATGGAAAAAGTGGGTTTGGAGCAGGGAGAATGACTTTCTCTCTCTCTCTCTCTCTCTCTCTCTCTCTCTCTCTCTCTCTCTCTCAATTATATGTATGTATGCGGGGATATGTGCATGTGAGAGCACCCATTCATGGGTGACAGAGTGTGCTCAATCTGTTGGAGTTGCAGGCAGATTTAATACTCCTGATGTGGGTGCTAAAGACTGCACTCTGGTCTTCTGTGTATGGTTTAAGAGCTGAGCTACATCTCCAGCCCCAAATGTGATTACTTTAATGAAGAAACTAAAATAGCTTCAGCAAAACAAGGCCATTTGGCTGCTAATGGTGGAGAGTAAAATAGGCACTTATATTTTGGGGTGTTTCCTTTTAAATAGCCATTTGTAACTGTAGGGTGTGCTTTTCAGTTTGTAGCTTGCTTTTTCAGTCAGTTCTCCTGAGCACTATCTGGCTTTTTCCTTGTAAGTACTTTGGTCTAGACATGTTGGGTGTTTTCTCCACTTTGTATATGAGAAACTTTCAGAAAAAATAGCTTTCACAAGATGGTATACAATTCTTAGTACTTGCAGACTGGTGGTGCTAATAGGTGGCTTCATTTACAGTGCTTGGGGAATGAGGTCACTTGCCTTTTTTTTTTGTTTTGTTTTTGGTCTAGATTTATGAATTTAAAGTGAAAATCATAGGAGTATAAACTTGCCTTTGAAAGTCCAAACAAAATCTGGATAGTAATATTTGTAATTACTTGGAGAAGGGCTGTCTATACTCTAGAGGTGTCAGAACCTGGGAGAATGGAGCCTCCTGCAATAGCAACTTTGTTCAGAGCCTTGGACAGTTTATACTTTGAAAAGAGTTCCCTGAGGAAACTGTACTATAATGTGTCAAAAACATATTTTTCCGTAGAGACATATACACAAAAAAACAAATAGTTGTAACGAGTAATCCGTAAACTCTTTCTTGTCTACCACACCTGGGAGGAACATGAAAACACACCCCAAAACAATTCTGTCTTTGAAGAAACTGAGGTCACAAGACTCTTGTCTTGTTTTCTTGGTGTGTTCTCACAACTGCTCAGAATTCCCCTCGCAGGACTCCATTCTTGGACCATGTTCTGACAAAGGGTTTTCTTTTCTTTTTTNTATATATAATTTATTTAACTTTATTTTATGTGCATTGGTGTGAAGGTGTCAGATCTCGTGGAACTGCATTTCAGACAGTTGTGAGCTGCCCTGTGGGTGCTGGAATTGAACCCAGGTCTTCTGGAAGCGCTGTCAGTGCTCTTAACCGCTGAGCCATCTCTCCAGCCCAGGTTTTCTTGTTTTAAAGTTAATTTTGATCCACGGTTTTTAAGATTATGCTAGGAAGGCTTTTGTTCCTTGGGGGATATACTCCATACTGGGAACACTCCTCTTAGAAAAGAGCACTTGGCTCATATTCACACAGAATATTTGCACAATTTCAAGAGTGTTCAACACACTGTGATTCCTAGCTGCTGTTTCTGTAGGACCTTAGGTTTCTTCCAGAAACAAACTGAGGAAGAAAGTCAGGGGTGAGAGTCTCTTAAGGAAAGTTTATGTAATATTGGTTTGTGGCAGACTATATTTAAGCATTAAGTCCTAAATTCATAACATTAGTTTTAGGTTGTTTAGGAAGCTTTTATATGATGTATATTCTATTGATTCGCGTTATGTAATGTGGTCCACAGCAAACTATTCATTACTCAATTACTTTTCATTATCCTCAAGTTAGCGTATTTCAGGGTAGGTATCATGTTAAGCACAGTACAGTTTCGGGGATAGTGGGATGGGGTGGCAGCACGGATCACATCCAGGACCTGCTACCGCTGAGTCTGAAGTAACTTTATTTATAAACGTTACCATATATATGTCGATGCTTAATGGTTTGATTTTGGAAACAGTTGTTTTCTGTACTTAAATTATTATTTTTTCAACAGGAGAATCTTATGTATGTGGCTGATCCAGAATCTTTTGAAGTAAATACAAAAGATATGGATAGTACATTGAGTCGAGCATCTAGAGCAATAAAAAAGACTTCAAAAAAGGTAGGTTTGGTGAAATTCCGGACTTAACTCTAAAATGTGATTTAACATTAAGTTAAGCTAATATTGACTTCAACACCAATAGAAGAATATTCTAGAGCTGTTGTAAACTCTCAAGCTCTGTCTCTGTGACCCAAGGGGGCTGGGCATTGAGACATTGATAACAATTCGGGGGCATGGCAGAGGTTTGTGGTTAGTCAGTGTGCCTTACTTGGTAGTTCTATGCCAGAACTTAAAAGAAAGGAAAAGTTAGAAAGCACCTGATTGCATATCAGGGGTTGCCTTGTAGCAGGCTTGCTTTTGGGCTACCAACCAGCTCCCAAATAAAGACACAGACTTATTAGCAGTTATGGATGCTCAGCCTTAGCTTATATTTGTTCCACTACGCTCTATCTTATGCTTGTCCCTCTAGCTCTTACAACTAATTTACCTGTTTCTCTTCATCTACGTTTTGCCTTAGGTCTTTTTACTTTTTTTTTTTTTTTTAATTCTGTATGACCTATTCTGTGTCTGTTTGACTGGCAGCTGGGCATCTCCCTCTTCCTCCCTCATTCTCTCCTCTTTTCTCTAGATTCCGCCTATGTATTCTTTCTGCCTGCCAGCACTGCCTATTCCTCTACTGTCTAGCTATTGGCCTTTTGGCTTTTTATTAGACCAGTCGGCTGCCTTAGGCAGATTTGTAAAATAGCAACACATGTTTACATAAATAAGCAGATATAGCATAAAACAAATGTAACACAGATTTGTACACTTAAGTAATATTCCTCAGCATTGCCCTGTGACCTGCTGTGTACACGTGCAGACACACACGTATGTACACTCAATAGTCTACAACAGAACTGCTCTACAGTCCTGGGAGATGACTCACAGATTTGCTTTTATAAAGTTCAGTGGCATCTTTGTCACAGTACTTAGAACTTGCTGTGGCATTCTTGATGTAGTGGCTATTGCATGAATCAGACTAGAGTTGATAAGTAGTGTTGATGTTTTAGATAGAAATATGTGTTCATTCATCTTAAGTAATGCCAAGAATAGTTTTTAGCCAGAGCATATGACTTGAGTCGGAAAACAAGATCTATTTGTGTTTTCAGCTTACATTGGGATGGGGCTTTTAAAATGTAGAGATTACCTGGGTGTACTTGTGCATGCCTTTAAGTGAGACGCGTGGGAGGAAGAGGCAGATGGGTTTCTGAGTTCCAGGACTGCCTGGGTTATGAAGATAGCCAACCCCCCCCCCCAAAAAAAAAAAAAGTAGAAGTAGGGTTTCAGAGAGCCAAGAAACATTTGAAATCTGTCTTAGGGTTTCTATTGCTGTGAAGAGACACCATGACCACAACTTTTATAAAGGGAAGCATCTAATTGGGACTTGCTTACAGTTTCAGAAGTTTAGGCCATTATCATCATGGTGGGAAGCAAGGCAGCATCAGGAAGACATGGTGCTGGAGACAGTGTTGAGAATTCTACATCTTGATCCACAGGCAACAGGAAGTGAACTGTGTCCATACTGGGTGTAGCTTGAGCACCTGCAACCTCAAAGCCCACCCCTTCAGTGAAACTCTTTCTCCTAATAGTGCCACTCTAAGTCAGGCATTCAAACACCTAGGTCTATGGGGGCCATTCCTATTCAAAACACCACATGGCCTTACATAGTTTGCTGCTTTATTTACAAGGTTTGTTTCCCTTTGAAAGGGAAACTGCACTACTTTTATATATGCTCTTCCTTAACACATGTAACATAGTAGGTAAACTAGTTAGATCATGATGCAGAGGAGCTGAACAGATTGGGTTCAAGTGATTTTGTAATGCACAACTACACTAGGACAAGGTAGAGATGGGTCTTAGCTGAGGGTGTAACTTAGTGATGAGTGGTTTTTTTTGTTTTGTGTTATCACTTAGAAATCCTGAGTCCAATCCCAGCGCTAAAACAAACAATCCAACAAAACCCTAAATTTCCTGTTTCTTGGGCTAGCTATTTCCTTCTGCTTCTCTCTCTCTTCTGTTGGATTTCAGTGTTCCCAAGTGCAAGAGGGAATAGGCTAGAGCATATTTCGTTTTCCCGCTGCTTATGCCAAAGAGAATTCTAACACATCCTATTTGTGGAAATGATATATTTGTCGTTTTGTGTGTGTGTGTGTGTGTGTGTAGAGAAATTTTTGTGAACCATCTTAAGTTTGTCTAGTTAATTAATATTAACTCTTTTTAAACTTCAGGTCACAAGAGCGTTCTCTTTTTCCAAAACTCCCAAGAGAGCTCTGCGGATGGCTCTCTCATCGTCCCATAGCTCAGAGGGAAGGAGTCCTCCCAGTAGTGGCAAACTTGCCGTGAGCCGTCTGTCCAGCACATCGTCCTTAGCGGTAGGTGTTAGTTCAATAAGCTAAAGGACTCACTCAGATGTGGAGAGGTAATTGACTTTGTTTTTACTTATAAAAGCAACTGAAAAGGTCCATTCTTCGTTTTTTCCTCCAGCAGAGTCCGTGTAGCCTTGGCTTTCATAGAACTACTGTATAGGCTAGGCTAACCTCAAACCCAGAAACCACTTGCCTCTGCCTCTCACATACTGGGCCGGTGCCTTTACCCCCAGCTAAGATCCTGCTTTTAGTGAGTTAGATGCATACCTACTATGTAGTTTATTGGATGTGAAATTTTACTGGAATTGAGACATTCTAATTTTCATAAGTAAAGAAGCATGCTTTGGTCTGGCTTATCACTTTATTAATATAAACGTTATGTTTCTATTTGATAAGTGCCAGTAACATTGGACTAAGGTTTGTTTCTTTTCACTTGGCTTGATAAGCAGGATGTACCCTTTACAACTAAGGGTTCTGTGGAATCTAAAATCACGTGCAAATACTAAGTGTGCTAAGCAGTCTGCCTCGAGGGTGTTAGAATGATAGTGAAGACATTTCTAACAGTGTCACATCGCCCAAGTGTGGAAGTGCTCTCGTTAGATTATCATCAACTCAGCTACTAAGGGTAAGGGAATCAAGTGGCTGTCAGGTCTTAGCTGTACATTACTTAGCAAGCTTCTGAGTTCTTATAAACAAGAGGTCGATAATACATCAGAGAACTGAATTATATATAAAATCGCATATGTATGTATGTATGCACAATGCAGATAAGTATTTGTTAGATTATAAATTTTTTTTTCTTCTAAGCTAAGTGCATGAACTCTAAAAACCCAAGTTTTCAAAACCTTGTTTTGCTGTTTACCTACTGTAAAGATCTGTTTCACTTTCACTGTAAAAGAAATCTAAAGTAATGGTGAGGGTGAAATTAATGAACGTCAAAGGCTTAGTGTCCGGCATACTGGATGCTTTAGTATTAATGAGTAGTTACTTTTGTGTCATAAAACTAATGCAGGTAAGGAACATAATGGTAAAGTTATTTTTTTAAAAGGTAATGTCTAATGCTTCACAGAGTTATAGCAAAAAATGAGTATATTTACAAGTACATGCAAAGTCGGGCTGGAGATGTAGTTCATTTGATAAAGTGTTTGTCTCATGTGCTCAAGGTTTGGGTTCAATCCCCAGCACTGTGCTAACCAGACATAAATCTATATAATCCCAACATGCAGTGAAATAGAGATAGGACCAGAAATTCAAGGTCAGCCTTGGCTATTGAGCTCTGTAACAAGTTTGAAACCAGCTTGCCCTATGTGAGGCAAATTTCTTTTAAAAAGAAAATGAAAATAATATAGATGTGCAAAATTATAAGCACAATGCAGATAAGTATTTGTTAGATTAAAATTTTTTTTTTTCTTCTCTTTGAGACAGGGTTTCTCTGTAGTTTTGGAACCTGTCCTGGAACTAGCTCTTGTAGACCAGGCTGGCCTCGAACTCACAGAGATCCGCCTGCCTCTGCCTCCCGAGTGCTGGGGTTAAAGGTGTGCGCCACCACTGCCCAGCAGATTTTATATTTTTTTAAGTCCAAAGCTTTTTTTTTTCCCATTATAGCCATTGTAAATATTGTTGCCTTTAAATATTGGTAAATGGGTTGTGTTGTTTTTAGAAAAATTGTAGAAAGTTTGTTATTTGTAGTAATATTTTATACAGATGATATCTTTAAGAATTCTGTGCTCTCTCCTCAGTTGTTTATTTCTGTTCTGACAGATTGCCAGTTCTGTTTCCACAAGCACTGCAGCTGGATTAAGCATGGTTATGTCTGGCACTCAGACCCCACTGATGGGCACATGCAGTCTTCCTGGTCCCCATCTGCAGCATTCTACCTCCTGTTCTAGTTTTTTCAAAATTACTGAAGGAAGTAACCGATTTTTTTAAAAAACTTTTTCAAAGTTTAAAAAAGAAACCCCGTTCTTCCGAAGTCACCTTTGACATTTGTGAAGAATTAGGAGCTATGCACCAATGGAATTAAACCTTGTCAAGTTAAATGTGAG
Organism: Alexandromys fortis; assembly: GCF_014885135.2. Taxonomy (NCBI): domain Eukaryota; kingdom Metazoa; phylum Chordata; class Mammalia; order Rodentia; family Cricetidae; genus Alexandromys; species Alexandromys fortis. The sequence goes on from NW_026067923.1 coordinate 1,742,966, forward strand.
CTTATTGGCTATTTGAAATTTATATTTGTGGAAAAAAAAGAAAATATTCTCCATTGAATCACTTCATGTGGGTTGGGGCTTTTGAATTCTCAGCTTTATTATCACCTGAATTTATAGTAAATTAGATTAACTAGTTTTTGCATATTGCCAAATAAAAGATGTTTTTACAAAAGAATTTATTAAGTTCATAATAAGCAGGTTGCATGAATTTTCTTTCTCAGGAAAATAATCATCTAAAGGAGAGTGTTATAATATGTAGATTCTTAAAAATGGCTTTTATATAGTAAATCATAAAAGTTCTAGCAGAGGAGGTCCCAGAGTTTAACTGTTGAGGGCACCAGATATCATCACTTGAGTGATAGTTCTTATTAATGTTGCTCTCTGAACTATTGATTTTACTCCTTTTTGTATGAAAATGTGGAACCAGTTATCTTATAGACCCTGGGTTTAGATATAGGTAGTTATCCATATGCATTTTTTAAAAGTAGATTTTAGTTTATTTTGATTACACCTACTTGGTTTTATAGCCTCCTGCATGGTTTTGGTTATAGTTTAAGATCCTGATGATGAATAACTTTGACCTTTGAAAGAATAAGTTTCTATTCCTCAGCAATTTGATAAGTGCTGTTGTCCTGTTCAATTTCATGTGGAGTAAGATGCACATAAAGATACACACATATACACACAGGAGTTGTGCATATGGCACAGAAATCTTGGAGGATAGATGACTTTTCCATGATGTGATTTTTTTTTTTTTTTTACTCTTCCTAATTTTGCTTTAAGAATTAAGAGGGACCTGGAGAGAGTGCTCAGGAGTTAATAAGAACATTTCCTGTTCTTTCAGAGGACCCAAGTTTGGTTCCCAGGGCCCACATTAGGTAGTTCACAACACACACCTACACACTTTTAATAATAATTAAGAGAGAACCAGTTAGGTGGCCCAGCAGCTGCCAAGACTGAAGACCCACGTCCAGTCCTTGGAAAGAGCGACCCGGGGATTCCTGAACCTTGTCCTCTGTTCAGCACACAGGCGCCTCACCTGTCTGTCTTGTAACTGACTTACAACCTGTAGCTCTGACTATGAGTGCCTCCCAGAGGAAAGATACCAGTGGTCTTCATTACTAAGTAGCGTCTGCTAGTTGACTTAACATTGGGCAAATTAGTCATTTAGCTTTTGTTTCAGAATGCTAAACTAGTTTTAATTGTGTCTTATTCCTGCTCCATTCCTCTGATCTTGTGTTTTGGTTTTAAAGACTTTGGAACTGTGAGTGTCTGGATTGTCATGGTATTAGTAGAGGGAGGGTCAGAATGGTAGGCATGGCATTGAGCTGCCACAAGTTTTGAGAAGAAAAAAATTGAAGTTTATTTGTCATGTCTTTCACAGGGTATTCCGTCTCCCTCCCTTGTCAGCCTCCCTTCTTTCTTTGAACGGAGAAGTCATACATTGAGTAGATCTACAACTCACTTGATATGAAACTTAATCCTCGGGACCTCATACTTCAATAAGATGCTGACATAAATGGTACTTCTTATTAGCACTTGGTGAAAGTCTAAGCAACACTAACCAATGCCATTTTATGTTCTTGAAAAACTACTTTTCTTACATTTTTCAAGATAATCCATGTTAAAAAAAAAATTGATTTCGATGTAATTTATCTCTTTGACTCTCACATCCAAAGACCCGTAACTTAAGTTATTCATGATAATCAGTAGCTTTGTAACCTAATAGAGTAAACTTTCTTGGTGGATGTAAAATACTATTGTCTATTTGTATAGTTTCTTGAATGAATTTTTGGAAGTACATATTTGTGTATCGCGATTTATGCAGAGAATAAATGGCAATGCAATACTGAATAAAAACCTCTGGGTTAATTCTGGGGGCTTATTCACATGTTTTGTTTGATTGCTTAACTGCTCTTTTGTAGTTGGTTTTCTTTTAAAATAAAATATCTAGCACATGAATTTTGAAAGATATATCAGTTCTAACTGTATAATTAAGATTGAAAATATTTTGAAAATTGAGGTAGGACAGAAAGATTGCAAAGCATTGTATATGCTGCAAAGACAGATATTAGTATGGACTTTTGTTTCAGAGGCTTTATTTTTATTTTTGTTCTAGCCACCGTCAAATCTTGCTTTAGTTTTTGACCACTGTGTTGAATTTTATTTCAAAGGAGAAGACCATGGGGCACTGTTAAGACCTGCTTTTATTTTCTATATAGTCGTTCTGAAGTTGCCACGTGTCTTGCTAGTCTGTGGTGGAGTGCATAGATATAATGCGTGGTAAACTCTAGTCCTGTCATGAAATGTAAGATTGGAAATTTAATGTCAAGTATTTGGTAAATCTGCCATTATCTTCTATTGTAATATTTAAGAGTCAGTAATACAGAATGCTCAGGTTCCTACGGCCAACTGTATTATTTCCTATATGTTCAAGGGGTATTGTAAGTCTCCTTGTTAGTTAATTTTCAATAATCTGCTCTATTAGTTTAATTGATGATGGACTTTTTTTGTGCCGTGTGTGTACTTCACAGGTTAGTATATGACTTTGTTTTGTTAAATTTTAAAAGCAGTTATTAGCAAAAACTTTGTAAATAAATAGCTTAAAACACAAGCATCTTTTAGTGTCCTGTCATAATTTCTTCAGAGAAATTTTCACGGACAAACGCGAATGCCTTCTTACTTAGTTCTCTGGACAGTTTTGTATTTAGCTTATTCTCATATGTTTCACTAATGTTTCTGAGTATTTGTATACTGGGCTATCTGTAGGATGGGGGTGTTTTAGCTCAACTCTACAGAACGGAATGCACATCCTGTAGTTGATGTAAAACTTTGTGTTTAAGTGTATGTATCAAATTTTTTTCTTTCCTGGGAGAAAGCACATAACCTTTATTATTTATTGGCAGTGGTGGTATTGCCCTGCCCCCAAAACTTAAATTTTTCAAAGAGGAGGAATAACAGAAGTTATAAACTGGGAAAACTACTGGCAGATAGTTAGCTTTAACGTAAGCCCCTGTGTCTAGGGTGCGTCATTAACTGTAGAGCATTGGCATGCTCCCTAGCAGATAAGGGCAGCTTGTATGTGTTCTTAGTGCATTAGGACTCTGAACCGTGCAGTTATCAGCAACTTCTTTATTGAGAAAGTAACTGTTTTATTACTTGGTGTTTTCTTCTTCTTAATCAGTCTAAGCTGTATTTCTGACAGTGATTCTCTCAGTCTCTGGGAGCTCACACGTGTATCCTACAACCCATAGCACTTAGATAAGAGGCTATCCCTCAGGCAGCTGTCGTGGTGGTCCCATCTTTATTCCTAGCTTCTGCTGCAATGGGTAGGAACATATTTAGTCTATTCACAGATCTCAGAAGGCTTTAGAAGAGCCCTATCTTATATTATATTAGATTATATTAGAATTTTCCAGAAATACAGTGACATATTAATCCAGCTCCGAGTCAGAGCCTGAATCAGGGAACTGACAGGCAAAGGAGGACATTGTTTCTAAAAATCCCAGCAGGCTACTGTGCACTGTGCCTTTAAAATAGCTGTTATCTCAAGCCCAGCCTGACCCTGAGCATACTGCTAGGTGCTGTGCCTTTAAAACAACTGTTATCTCAAGCCCAGCCTGACCTTGAACATACTTGGTGGCTTAGGCTGACCTGCTTCTACTTTGAAGCACTGAGATTACATGTGTGTGCCAAGACACCTGGTTTATGTGGTGCTGGGCATAACTACAAAGCTTTGCATATGCCAGGCGTACACTGTATACCTCACCTTTCAGTACTTGAACCTAGTTGTAAGTCAAGGCTAAGGAGACTCAAACATTCTCAGGGTACAGACTTGGCGAAGGAAGGCCATTACCCTTTATTTAGATAACTCAAGACTAATTCTGGCAGAAGATAGAAAGGCTGTGGCTGACAGCGGAGATGAAAGGACAATCAGAATTTAGGAGTCCAGTGTTTTCAGCGTGCTCAGGCTTCAGCATGTCCTCATTCTAACTTACAGTGTCCCATTCTTTGAGTCAGTAACCTCCCTCTTCTCATATCCACCCCATAGCCTTGAAAATCCAACCTGCTTGCCAGTCCAGCCACTTGGGGTAGGGTCCTGTTTTTGAATTGCTTAGCATTTTCTTTGGGGCACACCTAGATTATTTGAGGTCGTTTTTGCAGCTCACGAGTTGTGAATTAGAACCCTTCAGCTTGGTCAGTTCTCGCCACTTTATTCAGTGACACTGGGCATGACTGATGTCACTCTTTGGTCCACAAGCTCCCTTACTGAGTCACTTAGCTCCTTGCTTCTGTAAGAGATTGGGAGAATCCAGTGCTGATAGGGAGCACATCAATACACACTAGCAAAGCTACTAGAAAGTGAGTCACTGATGCCCCTAAATCCATCATAGAGCCAGCTCCAGAGCCTACCACCAGTTCATCCTCACAATTCTGTCTGTGGAAACGTTGGTGCTACTGAAACCTTAGACTGGAGTTCTTCAGAAGCAGAACTAGTATATAGTTTAGTTACATAAAATACTCTGATAGGAATTGGCTGTCTTGATTTTGGAGGCTGGTAGTGTCATTCAGTCCAAGTCTAAAGCTATCAGAACCAGGGGGGCCAGTGACTATTGGATTGAGTCCAGATGTCTGAGAATAAATACCTGTGTCCAGGTGCAAGAGCCAATGGGTGCCCCAGACTACACATGGCACATTGGCGCTTCCCCTGGTTTTCTTTAGTTAGGCTTTGGGTGGGCTGGCTGATGTCCTCCCATACTAATAGGGTAAATCTTCTCACTCAATTATTAATTCTGCTGCTGATTGTAGTAATATGAGCGGCAGGCTATGTTCCCGGCACCTGGCCGCCCGCATGGCTAGCTTATGCCCAGAAATAATTACACGGAAACTGTATTTTTTTAAACACTGCTTGGCCCATTAGTTCCAGCCTCTTATTGGCTAGCTCTTACATATTGATCTAACCCATTTCTAATATTCTGTGTAGCACCACGAGCTGGCTTACCAGGAAAGATCTTAACCTGCGTCTATCTGGAGCAGGAGAATCATGGCGACTCACTGATTCAGCTTCTTTCTCCCAGCATTCTGTTCTGTTTACTCCGCCTACCTAATTTTATGTCCTATTAAAGGGCCAAGGCAGTCTCTTTATTTAACCAATGAAATTAACACAAAACAGAAGACTCCCCCATCAGCTGATTTCTTCCAGAAATATCTGAATTGACACACCCCAAAATAATGCTTAACCATCTATCCTTTAATCCAGTCGAGTTAGCACATGAAATTAACCACTACACTGACATTCCGAGGCGGTTAGTGAAAGGCGGTTCAGTCTCCTCCAGAGCACACATTGGTTGACAGCAAATCTAAAGGCAACATCCCTTACTACCAAATAGGTAAAGGAGGTATCCCTTACTGCCTGGGTAGGTAAAGGCGGTGTCCCTTACTGCCTGGGTAGGTAGACAACTTTCTGCACCATTAAGTTCGTTCTTTCTTTCTTTCTTTCTTTCTTTCTTTCTTTCTTTCTTTCTTTCTTTCTTTCTTTCTTTCTTTCTTTCTTTTTCTTCTTCTTCTTCTTCTTCTTCTTCTTCTTCTTCTTATTATTATTATTATTATTATTATTATTATTTATTTATTATGTATACAATATTCTGTCTGTGTGTATGCCTGCAGGCCAGAAGAGGGCACCAGACCCCACTACAGATGGTTGTGAGCCACCATGTGGTTGCTGGGAATTGAACTCAGGACCCCTGGAAGAGCAGGCAGTGCTCTTAACCTCTGAGCCATCTCTCCAGCCCCCGTTCTTGTTTCTTTCTGCTCAGCAATCCTTTCCTCAAATGGTGTCTTCCTATTTACAGGGCAATAAAAGCTGCAGGGGAAACAGGACTACACCTTTGCTTTGGAACCAGGAATCTCAGTAAGGTATCCAAGTTCATCACATCCAAACTCCCTTTGCACACCAGCAGGACAGTTCACTAAGTTTCTTGCCACTGTATGAAAGGACCCTTTCTGCCTTGTTTCCAGCAGCTCGCCTCATTTCTTGCAGAGCTTCTCAGCACACACTGGACATGTGTATTTCTTCCAGAAATGCCACAATTGCCTGGTGTACATGGAGGCTGAAAGAGGGCATCAGATTCCCTGGATTTGGAGTTACAGATAATTGTGAGCTGCCACATAGATGCTGGGCATTGAACCTGGATCCTCTCCCTGGAGCAGCCAGTGTTCTCAACCACGGACCCATCCTCTTGCCCGTCTTATTTAGTCTTTGTTTCTTTTGTATGAAAACTTTTTCACACAAGTATGTATTGTACGTTGAACAGTTCCCCCCAAACACTCTAACTCTCCCCTCTCGTTCCTATTAAACTGATGGAAGTTTTTATATTATGGTGTACTACATGGTATTTTGAAATCTATGTTATAGAATGAATTAATCAAGCAGCATAAATATTACCTCACATAGCCAACTATAAACTGCATAATTCATTATCTTCTCACTAGCCAATTCCCTAGCTATTTCTGCTTTTTGTTTGCTTGTTTACTGAAACAGTATCTCCTATAACTCAGTATAGCCACAAATTTCTGATACTCTGCCACCGCCTTTCAAGTGCTGGGCTTGCAAGCATGTGCTCACCATGTATGTTTTAAAGTGTTTGTTACAGAACCGTAACTGACACTAAAATCCGTATTTGTTTCCTGCTGGTGACACATTAAAATGTAGTGACTTAATTACAAATACAAACTGATGGTGGATCGTGAATGTCTGGCCAACTCTCAGGCCTTTATCTACCAAACAAAACACCCCTCCTCCACAGTCTCCACAAGTGCAGTACCTGTCTGTACCCAGGGTGGTGGGGCTCTAAGACAGATCCCGTCCTCACCTCTCCCGTCGCAGAGGCTATGACTGTCACCCCAGTCTGTACTCCACCATGCCGTTTCCTCCTGGATGTTCCTGGAGCATCGCAACCTGAGAGTCACAGCTCAGTCACTTCTACAAAGCCCCGTTTCCATCTAACATTCAGGATCCTGGGCTTTGGGACTGTGGCACTGGGGGCTGTGTCAGCATTAGTACTTCAGCTTTGTTCGTATAGTAGTAGTTGTGGAAAGCAGTAAAGAATTTGAAAATCTCTGTTCTGTTGTTTTTGCTATGTTTTTTAATGGCTACCACATTATATATCCGAACCTAAAGTCATTATGGGAAGGCCTCCAGGTTTTAGATAATGTGAGCAAATTGGAACTTGTTACTTGGTGGGAACTCTTAACTTTCATGACCTGGTTTTAGGAAAAGAGAAGCTGCTGGCATTAGAGATGGACAACATCCCCATAAACACTAAGAGAAGGAATCCACCAGGCCCCCACGGTTCAGTGGTGGATTCCGTCTAACATTTCACGACAAGTTAAAGCCCATCTTGCCTGGCGTGTAAAGCCCTAGGTTCAGTTCTTGACAGCTCACACAACTCATACAAATTCTTAGAGACGTGAAATTTTTGAATCTGCAGAGTTTTGAGCATCTAAAAGACTAATCTTGTGTGAGAATTCAAATTTCAAAATAAAATATTAGCAAATGAAATTTTGTACTATGTGAAAGAGTTTCATATGACCAAGCTAGGTTTCTGTATTGTATGTGAGGTTACTTAATTTTAGATAGTTCATCAGCACACTTTCACAAAGGGATCTTACACCATCTAAACAGAAAAATACGTGGTATGTGCAGTGTGCATCAGTGCATCAAACCCGGAGAAAAAATTAATCACCAGCCACAGTTAATTGACTTTGAAAGTTTTTAGCTGTTAATATAAGAATATTAAATAATTATTAACAAAAAGGAGTGGGAATGGCTCAGTTGGTAAAGTGCTTTTCTGCAAGTCAGAGACCTGTGTTTGATCCCTAGCACTCATAAAAACCAAAGCTTGGCGGTGCACACCTCTAATTCTGGGGAGGAGGCAGGCACACCATTGGAGCTTACTGCCTAGCCGGCCTAGCCAAATTGGTGAGGTCCGGAAATGAAGGAACTTGTATCAAAGGTTTAGGTAGAGAACAGTTGAAGATGAAGACCTCTGCCTTCACACATACACATGTGAAACAAAGCCAAAAGGGTAAACAGACTGAAAAATACATGCTACACCTGTGATAACAGCTTAATGAATTTAATCCAGAAAAGCATTGTAATATCAAGATGTAATTATCAAGATCAGCGGGCAAGTTATTACCAGCAATTCGCCATGAATGAGCAGTGAACGTGTGAAAAGCTGCTTACAGTGACGTGATGCTACTTCTGGAATCCAGTGTTCAATGTTACAAGGTATGACGTACCACTGGCAAGGGTGTGCTGTGTACACAGCTCACATAGGCAATTCTCAACCGAATACAGAGACCTGGACCATTTAGTCCTAAATGGGATGTCACCACCAAATCCCTCTCCTCAGAGTTCAGGAAACACCACAGAAGAGGAGGTGGAAAAAGTGTAAGAGCCAGAGGGTAAGGACGACACCAGAACAAGGCCCTCCGAGTCAACTGAGCCAAGCTCATGGGAACTCCAGAGATGGAAGCAGCAAGCACAGGGCCTGCACTGTCTGCACCAGGTCCTCTCTGTATATCTTGTATAGGCTTCCAGCTTGTTGTTTCATGGGATTCCCGAGTGTGCAAACAAATGGGTCTCTGTTTCTTGTGCCTTCTCTTGGGCTCTTTTTCCTCTCTTGGTTTGTCTTGTCCAACTTCAGTGTGATAATTTTTGTTTTATTTTGCTATATTTTAATATATCTCTTAGAAACCTTTATTTTTTTCTAATAAAAGACAAAAAGGGTGCCAATCCCAATGGGAGGAAATGGGGAGGAACTGGGAGGAGTAGAGGGAGGAAAAACCATAATTAGGATATATTATGTGAGAAAAGAATTATTTTCAACAAAAGGAAAAAAAAAATCCAAAATGCTCCAAACTGGGATTCCATCCAGCACAGCACCAAAGTACATAGGTCCATTACCAGATAGATGCTTTTACAGCATACATTTTTTTTTTTTTTTTTTTTTTTTTTTTTTTGAGACAGGGTTTCTCTATAGCTTTGGAGCCTGTCCTGGAACTAGCTCTTGTAGACCAGGCTGGCCTTGAACTCAGAGATTGCCTGCCTCTGCTTCCTGAGTGCTGGAATTAAAGGCCTTAGCTGAAGGGCCCAAGCACTCCACAGCACACATGCAGAGGTCAGGGGAAAACTTTAAGGTGTAGGTTCTCACCTTCCACCATGTTGGTCCCAGATGTTAACCTCAGGTTGCTTAGCAGCGAGCTTCTTTACCTGGGAGCCATCTTGTCATCGCACCTGACTATCTAGGAGAACTGGAGATGCTGTATAAGGCCACCTTCAAGCTCAGGGAATAAAGTATGCAATGATACATTAATTTCATGTTCCTTTGCGTTTAGGTTACATCCCCAATATATATCATTGTGTGCACACAGATGTTCCTAAATATGAAACAGATCAAGAATTTATTTCCAATAGGGATACTAAACCAGAATAGCCCCAAGGTGTACTTTCTTGCATATATGGAATTTCTTTTTCTCTCCATTGCTTTATTTAGCTTACTAGTTGCAAGCGATCACACTGGAAGACATCGTGGAAAGAGCTTAACGTATTGTTTCACGCTGTCCCAGGGGTGACCTCCCATGACAGCCAGGCATCTATCTCCTGTTCCACAGGCACCCACTGTCAGCCTGTCTGTCAAAGGCAAATCTTGACCCAGCTGTTGCAGTGTAGGGTCTGCTTCTGTGGCTGTACCACCCTGTAGACTGTTGCCACTGCAGTGTTGTGCTGTATTATCTTAACTAGGCAAAGATGTGTTGCATTTGTTTATGCTGCAGAATATTGCTTTAACTGTGTATTCTATCTTTGTTTAGGTTGCATTTGTTTAGTTATGAAAAGATGTGTTTAAGTATGTACAGATAATGTTACAGCTGTTTCACCTTGCCTGCCGAAGGCACCTGACTGGTGTAATAAAAAGCTGGACGTCCAATAGCTAGGCAGGAGAAAGGATAGGCGAGGTGGGTAGGCAGAGAGAATAAATAGGAGGAGAAATCTAAGCTTGAGAGGGAAGGAAGAATGAGAGAGAAGAGAGATGCCTGAGGCAAGAAGTCAGATGCCAGCCAGCCAGAGAAGCAGTGAAGTTAGATATACAGAAGGAAGATAATAAGCCCCTAGGCAAAGGGTAAATAAAGAGAAACAGTTAATTTAAGTTATAAGAATTAGCCAAAAACATTCAAAACTAATAAGTTTGTGTTATGATCTGGGAGCTGGTTGGTGGCCTAAAAGAGAAAGCCTGGTCCACTGCAGCCCAGAATGTATTTCTTCTCTGCATGTAGATGTTGAATTTGGGGTTACATCAATATTCTTTATAAAGTCCTGGCAAAGGATTTCTAAGCTTTTATTCTTTCAAAAAATAAAATTGTTCCTCAGAGATTTCTTTTTAAAAAGTGTTTCTTCTTCTTCTTCTTCTTCTTCTTCTTCTTCTTCTTCTTCTTCTTCTTCTTCTTCTTCTTCTTCTTCTTCTTCTTCTTCTTCTTCTTCTTCTTCTTCTTCTTCTTCTTCTTCTTCTTCTTCTTCTTCTTCTTCTTCTTCTTCTTCTTCTCCTCCTCCTCCTCCTCCTCCTCCTCCTCCTCCTCCTCCTCCTCCTCCTCCTCCTCCTCCTCCTTCTTTTTTTTTTTTTTTAAAGTGTAGAATCCCATACCATGGCTTTGTCAGTTGCCCGTTTTCTTATCATCAGCCTCCAGACCGCGACTTGCTGCGATACTGGGCTTGTTTGTTTAAGATTCCACGGGAACAGTTCACGAGAAAGTGTGCACTACACACACACTGATGGCGCCCAGAGAAGCACACAGTGCCTCTCTTGACTAGTAAGTGACACTGAGCTCGCTGAAGCTTCGGCCCAAACACATCACATATCTCATGTATTTGGCCTCATTTCCTTGCATTTTACATGCACTATGTGCATGAATGTTTATACATGTGAAATTATCTGCAGGATGTTAGCCCTTGGGTGATTTAACACTTCATACCCTGCATTGTCAAAGATCCTCACAGTCTGTACTTTGTATCTGGACTATATAATAAACAGCAAATAAGACTGACATGCCCTAATCCTTCCCATGCATTTTACACGGCTTTACTGTGGCCTCAGCACCCATCCTACCGCCTGAGCCAGAAACCTGGGCTCGGCCGTGCTCATCTCCCTCCAGCACTCCTCCCAGCACACGGAGCTCGCGTGCTTCACGTGGATTTGCTAATTGAATCCATTCCTCATCTGTAATCCACTGCCAGGCTTTACTTGAGGCATACTCAACTCTTCCCTGGATCTGCTTGGTGATTTTCAGTTCAAACCTGAGACCCACAAAAGCAGAGCCTGGAACAAAGGCTTTTGCTCAGGTTTATCTGCCTCGCTCATCTTGAGGAGAGACAGAGGAGGGAAAGCCAACACAGTTTGCTTCATTGGGCTGGCCACTGTCACAAACCACTGCTGCCCAGCCCTGTGGGCACACTCTACCAGATAGGTGAGGAGAGAGACAGAACTCTCAGCCTTCAAAGCCACAGCTCAGGAGCACGACTCCAGCCCTTTGTGATCCTACGCTGTAACTTGAACGAAGACCCAGCAACTCTGACGCCTCAAAGGCTCAGAAGTCCCTAAGGAACATCCTCCATCCTGCCTTCAGGAAAAACAAGGACATCTGAAAGGCTCAGAAGTGCCCAGTGGAAGGACTCTGCCCACTTCCACAATCTTCCTGTTCATCTTTCATAGCGAGTGTGCCACTGTCCTGTTTAAAACCCTTTTGTCTCCCCTAAAGTGTTCCACGGGGTGTGGGTGGGGGATGGGGAGGTTCCTTGGCCGACCTCATGGCCCCTCCTACCTCCCCGGAGCCATCATCACTGGTTCCCACACAGATGCTTCCTGAGTGAGTCCTGCCTCTCTCCTGTTCTCTCTCCCAAGGATACCGGCCGTCTTTGCTTGCTTTTTCCTTCACAGAGCCTTACATGAATCTGCCCTTTTTTCCCAGGCTGGGTTAGTTTCATTTTTATTTTTTCTTTTAGCATAGACTTTCTGTCATTACACATGGAGGTAAGGGCTCCACCACTGAGTTCCCCCTCCAGTCCCAGCTTCACCTAATTTCCTTATAAAAAGCCACAGCTAGCTCCTAGCACAGAACCCGACAGAGCATAGGTGCTCAACAACAGCTTAAATTGTTGCAGCATCAGTGAAAAAGCCCTCTAGAGGGGAAAGTGGGCCAACTCCACTGCTAAAATGAAGACTAACTCCATTTGATACATGCCTCAATATATCCTTATGATGCCCATTCTCAGAAGTGTTAATCTGATACATCTCCGCAACATGGGCCTTAGGAGGAACAGGGATTTAATTTTTAAAAATCTTCCTTCTTTCCTTCCTTCCTTCCTTCCTTCCTTCCTTCCTTCCTTCCTTCCTTCCTTCCTTCCTTCGTGTGTGTGGAACAGAAGTGAAACTGTCTACGGGAGACTAGTGGGAAAAGTGAGGAATGAGAAAAGGGAGGCAAGAGAGATGGAAGAGAACGTGTGATAGGAGCTTGTGTGACAACGTCCGTGTGTAACTACCCTGTGTAATGAACATATATGACGAAAATGAAGGGGAAAGGCAGATGACAGTGCTAACCTGGTGATCTACAACAGTCCATGGTGGTCACATGCCTACAAAACATCTGAATGCTGCTGACAGGTGTGTGGCAGCCTCCGGGAGAGCCTCAGTCCTCCACACCAGTCTTCTCCACGTGAGCTCAGACGGATTCGAGCCATGGGCCAGTGTCATTTCTGTTGGACTGAAAATGTAACGTAAGGCATTAGCATTATACCTCCCCAAAGCTGGAGTCTTGCTGCCAAGAGAGGTGGCATTGTTAATACTCCAGCAAGTGAGGGAAAGACTTGGGGAACTAGTGTAGGAGTAGAGATTACCTTTGTAACTGCCAGATGTGCCAGACTGAATCCATTTGCAAAAGAGTAGGTTCAGCTGAATATGCTTGGCTTTGGCAGTTTCAGCTTTTGTGGACTTAATTTTTGCCAGATTGATTATGACTTTATTTTTTTTTTCTTTTTTTTTATATTTATTTATTTATTATGTATACAATATTCTGTCTGTATGCCTGAAGGCCAGAAGAGGGCGCCAGACCTCTTCACAGATGGTTGTGAGCCACCATGTGGTTGCTGGGAACTGAACTCAGGACCCTTGGAAGAGCAGGCAATGCTCTCAACCACTGAGCCATCTCTCCAGCCCATGACTTTATTTTTAAAAAAGCAGTATGATTCTTAATTTGCTTAGAAAAATAATGAATGCTTGTAAATATGTCTGGTTTCTTTCTTCCTTCCTTTCCTTTTGAATCAGTCTACCAACTGAGCTACATCTGCAGTCCCTGACCTCAGTGCTGTGAAATAACCCTGTACACTGTGTGAATATGTGTTGCTATGATTGGTTTAATAAACAAGTTGACTGGCCAGTAGCTGAAAAGGATAAGATTGGGTGGGAAAGCCAAACTGAGAATGATGGAAAGAAGGAGGACAGAGAGAGAGGGGGATGTCAGCCAGCCACCCAGGAAGTAAGACATAGTAGAGGACAGGTAAAGCCGTGTGGCAATATATGGATTAATAGAAGTGGGTTAAGAGTCAGCTAGCAATAAGCCTGAGCTATCAGCCAAGCATATAATTAATATTAAGCCTCTGAGGGGTTATTTGGGACTAGACGGTATTCTCCATGTTTCTAATGGTTACTGTTCTGATTGTAAATAGGAACAAACTGCTACTTCTACAACTGTCATCTTTCAGTATTATTAACTGAACTCTAAAATCTTAAATATTTTAAATAGCGTACCCTGGTAGAAAGAATATTTGTTCCTTTACATCTAAGTGGCAGACAGAGATACACATTAACTTAGAAATACTTAAAAATGAGAGGTGGTGGTTTCAGAACATCCCCTACTTTCCACTTCACTCTCGGCTAGCAACAAAGAGCAGACTTTCATTGGAGTCACCATTCATTATATTCCTCTGTGGACTTAATCACACTTAAAGCACAATAATAATTGATGTTCATCTTGATGTCCTTAAGCAACAAAAGACCCTGGGACCTGCATAATCATGGGAACACCGCTAAATGATGTTCAAGATTAATTTTCATTTGGGTTATTTTAAGCTAGGTCTATAGGCATTTTGATAAATGTTTTGTTTTCTCGTCATATTTCAGAAAAATCCTTGAAGTGACTTCCATAAAGGTGTACTACAAAAAAATGTAAAAGAAAGTGGGAGGTGTGTGGAAGGGAGGGCTGCCTGCAAGATGGCTCAGTGGGTAAAACCTGAATTCGATCCCAGACCCCATGTGGTGGAAGGAGAGAATGGCTCTTATCAGTCTTCTTCTGAGCTCTACATGTTTGCTGAGATACCCCACTCCCAAATGAATAAAAAGTTAGGAGTAGGATGGTAAAATGAAGCTAAGGATGTGTTTGCTACTCACAATGACTGTAAACGGGTTCATTTGTTTAAAAGGCACCACAAACCCACAGCCCCGGAGGCTTCATTGGAGGCCAGACTGGTCCTAGGGTCTGCCCACTGCTTGCTAAACCCCTGACTGTACCCTCATCCCCCGGACTTCATATTTAGGTCTACTACCTTGGAAGAAGTCTTTGACTTTGCCAAAGGCCAGTCGGAATCTAGGAAGCCCAAACCAGAAAACCAGAGAGGAAAGAGAAAACAAGGAACAAAACAGCCATCCAACAAAGACAAACTCAGAAGTGCAATAAACATCCCACACCCAGTGGAGCAAGGGCAACACGCCTCCATTGTGGGTGGGAGTGCAGATTGTACAGTCGCTTTGGGAATCACTATGGTGGTTCCTCAGAAAACTGGGAATAAATCTACCACAAGACCCAGCTACATCACTCTTGGGCACATACTTAAATGATGCTCAATCATATACAAGGACACTTGCTCAATTATGTTCATAGCAGCTTTATTTGTTATACACAGAACCTGGAAACAACCTAGATGTCTCTTAACTGAGGGATGGATAAATGTGATACATTTATACAATGGAATATTACTCAGCTGCTAAAATCAAGGACACCAGAAACTTTGCAGGCAAATGGATGGGAATAGAAAAAAAAATCATCCTGACCGAGGTAACCCAGACCCAGAAAGACAAACATGGTACATACTCTCATATAAGTGGATATTAGCTTAAAATAAAAGATAACCATGCTACAATCCACAGACTCAGAGAGACTAGGTAATTGGAAGGGTTCATGGGGGGAGCACCCAGAGTTCCCTGGAAAGACGAAATAGAAGAGATTTTGTGAGCAGATTGAGGATGGATGGGAGCATGAGTGATCAGGAGGAAAATGGGGGCCTTTACTGAAACTATTGGAAAAGGGGGGGGCGTTTCGGTGTCAGGTAAAAATCTTGCACAAGAGAATTTCCCAGAAACTGCAAGGATGACCCCAGCTGAAACTCCTAGCAATAGTGGACAGGTAGCCTGAACTGGCCATCTCCTGTGACCGGATTGGTGCCTGGCCCAACTGTCGTCAGAGAGGCTTCACCCAGCAACTGATGGACACAGGTGCAGACCCACAGCCTCACATTAGGTGGAGTTCAGGGAATCCTGCAGTAGAGGGGAGAGGATTGAAGGAGTCAGAAGGGTCATGGACACCACAAGAAAACTCACAGAATCAACTAACCTGGGCTCCTAGGAACTCACAGAGACTGGACCAACAACCTGGCCTGCATGGGATTGACCTAGCTCCTCTGCATATATGTTACAGTTGTGTAGCGAGGTCCTTATGTGGGACTCCTAAGAGTGGGAACAGGGCTGTCTCTGACCATTTTACTGACTTTTGGGACCCGACTTCTCATACTTGGTCACCTTGCCCAGCCCTAATACATGAGGAGGTGCCTAGTCTTACTGCAACTTGATATGCCATGTTTTGTTGATACCCATGGGAGACTTATGCTTATCTAAACAGAAATGGAGGAGAGGGTTGGGAATGGGAATAAAGGGATTGGGTGAGAGAAGGGACCAGAGAACTGCTGCCAGGGTGTAAAATAAAGAAATTTACTTAGAAAGATGCACCATGTAACTCATTCCAAGCAACTAGCGTCTATATAAATACCAGTTCTTCAGTCAGCAAGACTACTGTAGTTCACGACAGCTAAAACACACACAGCCAATTTGCTTGGCGAATCAGGGAGGCACTGCTGAAAGAGCCTAGAGCAAACGACTCACCACAGAGCGGTGATTGAATGAGAAACGCCCTCACAGACTCACGCACCCCAAAACTCAGCGACTCCATTCGGGGAGGCTGGAGTCTTGCTGGAGGAAGCGTATTCCTGGAGGAGGTCTTGCTTCTTTTCTAGCTCTTTCTCTCTGCCTCCTTCGTGCAGTTGAGATGTGATCTCTCAACTTTCTGCTCTGGCCTACTGCCATGCCTCCTTCACCATTACGGGCTCTCCCTCTGGAACCTTAAGTCGGAACAAACCCTTCTTTGTAAGTTGCACTTGGAGATGGCATTTTATCCCATTGATACGAACGTGAATTACGTGGAAGTTGGTACCTCTTGTGCGGTCTCCACCACACCCCAAGCTCTACTTTTACTGCGTCATGCAACGACCTCTTTCACTTCCTGGTGGAGTCTCCTGGAACACGTTTCCTGGCCTCCGCAGCTGCAGGAATCCATGCAGGAAGAAGCCACAGCTCCCTCACTCTTGCGTTTTTTATGTCACCAAAGCTACGTGAACCATGTGTGACTGCCAGTTCACGATGGACGCTTGACCCGCTGAGGCCCGCTCGTAGCAGTTCTAGGAGCAGAAAAGCCCTGGCTTTCTCCTTTCTCAGGAAACTCAGCTGGGTGGGGGGGTTTGTCTTGAGGGCACGTTTGCCTTTTTCTAGTGTGGAAGTAAAGGCCTCTACTAAATGGCACCAATCTTAACATTACAGCCTCTCTCTCAACACATGCCTTGACTGTAACATTAAGCTTTGTAGGGTTCCTTTTATTTCCAAATGTTCTTTTTGTATTTTATTTTTATTTGTCCTGTCTTCTATTTTTCATTGTGGGTCTACATCAGAGTCATTAGTAATAATCGTACCACAGACTCAATATTATGCTGTTTTGAAAAGTCCTGTAAGGAAGAGTTGGTTCTAGTGGGCTAGATATGCATTGGTGGCGGAGGCCTCAGGCAGCCAGAGCAGAGAGCTGAGGCATCATCATCGTATGTCAACTGCAGAGAGGAAACAGGGAGCAAGCTAGAAGTGGGGTGAGGCTATAGGTTCTCCAGTTCCACCCCAGAGCCTTCTCTACTGAGTCTCTGAAAAGTTCCATAACTTTCCCAAATAATGCCACTAACAGGAGACCAAGTGTTCAAAGCCTACTGAGGTGTGGTAGGTGGTTTCTCTTTCCCCACACATGGATTCTGGTAAAGAAGTGTACTAAAAGGAGCGGGCAGCTTTTCATCCCACCTGGCTCCTGGCCGCCCCGGCTACCTTTCCCCGAAATAATTACAAGGAAACTGTATTCATTTAAACACTGCCTGGCCCATTAGTTCTAGCCTCTTATTGGCTAACTCTCACATCTTGATTCAACCCATTTCTAATAATCTGTATGTCAACACAAGCTCGTGGCTTACTGGGGAAAGATTCAGCATGTCTGACCTGGCAGCTTCATGGCAGGCGGCTCTCTGTTTCTTCCTCCTTTCTCCCAGCATTCTGTTCTGTCTACTCCGCCTATCTAACCTGCTGTCCTATCAAAAGGCCAAGGCTTTTATTTAACCAATGAAAGCAACACATAGAAAGAAGACCCTCCTACACCAAAGAAGAATCACCAGCACTGATTTCTTCTCATCCCTAAGACAATCACTAACCATTTCACCCTGGTTGACTTCCCCTCCTTTGAGAGATTTAACTGATAGTTTTCTTATCAGTCTCTGCAAATGAAATCTTCCCACTTATGTCTAGGGACAAGAATGCTCTTGTTTTGTTCATTACTGCTCAGATCAAGGAGATAATCAACCCTCAGAACTGCATTTGAACTCTGACCTCCTACCGTGGTTGCATGGTTCAGGAGAACATAGTCTGGTATTTTGTTTCCTTTGGGTCTTAAAACTGGATCTTTCTTTACCCCTGCTTTCTGTATTCCTGTGAGGAAGAGGGAAGGCAAAGCCGTGGGACATCTTGGTAGGCTGGCAACACCAAGGACTGGCAAGTTCAGGTGGTGTCGCTGTCTCCAGGGCCTGAGCTTTCTTCACATTTGTCTACCCGAGGTAGCGAGTTCTCATTCCAGAACGTCAAATTTCTAAACATTCTCTTGAAAACCATCCTTCAAACTCAAGGTAAGGAGTCAGTAACATTCCTTCTTCCCAGTGGGGGAAATAAAGCTCCCAATTTTCTTTTTCTTTGTATAAGATAAGATTTACTCCCAGGTTGGCATTAAATGTCTACTCTTCCTTTTTAGCTTTCTGAATGCCGGGATTTCTTGTTTGCTGCCATGAGCGGCTTTCCCTGGTTTCTTTCTTGGCTTTCTAACGGGGAATCTCTTGGAAAACTCAGCCAAGACGTACAATTTGAGCAGAAGTCTGCTCAGTGAAGTGAAGCAGAGCCAGGATTGGAATGGTTGTCCCATAGCGAGCAGCTCAGCGGTTCTGCCTTGTGGACTTTAAGCAAGTTCTATGAATATTCACGAGGTGGGTAGCATATTCACGGATCGCCGTGACCCCCCTTTCCTTTCCAAATCTTGGTGGACCAGATTTCCCATGATTCTCTAGAAAGCCTACAAGAGGTAGGGTCAAAATCACAATGTAATTAGCATAAAATGTAGTCAGGGTCAGAGGAATGCACAGCGTGCCAACTGGGAATGTCCTCTTGGGCTTAGTTTGTGGTATAAATGGGAACGACCCATTTGCGCCTCGAGGCGCTGTAGTAAGGAAAGGCCGCTCTGACTGTGAGGAGCCCAGCTACCAAAGCACAGCTGCAGCCTTCCCGGTACCTCGCATTTAACTCCTTACCCACTCAGTACCAGCTCTGGTATAAAGCCTTGCTATATGCTTGATCTAGTAGTGAGTAAACCTTGAAAAACTGGGGTCTTGCTATCTTCTCTGCAAATGCCCTGTGCCTTTTAGTATTTGACTTTCACGTTTCTGGTGGCTTCCATTGAAATGGGTAAGAAAAGAGATCTTGTCTCAATATCCTGTATTTTAGAAATCAGATTTATTTATTTGTGGGTGTGTGGGGGGAGTAGGGTGGGAACATATGCCACAGCTCTAGTGTCAAGGTCGGGGGAGGGGACATCCTGAGGGTCCCAGGGATGGAAGTCCGAGTTGGTGACACTGGCCTGACTCACTGAGCCGGTGCACTGGCCTCTGTCACAGCTTTCATACCGTCTTGTAGCGAGCACAAGAGGATAGCATGTGCTGACTGCTTAAATGCTTCAAGTGCAGACACTGTTAGTCCAGGTAGACACATTTTATCCTATTGATTCTATTTCACCCATTTAATTTATCAAATTGGTGTCTATTTTTTTGAGATAGACTAGAAACATTGATAGCTGCCCCTTTCTCCAAAACTGAAGTTACTCTGTCTCAATTTTGAGGGTACTTATTGCTAAACTTGATTCCTGTTGAACTATATCTTTTCGTTCTCGCCTGCTATAGTAACCGGCATGCCTTGCCGTCTGAATCTACTGTGCAAAGATCTGCGTTAAGAGAAATTGCATGGCTTTTGCCCCATAGTCACTCTGTACCAGGGAAGCTCCTTAGGAAACGGTCTGCACTATCGCAGCGGAACTGTCGATTCATGCACGTATTCAGGGGTGAAAATTGAGAATGCGTTGCAGGGGAGCCTCAGCTTTTCTTCCGATCATCCTGAGGCTTGTGCGAACACAGCCTCAACATGTTCCCGCTATCTTGTCAGTTTCTGCACGTTATTCTATGCAAATGTCTCTGAAGCGTGCTGAGCAGCCTGTGAGGAAAGTACATGAGCCAGCAAAGAGGACTATTGATGAAGGGGCCTGAAAGGCATAGCAATCTTTTAGTGTTGATGGAATGGCACTCTCCTTCGCTCATTTCAGAAAGGAGACGGAAGAGCCGCGCAGGACAGACTAGCTTGGCTTCGAAGTGAACGTGAAGCTAAGCTGCTGTGTACGGCTTCAAAGACCCTTGCGCTTTCAGGGACTGTGGGAGAGGGAATTGCCTGTTAGGTAATATTTGCTTATAAAAGACTGGGCGACCAAGGCAGTGATCAGTGATTATATGAAGAGCTGGCTCTCTACTGTCATCGAAACAGCACACAGGGAAAACAACCTTGCAAACAAGGTGCTTTCGATAACCGCTCAATCTTCCAGACGTCCGTCTGTGTTGATGGGTGTGGAGATACGAGCACAGCATTTCTCTGCCTCTCAGTTTCAGGTCATGCCTGTCGCCTCTACAGTTAGGAGCCGCCGCAGCCGTCAAGGCGTCCTCATCCTGCCTTCAGAGCTTATCGACAGATATACGGGCTGATGATGCAGGGAACAATGCGCCAGGAAAGGATTTATGGGAAGGTCTGGACATGCGGAAGGTCTTCCCATTTGTCAGTGGATTTGGCATGTATCATAACAAACAATGGGTGGACAAAGGAAAAACTAGTCCTGCCAACTGTTGCTGACTTCCAAGGTTCAGGGAGGTGATTAACGCAGAGCAAAAATCCTAAATCTTAAGAGGAGTTAGTGAGGTACATGACACAAAGAATTTATGGGTAAGAAACTTCTTTGATTGGATGCTTGTCCTAGGTCCCCAGAAAAGAAAGAGGAGGGACCATAAACAGCACAGGCCTTAAATAATCATTCTTAGAAAAATTATCCTCACTTTGGTTTGGTTTGATCCATAGGCTTGGCATTTTGTTTGTTTGTTGTTTTTGAGACAAAAATCTGCTTTTAAGATTCCTTTTCTGGGGAGACGTGAACAATGTCTGCCTCCTCCCACTAAGGTCCTAAAGAGAAAGCAAAGGATGAGTCTACCTCAGTCACCCGAGGGAGCCAATGAGTTTGTTGGGTTTTAATACAGAACATGGGTGAGGGGTTACTGATAGGAGTGTATGTGACCCCAAAGCGCCTCACTAGAAAGCCTTCAAGTAGCACGGATGATGACTCTCCCATAGCTACAGGGATGAAGGCCTCCTTCCATCTTTCCTTCCTAGATTATGTCTTCCAGTTCCTTCCCAAGATCGTGGGGCCAGATGCAGTTGGGACAGAACTGCATACAGATGGCTAGGAGGAATGGATGGGTACTCAAGTCAGGATTCAATGACCCTGCCCAGCCCTCCTCCTAGAAGGAGATATCAGCACTCTAATGGCAGATCACAAGTAGGCACAGCTGATCTCATGTAAATGTGGAAGATAACTAGGGGATAGTGCCTCCATTACAGTAGTCCTGTGTAGTCCAGGCCAGTCTTCTGCCTCTCCCTTCCAGTTCCATGTGTCTCTGGAGATTGAGCCCAGGGTCTCTTGTATGCTAGGTAAGTACCCTACTAACTGAACCAAACCATTTATACCCATCCAACTCCATAAATGCATCAAACAGACAGAATAGTCCCAAGGATGGGCACACATACACACATGAAAATATAGCCACTAAAACTTTCATTAGGTAATAATCATGTACCTAATGTTTTTTTTTTTCTTTTTCCCACAACATGGTTTCTCTGTAGCTTTGGTTCCTGTCCTGGAACTCGCTCTATAGACCAGGCTGGCCCCGAACTCACAGAGATCCGCCTGCCTCTGCCTCCCGAGGCGTGCGCCACCACCTCCCGGGCGTACCTAATGTTTTGTACAGCACATATTCACCCAAATCCTTTGGTCTTTAAGAGTGTCTAAATTTTGAAACATTTTTGAAGTGTAACGGCGTAAGCGAATGCAGACAGATTGTCAAAATATAGACAGCTTTAATGGAGGAATAGACTTACAGAACCACCGTTCCCGCAGAGACCAGGAAAGCAGAAGCGAGCGCTGGGAGCACACTTGCCAAATTTATAGGAAAACTTTAGCCTGAGGCGAACACGCCCCCTAAGGGGTGGGACTTATCCCTACATCTCCCCCTTTTGTCTAAATAAGACAGAACTAAACCAAATACAACTATATACAATAATAACAAATAAATATAACAAACAATATTGAGAATCAAAAGTTTTGCTAAACATTCTATCTCAAGGAGTCTAAATAATGTAGAGAGTAACTACAATTATATAATCTTCAACTCCATCAAAGATCCGAGAAGGCAATAAATATTACTTAACAAACGA
>NW_026067923.1:1772014-1822388 GCF_014885135.2 Alexandromys fortis
CGGTGGTGGTCTCTGTGGTTTTGGAGCCTGTCTTGGAACTAGCTCTTGTAGACCAGGTTGGCCTCGAACTCACAGAGATCCGCTTGCCTCTGCCTCCCGAGTGCTGGGATTAAAGGTGTGCGCCACCACAGCCTGGCTGGCCTTGAACTCACAGAGATCCGCCTGCCTCTCTGGATATTATGGGCCTGAAGGCCGAGTGTATCTCGGACTCAGCCCTGGGGCCCGAGTCACAAACTAAGAAAATGACTCCCGGGAGCATGCTATGTTAGCTAGCAGGCTACGCGCTTGAGTCGGGGGGGCAAAATAGCCCAACGTTGGATGCCAAAATGTAACGGCGTAAGCGAATGCAGACAGATTGTCAAAATATAGACAGCTTTAATGGAGGAATAGACTTACAGAACCACCGTCCCGCAGAGACCAGGAAAGCAGAAGCGAGCGCTGGGAGCACGCTTGCCAAATTTATAGGAAAACTTTAGCCTGAGGCGAACACGCCCCCTAAGGGGTGGGACTTATCCCTACATTGAAGGGTTTTTTGGCTGGGTTTAAACAGAGCATAACATTTTCCCATTTAAAATCAAAGACTAGTTGGGTTTGGTCGCACCCACCTATAATCTCAGCAAGGAAGCAGGAGGATTGCCATGAGTTGCAGGCCAGCTAGAACTACAGTAAGAACCTGTAAAAGTTAAAAGAACAACAGCAACAAAACCCAATACTCAAACAATACCAAAATATCCTGAAAACAGTAAAAGACTATGTATAGATTATTCTTCCACTTCCTAAATTTGTTTTCAAGGCAATATTTCCTAATTAGATGAGATTCAAACAGCAGGCAATGCCTGTATGACATAACCTCTTTGACTTGTATGATACATGTTAGTATTTATAAAAATGCCCTTGCTCTGTCAGTGTAATGGATCAGCTGTGCCCTGGCATGGCTGTGTACAGCTTTTCTGCTGCAGGCTCCCTGTCCAGGGCTCCCTGCTGATGGGGCAGGGTGATGCTGTCTCTTACAGACGCCTGGCTCCTGGTTTCTGGCCACAGATGTTTGGCACAAAGGAAGCATTTAACTCAGAGTTTGCGAACGTAGGAGCTGATAGAGGCCAGGTAAGCAGCACAGTTTCTGGGGGCAGCAGATGTGAGAAAACCCAGGATTCTCTTTGGAGACGGCAAAGCAGAGACAGCATGCCTCGTTGTGAAGAGGCCATAGTCAGCTTTGCCAACCTTTGTGATCCAAGGACAAAAATAAGTGTTGAAATATCTTCACAGCTTTAATAAAACCTTGAAATTCTTAATATATTTTTTAAAAGGTTTGTTTTATTCTTACTTATGCGTATGTGTCTTTGCGAGTGTATTCCCTGTGTATGTGGGTTCCTGTGGAGGCCAGAAGAGGGCATCAATCCTGAGGAACTGGAATACAGGTGCTTGTGAGCTGCCCAGTGTGGGTGCTGGGAACTCGAGCAGGGCCCCCAGAAGCAGTAGCAAGTGCCTTTAACTGCTGAGTCACCTCTCTAGCTCTGAAAATTCTTATTTTTAAACAAAATGTTGTTCTTTTCATGTTGTGTAGGCCAAACAAGTCATGAGGAAGGGCCAGACTTTGCTCACCTGTGGCTTACCCTTAACTTCTGACTCTTCCAGCAGTGATGTGTGGGCATTCCACTCAATGACCTGTGTGTGACAGATGACCTCACTACAGCTGCTTAACAAGTCAGGGAGGGTGGCAACTCATACTCACCCTATGTACTATCAACCCTTCAGAACAGAAATACATATCTATCTATCTATCTATCTATCTATCTATCTATCTATCGATCTATCGATCTATCGATCTATCGATCTATCGATCTATCGATCTATCGATCTATCATCTATCATCTATCTATCTATCTATCTATCTATCATCTATCTATCATCTATCAATCTATCTATCTATCTATCTATCTATCTATCTATCTATCTATCTATCTATCTATCTATTCATCTACCTATATCTATATCTATATTAGATCATGGCTTTATTTTTTAGGAGCTAAATAATATAGATCAGAGGGGGAATACTAGGTTAGCAGGAATGCCAGAAACCCTTAGGTGGTACTGAGGGTCAAACCCAGGGCCTTGTACATGCTCAGCAGGTGTTCTACGTTTGTGCTGCGCCTTTTCAATTCTTTCCATTCCAGTCTTCTGAAGTTTCTCTCCCTCTTTATCTCTCCAGCCCAACCCAGCTGCAAACCCTCAGTCCTTCTGTGCAGTGGTTTGAATGTGTTTCCTGAACTCCCTGTTAAAGAAGTCTGAAGAGGCTGGGCTATGGGCAGGCTCCTTGGCCGAGAGCCTAGTGTTGTAACAGGGGCCAGCAGCTGCCTTTCCTCCCCACTTCTCTTCCACCACGTAAGAGCAGTGTGAGGCTGGTGAGATGCCCCAGCAGATAAGGGAACTTGTAACCAATCCAGATCCACTGAGTTTGTCCTCCTGATCTCACACAGTGGAACAAGAGAACTGACTCAAAGATGCCCTCTGACCTCTGCAAGCATGGCATGGCTTATACTCCCCACTAATAAAGACATTAATCTAAAAATTAAATCAGAGTCGTATGTAGCCCAGGCTGGCCTTTAACTTACTATGTAGCTAAGGATGAGCCTTAGATTTCTGATCCTTCTGCCCTACTTCCTGAGTAGTGGGATTACCAGGCAGATGCCACCAAGCCTGCTTTATGCGGTGCTAAAAGTTGATCCCAGGATTTTGTGTTTTCTAGACAAACATTTTAGCAACTGAGATATACCCCAACCCAAGGCACCATGTTAGGAATGGAAAGAGGTTCCCATCTGACACCACCTACTGAAGCCTTGACCCTAGAACCTCTGATTCATTCTCTCTCTCTCTCTCTCTCTCTCTCTCTCTCTCTCTCTCTCTCTCTCTCTTTCTCTCTCTCTCTCTCAACAGAGTTTTATGTAGTCCAGACTGTCCTTCAACCCACCATATAGCCAAGGACGATGTTGAATGTTCTGCCTCTATCTTAGTACTTGAATTACACGCATGTGCAACCATGCTATCTATGTATGTGTGGTGCTAGGGATTAAACTCGTCTTCAGGAATGCTCTACAAGCATTTTATGTGTATGGTTGTTTTCCTGGAAGTATGTCTGTACATCATGCTTGTGCCTGGTGTCCACAGAGGCCAGGATGGGCTGTTATATCCCCTAGGGCTGTAGTTAACAGGTGGGTGTAATCAAACCTGGATCCTTTGGAAGAACAGCCAGCGTTCTTAACTGGTGAGCTATTTCTCTAGCCCAAAACTCTGTGTTTTTGGTTTTGTAGGATCTCAACAAGTAGCTCAGGCTAACTCAGAACTTAGAACTCAGAACTTCTCTTCTCCTGCCTCATCTTCCTGCATGCTAAGACTACAGGCGTGTGCTACCACACCTTGCAATTTCTCTTTATGAATCATCCTCGTGTGTTTGGTCACAGCAGCCCAAATGGACTAATACATAGACATGTTCACATGATCAAAGAGTGGACAATGTGATTGCTATCTAGGTTTTCCTAAGTTGGACCAGACAGGGTTGCCACCTGTGGCTGTGGAGATACTGTCCGGAGGGGAGAATTCTGCATACAATAGAGCCTGGAATAGAGAGATTGTATATACCTGCATCACCATACACCAGGTAGGCAGATGAGAATCTTGTCTGGAATTTCTTAATCTGCATGGCTCATAGTTTTCACCAAGTTTGCTTTAAGGATGAAGTACTAGGGCCCAGGGAGGATCAGTTTTATTTAGTAGCAAATATATAGCCATCCTTATATGCTTCCTATCCCACAGCCAACTTACCTAACCAAGGGCCCCCTCCTAACTTTGGAAGAGGCCTCACTAGCCCATCTTCTGAGATTTAGATTGACTGGGAATTGTTATGACTAAGAGACTCAACCTTGTTGGAGGAAGATGAGGATGTAGCTCAGTGACACAGTGTTCACTTGAAGTGCACCAGCCTAGGGCTCCATCACCATGACTGCAAAAAACAAAAACCACTGTTCCCCATATACGTGTGTTGCATCTTTTAGAAGGCAAAGTCAGAAGTTCATGCTGAGTGAGGGTAATCACAGTTTAACCTGTTGAGTGTTTAAGAAACAGTCACAGTAGCTTCCTCCCTAAGGCTGCGAGTACTCCAGCACGTCTTCCAGAACCGCCTTTCCTCTTCCATGTAGGACTCTGGAACTCCAGCATTGTCCGGAAACAACATTTCCCCAAACAAGTGCACAATCAACAAGTATGGATTCACGCCAGTTTCAGAATTCCTAGATCGGAATGCTGAGACTCACTGGAATTAGGGTGGAACATGTCATTGCCGGAAGAAAGTCCATGTGTGGGAGAGAACCTGGATTTAAAAATTCAAAACACCTGGAACTGAGGAACTAATAAAGTGCTGGCCAATAGGAAGACCTCAATTCCAGCCTCAGAACTCACATAATAAACAAAACCAAACCAAAAAGGTAGTGTAGTAGCAAGCACATATAATCCCGGCTCTGGGGAGGCAGAGATGGGTAGATCTCTGGGGCTCATTGGCCAGCCTAGCCTACTTGGTAGGTTCCAGACCTGTAAGAGGCCCTTTTTTGAAAATAAACCAGACAAAATTAGGAAAATGTCACTCAAGAAACAACACTTCACGTTAACCTTTGGACTTGATACACACACACACACACGCATGCATACATGTGCACACATGGTACCTCATGTACTGGCTTCAACTCTCACTCTGTTATCTATTGAGTGCAATGTCCGGTACACTTCTTCTAATGCTTTCTTATGATTTCTAATAGGATTAAGCAAAATTTGTATGAAAAGTATCTCAAGTGTCAATTAAATTTTTATTTGTGCATGTAATGTATACTGAGCATGTCAACACGCTCAAGTATAGGACAGCCTACGGCAGCCTAGTTGACTGGGACCCTAACAGTGATCCATCAGATGTGCGCATCTGGAGACACCATGGTCTCCCACCCAGCGTCATTTAGCTTTTATTAGAATTCCCATAGCGGCGTATCTCTACTAGTTTGCATGGCTAGCTACGTGCAATTACTTTTTCCTAAGGAGTGAAGAACCTCTCAAATCTCTCATCATTCCCAAGCACCGAGGGCGGAAGGTGTGGACTAAGCCAGAGGACTCATTTATACAGACAAGGAGATTATTTTTTCTCTCCCACTCTGAGTATTTCCTCCTGGGAGTCAGAGAGCTGCTAGAAAGCGCTTCCCCACTTTCCTTCCTCCCAGGGAGTAGCTGGGTGATTAATGAGATAATGAGTGTGAGGAGAACTCCCTGGGGGAAAGCTTCTCATAAACACGGAGTGAAGAGGCTGGCTGACTCAGTCCCAACAGCGGAGAGGTGTGGACAAGTCTCTTGGTAGGAATCCTAGCTACTCAATCCACATACCTTGCACACACCTTACAAGCTGGGTACTGGAGCCTTCCCTAAATGTCAAACTGGTTCTACTTATGGCGAAATTCATCATCTAGTTTGTAATTAACACCAAGTGTTGATGAAATGGAACGATTCATCCCTGGATGTTTTAGCAGGTGGGTGGTGCGAAGCACCCAGGACTAACTGGAATCAAGTTGCTTATGGAATGTAGCCTGAAAACACTTTACTGGGTTCTCATAACTGTTCAGAATAAAAAGAGCTCTATCTCAGAATTGTTCCCTTGAAAACAAACAACTGTTTTCGGTGTCTGAAGTTTCTCTGGAAAAATGGAAATGAACTGGCAAAAATGTCAGAGGCCCAAAGCTGATGTGGGAGTGATTTCTTATTAATAAAGAAACTGCCTAGGCCCCTTGATAGGCCCACCCTTAGGTGGGTGGAGAAAACAGAAGAGAATTCTGGGAGAAAGAAGCTTAGTGGAGGAGTCGCCATGATACTCCCACACCAGACAGAAACAGGTTAAGATCCTCACTGGTAAGCCAGCTAATGGGCTACAAAGAATATTAGAAATGGATTAGAACAATATGTAAGAGCTAGCCAATAAGAAACTGGAACTAGCCGGGCCAGGCAGTGTTTGAAAGAATACAGTTTCTGTGTAATTATTTCTGGGCATAAGCTAGCCATGCGGGCGGCCGGGTGCCGGGGACGCAGCCTCGCCGCTCCTAATTCAACACAAAGCAAAGGATCAAAAGTCACGGCTGGAAGACTCGGGTCTATCCTGCTGTTTTCTAAGAACCTAAACTGTGTCAGGGATATCCAGATGCTGAGACGTGGCCTGAAGCTTTGGATTCTGCCTCTGGCCCTGCAGGATGAAATGCAAAACAACCCAGAAAAACAAAGAAATAAATGCTTTTCTAAACCAGCTCCTTTGCCAGGTGAGAGTTATTGCATTTCTGTTAGATTAGCAAACCAGCCAAGGGGTATGGCAATTGGCTCATATTTAAGAGTCTTTATGTTGATAAATTAGGTCTCAGCATCACTGTGGTTGGTGGCGGAGCTCAGTGACACAGCCCTTACCTGGTATGCACAAGGGCACGTCTGTGTCGGGCAGTGTGGAGAAGCCCCTGTGAAACCACCCTTCTCTGTACAAATTCCAGAGCGCGGCTTTCGCTGTTCAGCTCTGTCTACTTTTTGGAATGCATTTATTTTTTTTTAAATGATCTTGTCGGTTAATGGTTTTCATAATCTCTTCATTTTTATAGCTTTAAAAATTAGTTTATTAAATAGCATCTTATCTGCGATCCCTGAGCATTTTCATAAATGTCAGACAACAGGGTGGCCATTTGGAAGGGGATTAAGCTAGACCCACGCCATATCGCTATGTACACACACAAGAATAAAGCCCTAAGGTTAGAGGTTTAAATTTATAAAGCAAGAGCATTGTAAACATGAGCGAAAACACAGGTCTCTTCTTCCCCCTGAAGAAAAGTGTAAGGAAGGCTTCTTTAGCTCTGACTTGGCACTCGAGCGCAACAAAAGCCCAGAATGAGAAAAGTAGATACAAAAAAAAAAAAAATTACAAATCTTTCCAGACTGAATAAAAACACAAGTGATCCACTAGGAAAGAATATTTGTCACAGACATATTTTCTAAAGAGATCTCTGCAGGGCTTGTGGAAACAGAGAGACAAAGGACCAAGACTTCATGGTCAAATGTGGGTGGGCGAAGACTGTGAGCAAGCACAAACTACACAGCCACCCTCAACACATGAAATTTGTTCAAATTCACTCGGACTCCTTCATCAGAGGTGGCAGGCAGGAAGCGTGCCGGTACGTCCTGTTATGCTGCGAGAATAGCACTTCCTCCCACGTTGCTGGTAGGAGTCAGCAACAGTACCACTGGGCTAGCTTATTTCGTGGTTGGGAGAAAATACCTGAGAAGGGCAAAGGGAGGGCGGGAGGAATGAATGAAGGCTGTATTTTTTTCTCACAGTTTTAAGGGATGTAGTCCGTCATGGTGGTGGGGCATTGTGGTGGCTTGAAAGAAAATGCCCCCATAGGCTGAGAGAGAGTTGCACTATTAGGAGGTGTGGCCTTTTTGTAGCAAGTGTGGCTTTGTTGGAGGAAGTGCCTTTGACTTTGAAGTCTCAGAAGCTCAGGCCAGGACTAATGTCTCATTTTTTCTTCCTGCTTTCTTCGGGTGCAGATGTAGAACTCTCAGCTCTCTCCAGCAGCCTGTCAGCCCGCATGCTGCCATGCTTCCCACGGTGACAATAATAGACCAAGACAATCCCAATTAAATACTTTCCTTTATAAGAGTTGACATGGTCACCTGTGCCACCACAAGGGACCATGATGCTGCCTAGGCCCATTTCTCGGTCCGTGGCCCTACTGCAGCCAGGGCCTCTGTAGTTATTTGTGACTCATTTTACCATCGAAGGTCATGCCAATGTCAGTGATCTCATTGTGTTGCCAAGGTCATACTGATCTGGGTGAACCCCCCCCCCCCCCCGCTGCCAAAGGGCTGTGTCTGGGTTCTGCTGCAGCTGGGGTTTGTGTTGATGTCCTGATACCACAAGGAGCCATAAGAACCATTCATTTTGAAATCTGAGGGCCCTACTGAGCTGACCCCACCCTTTATTGCCCCTAGGATAACTGGCCCTGCCCTTTGATGAACATTGTGGCGGGATATCTGGCTCTACCTCTCATGCAAGAGCTGGCCCTAGCACTAGGAAGAAAAGGCTCTCCCCACCCCACCATGGGTGTGGATGAGCTGGCCCTGATGGCATAGGCGTAGGATAGCTGATTTTGCCCCTCGCCTGACGGAGCAGCTCAGCTACCGCCCAGGCCCACATCCTGGGACTTGGGTTGGCTCACCCTAACATGGACTCCATGTGTGACCTGCTGGAGTGTGTGACTCCATCTGTGACTGGTCCAGCAGAGTGGTAGCCGGATGATCTCCATGACTCAGGGCAGTAGCAGGATACCCAAGGGGAGTTTCTATGAGGGTTCAGTGATAATGGTGTGCCAGAAGCCAGAGGCCTTGAACCAGACCAGTGACTCATGGCAACGAACATTTGCGACAGGGTACACGTCGTGACACACTGCAGCAGCTTTTAATGCCACTAGGAGGAAGAGGAGGTGCTGGAGAGAAAGGAAAGACAGAGGAGAGAGGTGGTTTTTGTTCTTTTTAATTTTTTTATTTTTAGGTGTTTTCTTTTGGGAGGATACTGCAGGGGTAAAGGGTGGGAATGGAGGGACTGGGAGGTGAGTAGGATTGCTTTGAATGATGTAAATTCCCAAAGAATAAAGAATTACGATATATATATATATATATATATATATATATATATATAATAAAGCTACATATATAATATACATACATAAAGAGTTGCTATGGTCATGATGTCTCTTTACAGCAATAGAAACCCTGAGACGGGATCCAGCTGATGGAGCATGAAAGAGTTGTTCATGTCCTGTCAGGAAGCAGAGAGAGATACATATTGTTGCTCAGTTTGTTTTTCTTTATATTTGTGTCAGTGCCCCAACACAAAGGATACCTTTGGCATCTCAATGTGGTGTTGTCCACATTCAGAATCATATTCCATCTGTAGTCAGTCAACTCTCCTGAAAACACTCCATAGACACACCCAGAGGTGTGTCTTCACATGACTCCCAATCCAGTCAAGCTGACAGTGGGGGAGGATTGACTGTCACAACCAGGGAAAAGCAGTTGGCCAGACTCACCACAGTGCATGCCAATTTACGAATCTACTCTGAAGATTTCCTCAAAACACAAAATAGTTATGGTGCAGTTTAGCTAGATAATAAAAACCTAGAGACAGACACTGGGGCCCAAGCTTAAGAATGCAAAGCTAAGGCACTAGAGGCCAGGGGATAGTGGCATACACCTTTAGTCCCAGGACTCGGGAGACAGAAGCAGACGGACCTCTGTGAGTTCAAGGCTACCCTGGACTACACAAGATCAATCCAGAAACAGATCCAGGTGGTGGTGGTTCTCACCTTTAATTCCAGGGTTTGGGAGTCACACACCTTTAATCCCAACACTAGGGAGGTGAGACAGGAGCGATATGGCTGGGCAGAGAGAGGAATATAACGGAAGAGAGACAGGGACTCAGTGGAGTGTGGAGTCTGAGTATTCATGGAGACAGGATCTCACCCTTTTGGTCGGAAGATTTGGAAGAGGGAAGATGTCCCTCTAGTGGTTGGTTGCTTTGTTGTTCTGATCTTCAGGTTGAGTCCCAGTATCTGTCTCTGAGTTTTATTATGGAGCTACAGTGAAGTTATATGTTTCAGTGTTATTTGTAGCTGTAAGGCTTTCAGAGCAAACTAAATTCCCATGTGTAGGACAATGGTTTTAATAGCTTATAAGGAGTGCCAAATTCCTTTGAAGAAGAATGAACAAGGTCTCATCCTTTGGTGGATATGAGTGATGTCTATGACTTACTAAGTGGCAAACAAACTAACAAAAAGCCACCAAACATGTATCTAGCATGTTACCCTTCATGGGAGAAAGATGGATCCAAAAATATAAGAAATACTCATTTATGCAAGAGAAATAAAATCAAAGATAAGCAAGAAAGAAGATGTGAATTATTCATAGAGGCACATAGTTGGAAAGGGAAGGGAAGGGATGAATGGGGCCAGGTTAGAGGGTCAGTGAGAGAAATACTTCTCTGAGTTGTTTTTAAGTACAAGTGTAAGCCACTCGAGACACAAGTGGCCAGGCCCCTCTCATGAGGACCTTCAACTGTCAGGTTCCATCTACAGAATACTCTAACTGCCCTAATGGCTGGACCCTGCCCCTGCACTACAGAGTAAGAAGTCCAAGTTCTGGACTTGAAATCCCACCAATCCCCACCCTGGCAAGCTCTGAATCCCCACCACCACCAAGAAAAGCTATATAAACCCTGTCTTCCGCTTCATTCTCTGCTGCTGCTTGTCTGATGTATTTTACTGCCCCTAAAACCTCTTGTGTAAGGTAGGTTGTGTGGTGTGACTCTGTGGTATTCCTTGGCTCCTAACTGCCAGGATACCTTTCCATCCATCAAGCTGTAATGCTTAACATTTGGTGCCAAACAGACAACTCTGTCCATCCGTCTCCCCTCTCCTATTCTGTAAGCGTCCTCTCTCTGGCTCCTGGGGCCCCAT
This sequence comes from Alexandromys fortis, assembly GCF_014885135.2. Taxonomy (NCBI): domain Eukaryota; kingdom Metazoa; phylum Chordata; class Mammalia; order Rodentia; family Cricetidae; genus Alexandromys; species Alexandromys fortis. The sequence goes on from NW_026067923.1 coordinate 1,782,586, forward strand.
TCTGTGGGCAACACTAGTTACTAAGACATTGACTCCTTTCCCTCCACTAGAACCTTCCCTGTTTCTTTTTACCTCCTCTGCCTAGGAGCTGCCTGAAGCTTCCTTGCGCTTTATGGCCTATCCCTCCTGTCGCAGCTCCTCTGTGCTCTCCTGGGCTTCTCTCTCGCCTCTCAGCTTCCATTCAGAGCAGAGTTCATTTTTCAAACCATCCTCCCTTCCTCCATGGGCTCGGATGTATTGAAGCTTGCTCTGTTACTGCAGACGGCTTGGCCCCATTACATTTCCATGGCCTGAGTTGCCATGCTCAGTTTCCCATGGTGGCAGCTCCTGCCATCTCACCTTGCTCTCTCCTCCACTGCATCTGTCCGGGGTAGCTCTTACTCTGGATGCTTGTTGTCCGAGAGACCCCGCCTCTAACCAACAGTGTTGGGTACCAGCTGCTCAAGATGGTTCCAACTTGGTTAGCTGAAATGGAGCACTTTCTTTTTTTCAACATTCTGGCAAGAACTCCAAATAGAAACTTCAAAAAAAAAAATAAATAAAAGAAAGAAAGAAACTATTTGCAATTATACCAGACAGTAATATTGAAACTTAAACATAATTTTACTTTTATAGGATCCCATAGAAAGAACATCACCCCCATGACAGCTGGAAGTAATTCTAAAAGTTGACGTCCCCTCTCCCAACAAAGCTTGTCCTCAGGGTTAGGGACGTCATTTAGGGGTTGATTATAATTGGTATAGGGTTGGGGGTTGGAGAGAAATTATGTAGGTTCAGGGATCTCTTTTAAAAAAAGAGAGAGGGGAATTGGATGGGATAATAGCTCACTCACACTAATAATAATAGTGAGTAATAGAGTGAATACTTGTGAGCTATTATTTATAGGCAATTTACATTGATATGGATTCTTGTATATTGATACAAACTTAAATTATATTGAATATGTTTCTATTTTTCATGTACAGTATTTATATATCTAGGCAAAGTTATTTTGTCATTTTATATGCATGCATGCTTCTATGTCTGCTTAAAATATTTTTGTATGCAATGTACATTTCTATATCTGATCAAGATACTTATACATTGTTTACATTTTGAGGTCATTGTTCTCATTTGTTGCAAGTTGTTCATTGTATAATATTCTAATATAAAGTTTTAGTCTTTAAGTTACATAGGTATTAAGAATTATAGATCAATAGTCATCTATGTTTGTCATAGACTAATCATGTTCTTTAGATACATAGAGATTGTATTCTGCATAGATAGGTAATCTTCAACCACTTTAAAAAGCTGTAGAATATGACATTTAAATAATTTAGGGTTCTGTTGAAGTGAAACACGATTGCTCCTGACAGCACCAATATATTCCAGAAAGAATGTTGAGTACCGAAGACATTCCACTTGGAACTTTTTTTTTTTTTTTTTTTTTTTTTTTTTTTTTTTTTATCAAAACTGGTCTTTGGGCAAGGAACCACCCATGCATCAACCACTGACAAAATGCAGATGTCCGGACAGGACAACCAGGATACAAGAAAAAAGACTGTCAAATCTTGCCATGACAGGGTAAGACAGTTTTAAAAAATTTCCTGCCTCTGAAAATGGTCTGTCAGTTACTCTAGGCCTTAACTAAAGTTGGTTGTTCCAACATTGCAAATGAGAATTTGGGTGATTGCCCAGGTTGCCAGTTGTCTCTGTCATTTGTTGCATATTTTGGAAGTTACTTGATTGCACTTCCTGCTGACTCAAGTAATATTATTTCCCTTCTTGAATTTTTGATGGGGTTAAAGACTAGATAGTCACAGTTACTTTCCTCTCATGACTTGGCCAAGTTATTTATTATACAAGACTTAAACTCATTTAGGATAGAATAATTATTGAAACATTTACCACATGTTTCTTACTTGATATATTTGTTCTTATTGTATATAATTTTGTATTAGGCTTAGAAGTCTCTTATTTAAACGAAAGGGGGAGGTGCTGTAGGAATTCCTACCGCCAGTAGCCTTTAAGTTACCCGTTCACTTGGACATGGCCTCTTATACTATTTATGCTGATGTAAAGTGCACGTCTGGCCTCTTTTCCAGCTGCGGGATTTGATTACTGTTCTCTGTTCCAGCAGAGGCTTGTGGTCTGTGAGTCTACCCCTAAATATATTACCCTCTAATATTCTCAATTCTGAGCTACTGTGGAATTTCTTTTAAGCATCCTTCTTCACTTTTCTATTCTAATTAATGATCCATGGCACCCTAGATGGGAGACAGGGTTCATTGGTGAACTTTACTGTAGCACTTACCACAGCTGCCCATCAGACACTCTCAAAACACAGGGTACACGTTCCAGTCTCTCAAACCCCAAGCATAGGCACGATAGAAGTGGTCCAAAGCTCTCACATCCCTAACATCACCTCTTTAGATGACAGAGATCCGCATCACTGTCACGCCATCTTGCTACAGATCTTAACCTCCACATATAAAAGCGCTCGCCTGACCACTGTGAAGAATGCCAGCTGTGTGTCCCTCCTGGGGCAAACTCATGACCACCATTTGTGGCCTCACTCATCGGTTTATTAGACTCTTACCTGGATGCTTGTGAATTGCTCTAATCCAAATATTGCTACCATCTCTTCTCTCTCCCACCTCTCTCTTCAGTGTCACAGGCTGTTCTAACTCCGCAGGAACATGCTTTGAGGGCACACTGGACTCTGCAGACTGCAATAAAACCTTAACCCTTACTACTACTACCCAGCCCCTGTGTTCAAACATTCACACTGGGGCACTCAAGTTTATCACTACCTACCTGCTAGGTGGTCTGGTACTCACGCCCTGGTGTTCCTTTTTCTAAAACTAGGGGTGGTTCCCAATGATGAACCCTTGGCAATTCCCATCCCAAGGTTTACAGCAGCTTGGTAAGACAAATGAGTGGTTCAGGTCAGACCCTCTCTAGCAGCCCTGGGTTTAACCTTCGGAGTAAGCACAGGAGCAGCAAAATTGATGACTTCCCTAGCTATTTACCATCGGCTTTCCTCCCAGTTCATCCCGGATCTCCAAAGTGTGGTTCAGACCACCCTTCCACTCCACATAGGCTTGTTGGTAGATGTAGTGCTTCAAAATCAGGGAGGATTAGATTTACTAACAGCAGGGAAAGGTGGTCTTTGTCTTTGCTTCTATGTCAACCAGCCAGGTATAGTAAAAGACAAGATCTGACAACTCCAGATGGATCTCAAGAAATGTCAGTACCAGCTCGATGCCTCTGGCTCCTGACTCACTGACAGTCTAATATGGAAATGGATGCTGTCCTTCTTTACCTCCTTCTCCTCCTTTTCTTAAAGCTGCTAGTCACTTCCCATCTTATAAACTCCTTGTCTAGATTTCTTCAACAACACATTCAAAAGAATTCTAATCAGACTTTTAATCAGTTGCTATTATAGGATTACCAGTCCCTAGCTACAGAACCAGAGGCCTACGACTTCCAATTTTACCCTGATGGTGAAGATTAAGTCCACCCAAAGGGCTTTGATGCCCACATTAGCAGGAAGTAGCCTAATGATAACATTGCCCCCCTTTCCTGTAACCTGAGTGTTCATCAATAATAAAAATATGTGGAAATGTAAGCCACTTGAGGCAAGTGAGTGGCTGTCAGACCCTTCTCATGAGGACCTCCAACTGATAGGGTCTACCTACAGAACACTCTAACTGCCCTGATGAATGGACCCTGCCTTCTCCCCACAAAGTAAGAAGCCCAACTCTGGATTTGAAATTTCACCAATCCCCCCACCCTGGCAAATTCTGCCCCACCCAACTTCCCAAGAAAAGCTATATAAACCCTGTCTTCTGCTCAGTGTCCTGCTGTTTCTTGCCTGAGCAGAGGCAGACAACCTCTGGGTTCTTCGCTCCTAATACATCTCTTGTGTGAGGTTTTGTAGATAGAAGTTTCTATCTCGCCTGGTCCCAAAGAAACACACAGAGGATTATAGTAATTATAAACTTCTTGACCTACTAGCTTAGTATTATTATTAGCTAGCTCTTACAACTTAAATTAACCCATAATTATTGTCTATGTTTAACCATGTGGCTTGGTACCTTTTCATAGTAAAGCATTCTCATCTTGCTTCCTCTACATCTGACTTGTGACTATGTCTCTCTGCCTTTCCTCTTCCCAGAATTTTCTTAGTCTGGTCTCCCTGCCTATACATCCTTCCTGGCTATTGGCCAATCAGCATTTGATAAACTAATATGAATGACAAATCTTTACAGTGTACAAGAACATTATCCCACAGTAAGGTTTGTTGTGCGGCGTGACTTTGGTATTGCTTGGCTGCCAACTGCCTGGGTGCTTTTCCCTTTGAGCTCTAATGCTTACTGTAGCCTATTAAAACGGTGGCGGTGTTAACATCCACACCTTTCCCTCCACACAGTTACAGTCCAATAGAGAGACACACAATGGAAATGTAATCTGTAAAAAAGCAACCTGGTTCTGTTGTTTGGATCTGAAATATACCCCAGGCTCATGTTTTGCGCTGCCAGCTCCTAGCTTGGGCTGCTATTTTGATGTCAAGGGGGCCTGAGAAGGTGGGGTCTGACTATTGGGAAGTGGATCTTTGAAGGCTAAAACCTGAGTTCTGTTCCCTAGTCAATGCCATGTAAAGAGTGTCTGCTCATGCTCCCCTAGTCAATGCCAGGTGAGCAGTGTCTGCTCATGCTCCCCTAGTCAATGCCAGGAGAGGTGCATCTGCTCTTGCTCCCCCACGTCTTCTCTGCCATGATGGACTGAAAATGCTTAGAAACTGAGCCAAAATAAACCCTTTCACCCTTAAAATGTCTCTGCTATTATTCTGGTCATAGTGATACAAACTAGTGTAAGGACTGGGTATTGTAATCATAGTGAGAGAAGAGAACAAAAAGACCCACTCATACAGTTTGGAAAATATCATTCTGTGCAATAATGTGAGATACACGATGAAAAGGGCTGAATACACACACTGTTAGCCAGACAGTGAGTGTGATTCTTATGGCGCAGCCTGGTAGTCATGCTGCTACTTTCCGCGGATACCAGCATTGAATCTATCATTGTTGATGAGAGAAGAGGCTCCAGCTGTTAGAAAAAGAGATTACAGATAAAAAGGGGAGAAGAGAATGGACCTCCTTGTGTTGTCTTGTAATCAGAAGAATCGATATGTGCTTACACACACACATACACACACACATACACACAGACTTCCTAGCTTTGTTTACTGAGAGGGCCTACAAGAAACAACATCCTAGCATCCACGCCCACACTTTGTGATATTTGTTTCTGAACACTATTTTCCAATAAAAGAATCCAGCGTTCCCTGGAAAAGTGGTTGAACTGAGAGCTGAGGGAGATAAAATAAAATATGAGACTAGAACAGCTTGTGGTGTCAGAAAATAAGGAAAAGCTAGGAGAGCCTGTTACTAGGACAGGGGACTCCTGAAACCTGAAATGGAAAGATTCAAATAACAAAATATACAAGCTATTATTGGATTCTAACAAATTAAATAAATACCCCAGAATTTACATAGATCTAAACGAATAATCAAATAAACAAATAAATGGGGGAAAGATCAGGCCTTCCATATAGAAAACAACCATTAAACAAAGGCAGAAGTGTGGCACAAATAAAACCCAGAGACAGATTTTGGGGTTCAAGTTGAAGATCAGAAGCAAAACAGCCAAGCCATGGGAGAAGTCTTACCTCTACCAACACAGGGTGACTACAGACTGGGCCCTGAGCCTCTGTCTCCTTCTGTTTTATATTTCCCTTTAGTGCTGGGATTAAAGGTGTGAGCCACCACCACCTGGATCTGTTTCTGTGTTGATCTTGTGTAGCTCAGGGTGGCCTTGAACTCACTCTGCCTTGCAAATCCTGGAATTAAAGGTGTGTGACACCACTGCCTGGCCTCTAGTGGTTTAGTTTTGCTCCCTAATTTTCAGGAAAATTTTGTTTATTAAAACTTAAATAAAATATCCCTATACAGAAGGTACCCTAAAAATTCAGTCCTAACTAGGTGAGCACAGCCATAAGAACCCCTAGTGTCAGGAAGACTGAAGTCACAGGGCAAGTGGCTGTTGGTAAATCTCAATTTACAGCCCTTAATGATGTAGGAGAACCCTTGCAGGCACCACCAGCCAGTGATGGAGGCTAGCACCACCATTGCTGTGAACTCAGTTCATCTGCCCTTTGATGTGCTCTGAGGAAAGCAAACGGAGTTTATTCAGTAGTCTTGTCCCAAAGCCTCATGTCATAAGCCAGCAAAATCGAAATAAGTCCATGATGAAAAACATTCCTGGTGTGAAGACAAGGGAAAGGTGAGGAAGTGCTCCGGTGTGTGGAGAAGAGTAAGAAGCCGACTTGTGATGCCCGGTAGGACCCCGGAAAAGAGAAGGGTGTTGGGTGGGAAAGAAGGCTTCCTTAATGGCCTTGTTACTATGATAATGCCTTGGTTTTGCTAATTACCCAAGTTATTAACATCTAGCACTATGGAAAGCTGAGCAAATGGTATACATGAACACACACTTGGAACTATTTTTAAAACATCTTTGTAACTCTAAAATTATTTGAAAATAGAAAGGCCAGGTGTCCTATATTTTAAGCTGTCCTAGAAATCACTGTATAGCTGAGGATGACCTTGAACTTCTGAGTCTCCTATCTCCACCTGTGCTCACAAGCAGGTACCGCCATATCCAGTCCTATTCAGTGCTGGGGACACAGCTCAGGGCTTCACGTATGGTAGAGTCTACCAACTCCACCACAGCCCAGGCTAGGAGCAATTTAGTTAAAAACTGCATGGTGATACTTTATACACTCAAAAATATTGTACAAAGTGTCAGCCATGTGTCTGGCAGCTTCTCATGAATATGTATAGTTTTTAGTTAATAATACTTTTATATTAATTAATTGATTAATTTATTATTATGATAGGAATCAAATCTAAGGCCTTATGCATGCTAGGATAGCAATCTACCACTGAGCTTCTACTCCAGCTTTCAGATAGTCTCTCTCTGTCTTGAACAATTTATTGTGTGTGTGTGTGTGTGTGTGTGTGTGTGTGTGTTAGCATCCAGGCACACTTTGCCTCATCCCCCCGGGACCTGGCAGAGTGTCATCCCTGTGTGCATGGCAGACAGTACTCTGTCCCTTTAAAAGGTGATCTCCACCTACTTCTTCCTCTCTCTACATCTCTGTCTCTCTCTCCTTTCCTTCTCTCTCTCTTTATCTCCCCAACAGGTCACTCTGTGCCCCCTTTCTCTCTCCTCTCTTCCTTCCCTTCCCCCAACAAAACTCCCCCATGTAAGCTCCGTCTGCATGGCATGTTTGTCCCTCACAAATCTGTGGTTGGACCCACCTGCCAAGGTCCATCTTGTGCCTTATCATAACAGTGTGTGCCCACAGTGGTCAGAAAAGGGTGTTGGGGTCTTCTGGGGCTGCAGTTACAGTTGGTTTTGAGCTGTCTGACAAGGAACCAAACTCCTGTCCTCTGAAAGAGCAGCAAGCTCTCTGAACTGCTGAGACCTGACACTGACTTTTGATGCAATCAAGAGACTCAGTAAATAAGCAATGTGTGGGACTTCTCCCAGTAAACCTGTAACAAATGTAAGAATCTAAAATGATGATGAAAGTACAGCATAGTAAATATACTACCCACAAGCACTGCCATCTTTATCACCTAATGGAATTCTAGGTCACACGTCCATGTGACAGGTAGAGATGTTCATGGTGGCATCTTACAGATATGGGGTGAGGGGAACATCCTGTGACCTCGTGATGACTAGGACACTAGTAGAGGCATTTTTCAGCTCCTTGTAGTCTTCTGCGTGCCCAGCACGAACTGACACACCCCATGTCTGTGGAGCAGTGTGGAGAATATGGGATTCGTGTGAAACAGCTTCTTCATTCTGCCTAACTGAAATCCTGTTCCTGTTAAGGAATGAATCCCCTTTGGGTCTGCGTTGGCTTGAATAAGAATGGTCCCCAGAGACTCATAGATTTGACTGCTTGGTAACCAGGGAGTGGGTCTACTTGAAAGGACTAGGAGATGTGGCCTTGTTGGAGTAGCTGTACCACTGGGAGTGGGTTCTGAGGCTTTGAGGGTCCAAGCCAAGCCAGTGGCTCACTCTTCCTGCTGCCTGTGGATCCAATGTAGAAATCTCAACTACTTCTTCAGCATTATCTCGGCATGCCACCATGCTCCCAACCATGATGACAATGGACTACACCTTCGAATCTGTAAGCATGCCCCAATAAACGCTTTTCTTTACTAGAGTTGCCATGGTTGTGGTGTCTCTTCATAGCAATAGAACACTGATCAAGACAGAGCCCTTTCCCTAGCTCCTACTAAACACATCTTAGCTTCTTTTCCTGTTGCTGTGATAAAACGCTAATGAATCTCTACTGTGGGTCATAGTTCAAGGACACGGTTCATCATGGTGGAAGTCAAGGTGGCAGGGACTTGAGGCAACTGCTCACATGACATCCACAAGGAGGTAGGTGAACACAAGTGACTATTTAGTTTCAGACCTTACTTTCATTTCTTTGGGATAAAAGCACAGAAGATGATTTGATGTATCCTGTGCTACACATTGACTTTTTATTTAAAAATGTGTTACATATTCAAGGGATATACTATGGGTAGGCACTCAACTATAAACATGATGGTTTAACTTTATGTGTTGAATAGGCCATAAAATACCAGATATTTGGCTAAATATTTTGGAGGGTGATTTTGTCTGAGAAGAGATTAGTATTTAGACTTGGAGCGTGAGCAAAACACATTGCTTTCCCCGATGCAAGTGGACATCATCCAACCTAAATAGAGCAAAAAGATGTGAGGATGTAATTGCTTCTGCCTGACTGGCTGAGTCACTAGTCTCCTGTCCTTGGACCACGTTGTCCATCACTGGCCACTTTGGTTCTTTCTGGACTTAAATTGGAACTGTACCATTAGCTCTTTTGTATTCCAGTTTGCAGATAGGTGATCATGAGACTTCAGATTTCACAACTGCATGAACAAATCCTCTTTATTTCTCTAAAGACAAATAATCAATATCTCTTGCTACTTAATCTCTATTTAAAACAATAAGTCTCTACATTATATATCAAAGTCTATTGAAACGTGAGTTGTAATGACATAAAATGAGGGGCTGCTAAAAATTTGACAATAGTAAAAATCTGAGCATGCTTCAACCAAAAATTAATTTGCAACCAAATTCATAATGAAACGTTTCTGGCAGTTCCTGCTGGTGCTGTACCACATGAATTCACTGCTGCCTTGCTTCTGAACACATGCCATGCACATTTCACATTATGCATGCCATCAGACCACATCATGCCCATAAATGCTGCCCAAAACACCTTGGTTCAGATTCAATACTGTTGTTATTTTATATTATGTATTTATGTGGCGTGGCATTGGCTATTATAAAATCAAAGTATCCATCAATTCTGAAGAACCATGATGATGTTTTACGTTCCATAGTAGCAAATACTCAGTGAACACGTTCATATCATGCAGTATGTTCTGCAGTAGCAAATACTCAATGAACATACCCATATCATTACAATACCCATTTGCTTTCATATTAAACATCTTTAAAAAGTCACTTATTTTATTTGTTGTATGTAAGTGTTTTGTCCGCATGTGTGTGTGTGCACCATGTGTACTCAGGAAGCCCTGGAGATCCAAAAATGGTATCATCTGGAACTGGAATTACCCACAGCACTATACGGTACTGAGGAGCAAACCTAGGTCCTCTGCAAGATAACAAGAGTGATCTTAACTGTCGAGACATCTCTCTGACCCTGTTTTATCTTTAATAAATGGTAAAATGAAGTTCATCAAAGAATTGTTTTAAAGTTGGGGCTAGAGAGATGGCTCAGTTGCTAAGAGCATGCACTGCTTGAATGCTTTGAATGCTTTGCTTCCCAGTATCCCAGGCAGGTTCTCACCACTGCCTATGGGTCACAGAGGGATGATGCCGTCTGTCCTTGATGCTCACCACTGCCTATAGCTCTATATGCAGAGGGATGATGCCGTCTGTCCTTGAGAACCCACACTTACCTGCACACACACAGCCCCTCCCTCCACTTAAAAATAAAACAAAATTAAAAAGAATTGCTTAAAAGTAAATGATTTTTTTTTAAAAAGAAAAGCAAATGTTTGATTTATATTCTTAATCTTTTGTATCTGTATGTCTGGGGATCATGTAAATTGTTCTCAGGTGTAAAGAGGGTTTGTGGAAGACATTTAATAAACTCTACACATGTTGTAATTCCACACTGTACGTAGTGATGCAGAACTTTAATCCAAACAATCAGAAGGCAGAGGCTGAAGGATCAGAAATTCAAGGTCATGCTCTGCTGCCTAGTGAGCTCAAGGCCAGTCTGAACTACAAGAGACTTCATCTCAGAAAATGAAAGAAACAAGCATAACATAATATAATATACCTTTTTAAAAAACCTCCTCTTAGCAGTCACAAGTCACCATGTTCTAGTTGTTAGAAGTAAATCACTAGGCCCAGCTCACATCTGTGACTCTCACGGACATGAGCGTCACAGAGTAAGGTATCAGAGACAGTCTCCGAAGTCATTAACCTCCAGCAGTAACAGGGGGGCAAAAGGAAGAGCGGGGTGGGGAAAGGGAACAGTCATTTGTCCTGGGGACACATGGGGTGAAAAGTGCCCGTGACCGTTCATGCTGAGTTATGGAGTACTTAGTGTCTTTGATGGTCAACCACACAAGCAAGGTATATGAGATCAAGGTGCGATGAGCCAGGTGTGAAATCACAACAGAGCACAGCTCTGCAAAGGAGGAAGGACTCGGGGCAGAGTGGGGTGACTTGAAGGCGTAAGTCACGAAGGGCGTAAGTCACGAACAATGCCACACCAGTTTGGAATTATGATTAATAGGGTGGTATTTATTTAAAGAGGAAAAAACTTACAGATCACCGTCCCAGACAACAGCCCTCTGCACAACCAGGAAGGGAGTCTAGTTGCTGGCGGAGCAGGAAGTGAAGAGAGCAAGCGGAGGAAGTAGCCGTTTTTTTAAAGGGAGAGAAACCACGCCCCAATGGGCTGGTATCTCAGCAGCTATTGGTTGGAGGGGCGGAAGAAACTCCCGCAACAGTGGCTAAGAAGGAGGAGCATGGAAACAGGAAGCAGTAGGTTTCAATGATAGACAAGGCCAGCAGCCCCGAGGAAGTCTGGGAAGCTTCGTGTAGGGGGCGTTCGTGGCTTTAGAAATCCCAAGGCCATACTGGTGGGATAGGTAGGTCTGGATTTCCTGAACGCTTGAGTTGGAAGGTGGAGGTTTGACTGAAGACTGAAGGTCAAGAGTCTAGAAGAATGTTTTGTGCTGCCTCTTCTCTGAGTCTGATATGACCTTGAAAAAGGTGTTTCTCTGAGACGGACAGGAAATTCCCATTCTTCCGTCTGCCATTGAAGAAAAGGCTAAACCGTGAGCCGCGTGCATGGGACTTCACACAGGTACAAGCGGTCTCCATTTCTTGAACATGTACTTGTTCCTGGGAGCTCTAAAAATGGAATTCTATTTTCACAGTTGCAGATCACATGAAATGCATTACCCATCAGCAGGCTCATAAATATTCAGCCATTGTACCTTTCCCCAAACAGCCAGAAATTTATTCATTATATTGAATTGCAGTCTCACCCTCCCTTCCAGCGCCTTTGTAAGGAGAACGATAATATTTAGGCAGTTTTTGCAACACCCCAGCCTTGAGGGAATGTAAACATAAGCATAATTGATTTTCTGAACTTGCCTTGCCCCGCCCTGTGTTCCAGGGTTGTATGCATCATGGGTAGAATGACTGACAAATCAGCCCTGATTGCTAATTAGGAAGCAGAATATATTAAAAGCCTGGCCCATCTATCCAGCCTGCTCACAGTGCAAGCTGGAAGCCTGAGGCCTCTCAATGCTCTAGGGCTTGTTTAATTATCTACTTTTTTTTTTTTTTTTTTTTTTTTTTTTTTTTTTTTTTTTTTTTTTTTTTTGCTTTGATCCGCCTACTCAGGAATTACACAGCCAAGTCTGACAGGTCAGAGATGTTATATATTAAGTGGTGGGCTCGCTTGCTCCACCTTGACTCATCTTTCCTTCCCTTCCTCCCACTGAAGTGGCATTCTTCTGCAGAAAGCATTTCTTCCCACCATGCACCGGCGGAATAATGAAGGCTGCTGCTCTTATCCCTGTTTGAAGCCCAAATGTGCGAGGTAATTTTACTTCAAGGATTGGTGGAATAGGAATTCCATCCTCTGTTTTTTTTTTTTTTCTGACTCCAGAATAAAGAGGTCTTTTTGTATCGGAGCCCCTAATGGCAAGGCAAGACCCCTGGGGTTCCCATTCTTCCCAGCAGCACCTCAGCAATCAGCCTCTGGCCCCAAAGGCGAGGCCATCTTTGCCTTTGTGTCTGAAATGAGAGTTCACCACTCATCCCGGGAAATCGGTAGGCACCTGCAGACTGAAGGGGAAAATTGATTTCTTTTCACCTTGTCACCGATCTGAATGTCACCTCAGAGACTCCCAGAATTTAATTGATCTATGACAAGTTCATGGCAACCACATCCCCCTCTTGAATAATAAGAATATTAATGAGGTTGAAGGTAATTGGCAACCCTGAGGTGGGGGGATCTGCTTCTGTTGTGGAGATCTCTCCATGAAGTGTGTGAGTAGATCTCAAGTAGATCACAACTAGCTTCACTTAGTCTTCCGGAGGTGGCGTGGAAGCATCCAGGAAGGCTAACTCGCAATATTTGTGTGTTTTGTACTCCAAAGCAGGCACTTTCCTAAGACTGAGACCAGCAATAGCTACTGCCGACCAGATGGAAGGCTGAAGTTTGGACAGATGAAATGAATTCTGAGTTCCACCAAGAGGCTTTGTCCTCATGACAAATAGAGAGGTAAAGCCATTCATTTGTGCGCTGATGGGACATTTGTTATATATCCATTCTGCATGGCTCAATTACTCAGTAGACAAATTAGGCATGCTTGTGGGGCTTTGCAAAACAGGGCATTATATTGCCTGCAACTTAGATTAAATTCATTCAGCATGGAAAGTATGATCCATGTGTGTGTGTGTAGCTAGCCTAACTCACCTCCAGGGCCAGCTTGCTAATATTTAAAGTATCCTAATCAGAAACACATCCTCCAGGGGAGGTTAGTTAGCATTTGAAAGACTCTAAATCAGGTACCTACTGTCAATATAGATCTCTCACTCTTCTCAATTAGCACTAGAGGGCTTATTAAGGAGCCTGAGGGATGCCAGCAATAATTTTAAATTAGTCAAATAAGCAATATATTGGCTAGAAATCTGGCAACAGTGCCCTTGCATGATGAGTGTCTAAAAATCTAGGATGCTCTTGACCTAGAATTCTGTTGTCTTTATAGGAAAAGCCAACTCCTGTTGCTGAGATATCATTGTGTTTACCTTGAGTGAGCCTGTCATGCCAGGTGCCTGCAGTACTCCGAAGGACAAGGAAAGCATGATTCGTGGGACCCAGTGTGGATGGGTGGGAACTTTAAAAACAGAGAAGAAATGGATGCGAAGAGTAAGGCCATGGGAAGACAGCATTTGAGGAGAGAGTTATGAGGACGTCTTCCAAGGAACCAGATTCTCATAGCTTACTAAAACCATAGAGCAGGAGAAGTTTTCATGGGGGAGATTGGAGATTTCAGTTGCTTCTTCTGAAAAAAAAAAAAAAAAAAAAAAAAAAAAAACTGAAATATTTAAAGATATTGACTGGAGAGATGGCTTTGTGATTAGGAGCAGCAGTTTCTCTTCTAGAGGGCCCAGGTTTGATCCCACAACTGTCTGTAACTCTAGTCCTAGGGGACCCCGTGCCCTCCGCTGTTCTCCGTGGTCACGTGCACACATACACGTTTTTTAAAGGGAAAGTATTGGGCAGTAGTGGTGCAGGCCTTCAATCCCATCACTGGCGAGACAGAGACAGACAGATCTCTGTGAGTTTGAGGCAGCCTGGTCTACAGAGCGAGTTTACGACAGCCAGGGAGGGCTACATAAAGAAAACCTGTCTCAAAAAATGAAACAAAAAATTAAAAGCAAAAAGCAAGATTATTTATTTATACATCGTGGTGGTTTCATCTCGGGCATCTGCATACTTGGTACCCAGTTGGTGACACACTGGTAGGTTTAGCTGGTGTCACTAGGGTCGGGATGGAGGTTTCACAAGCCATGCATTCCTTCCAGTATGCTTCTTTTGCTTGATGCTGTGTGGTTGGTGGTCCCTGGTCAGCTAAGCTGTGGTCGGCGGTCCCTGGTCAGATACGCTGTGGTTGGTGGTCCCTGGTTAGCAGACATGCCTGGGGCTTGCTTCAGTGCACTCCCCTGTGCAGACGGTTGACTCTTTTCCCTCTGCGAAGCTGCCGTGGTCATAGTGTTTTGTTACAACAATTCAAAAAGAAGTGGCACATACATATACACAAGCATGTGTGTAAATACAATATGTACATATAAGCATGTTATACATGCTATCTGGGGCTAAAGAAAGAAACCTAGACACATACACTTAATGCATTCAGCAAACACGCCAGACATTTTCTATGCTCCAGATCAAAATTAGCGTAAATCTCGCTTCCAATGTGATTTCAGTATTTGGCAGATATAGACTAATGGGAACATTTGAAGTAGTGAGGATGGAGTCATTTATGGAGGTTGTAGAATTTCGTATTTGGGAGCAGGATCTTGTGGATAACTAACATCTTGGATGCAGGAGGAAGAAGGATAAATAAAATCACTAACAGATAAAAATGGGGAAGATTAGAAAAAATAATTAAAGAATTGTGGCAGGGTAGAAAAGCAGGTAAATGTGGGGGGCATGCGAGGAGAAAGGAGCCCCTCTGCCTGGAGGTTGTTTGAAGTCTTTCACCAGAAGGGAGGCAGGAAATTTTAGCTCTCTCCCTTCCCAGCAGGAGGCCTGCAGTGTTCTTGAGATCGCACCAGAAACCCATTTACAGGGAAAGGATGCATATTAAAGCCCTTGTACCATTCACGCGGCTCCCGGATAGAGAAATCATACTTCATCAGAGTATGAGTCTATCCAAGGCGTCTACTGAGCCACCCAATAGCCTCACTCATCAAAAGAAAGTAAAAAATAGGGACTGGGGAGATGGCTCAGTGGTTAAGAGCATTTACTGCTCTTACAGACCTGGGTTTGGTTCTTAGAATCCACACGGTGGCTCACGACTGCTAGTAACTCCAGTGCTGGATGCTCTGGGGTCCTCCTTTGCCCTCGTGGTGCACATACACACACCCAGGCACATGCACGTAAAATAAACAAATGAATATTAAGAGAGAAAGAGATAGGAAGATACAGAGAGAGACAGACAGACACATACACAGAGGGAGAGAGAGAAAAGAAAATGGTTTTCTTAATCATCTTTTACGATGTAAAGGGTCAGCAAGATGACCCGTGCACACATAGAGAACAGTGCAGAACTGAAAAACTATGCAGCTCAGGGACCACCAATACGGTGCAGAAAGTTCATGCTGGGACAATTGATTGTGACTCTCTTGAGGAGACTGCACCTTAGGTGCTTTGAAAGAAAATGGCCTCCTATGGGAGTGGCACTGTTGGGAGGTGTGGCCTTGCTGGAGGAAGTGTGTCACTGTAGAGGCTGACTTTGAGGTCTCATGTATGCTCAAGCCATTCCTAGTGAGACAGACCACTTCCTGCTGCCTGTGGATCAAGATATAAGAACTCTGAGCTGCTCCAGCACTGTGTCTGCCTGCTTGCTGCTATGCTTTCTGCCTTGGTGATAATGGACTAAACTTCTGAACTGTAAGTTGCCACCCCATTGGATGTTTTCCTTTATAAAATTGCCATGGTCGTAGTGTTTCTTCATGGCAATGGAAACCCTAACTACGACATGCCTACATATCTTATTCTTTGCAACTCCCCCCCCCCACCCCAGACTCACTTTCCTTTTGGAAATGACACTTGCACACGGGTAAGTCATACTCTCCACAGCTCAGTGTGTCCTTCTGGAGGCTTCTTTTCCTTCTAACTGCCTAATGAAATAAAATGCTCTAGCTTTGCTCCTAAGGGTCTGGGACAGAAATTATTTTCTGTGCCAAAGCAATAGTCAAGATACGGCTTGTGTTGAGGTCTCTGAAAGATGAGGGGGACACCTTAGGTTGTAGAGGATGACAGAATGGAGCTAGGCTGCTGTCGCTTTTCTGCAGACATAGTGATAATGAAGATGTCAGTGAATACGGATGTTCCGAAGAGTGGACAGTGAGTGGTGTCAAATATTGCACAAACCAAATAAAACAAGGAATTCAAACATCTATTTAAGGTGACTCATTGGCATATGCAGGAGACACTGAGTGAATAAATTGAGTCTTTAGTTTGAAAGATGAGGAATGAGGAGGGGAAAAGAAAGAACAGAGCAGAAATGAATACTTAAAGAGCATAAATAGAGAGGCAGCAGAGACTTAGATATAGAGCTTTGGAGAAAGAGTTGGCGACACTCTGCTTTCTATAGCAAAGGCATAAAACTACAAAACTGATTTTCATGGGTTAGGGAGATGGCTCATTTGGTAAGTGTTCACCTTATAAATGTAAGGACATGAGCTTGATCCTAGAACCTATCTAAAAACAGCCCAGGTCTGTCCTTGCACTCACAGTGCTGGGAAGGTGTGTCCTTGCACTCACACCCGGGGCTGGGAAGGTGTGTCCTTGTGCTCACTGCTCTGCTGGGAAGGCGGAGCCTTGCAGATCCTTGGGATGTCGTCTTACCTCCACTGGACAGCCAGCTCAGCCTACCCGACAAATATCAAGTCAAAACCAAGTGGAACAGTTTCCAAGGTTGAGCTGTGGCCTCTCCACTTAGAAGCACACACATGAATGTGCACATATGTGTGTGTGTCTCTACACATACACGGAGGGAGGGGGAGACTTTCTGAGCAATGAAGTAGGGTAAACGATCCAAAAGAAATTCTGAAATAGTAAGGGAGACATTGTTAAAAATGATTCATTTCAAACCTCTTTTACTTAAAGGGAGACAGTGCCCTGTGACCGTATAAGTGTGTAGTGGGGTATGAACTGTAGAATGCTGACTTCTGTAGTTCAGGGCAATGGTGGAGAGCCAGGCAGACAGAGGGCTTCCTGTGAACCTCCTGCTGAAGGGAAGCCAGAGGAGAGGGCCATGACCAGAGAGACCGCTGTCTGTGCTACAGTTCCGACAGGCCACTTTAGATAGGACGCGGTTCCAGGAATGACATTACACTTGGGGTGAGTCAGCATCTCTGGGGCTGTCACCGTTTTACTGGAAGTGCCACCTTATCTTCATGAACAATTGCTTTCAGGAAATATGATGGGAAAAATTTCAAAGCTCTAACTTCTGTACATTTATTCTTAGGTTTTCCAATCTCTTCTTTGGGGCTTTTCATCGGCAAGCATTGTTTTTAGTAGAGAAGCGCATGTGGCGTCTGTGGGCAATTAATTATAAAGCTGCCAAATTCCATCCCAGACCAAAGGTGAGGCACACGCCAGTCTGGAGCCAAAAAGGATGGTTTTTAAGGTCAGATAGGCTTGGGGAGAAGTTCCAAATGGTCTTCATTATCTGTGCAGCCTTGGGCAAGTTATTTAGTCTTTTTGAGATTCAATTCCTATAGCTGTATAATCAGAGAAAAACAGCGTTACAGGACTGCTGTGAACTAGTTTGATTACGTGCATGCGTGTGCATATATACATAAGCACACACTTTTTACAGTAAGTTAGTGTGGTAGTTTGAATAAAAATGGGCCCCATAGGCCCATAGGGAGTGGCACTATTAGGAAGTGTGGCCTTGTTGTAGTAGGTGTGACTTGGTTGGAGGAAGAGTGTCAATGGGGCACTTTTTGAGGTCTCAGATGCTCAAGTCATCCATGCTCAGTGTGGCATTATCTTCCTTCTGCCTGTGGATCAAGATGTAGAACTCTCAGCACCTTCTCCAGCACTGTATCTTACTGCGTACTGCCATGCTTCTCACCATGATGGTAACCAACTAAACCCTTGAATTCTAAGCCAGTCCCAATGTTTTCCTTTATAAGAGTTGCCATAGTCACTGTACCTAATCACGGCAATAAAACCCTAAGACAGAAGTTGGTACCAGGGACTGCGGTATCGTTGTGATAAGACTCTGTCTCATGGTTATTGGTGCTAACTCTAATGAAAATTTATAATGAAGAGGAGAAAGCTGAGCAAGAAAAATACAAAATGTACAATTTAAGGAGAAAAGGAGCATCAGGAAGTGAGATGGAGCTAAATTCCGTGTTCAAGGAGATAAACAGATTAAGAAATGGAATAAAGGGAGTGGTGACCTCAGGGCAAGATCCCACCCAGGTAAACTTCCAGTTTGTGAAAATTTCAGAGATGGGTGTGGTGGTTAATGTGCACACCTTTAATCCCAGCACTCTGGAGGCAGAGGCAGACAGATCTCTAAATCTGAGGCAGCCTGATCTACAGAGCGAGTTCCAGGACAGCCTAGCTTAGACATTGAAGGTAATCATCTAAACCAACCAGAAAGCTGGTGTAGTTGAACAAGGGGCCATGTTCCAGCCCCAGAAAACAGCTTTGCTTGCAAAACTCTGCAGCTTGGGCCATGTGGTTCTAGATTTAGAGTGAAGGATAGAAGGAAGGTGGATTGGAATCTTCCTCTAAGTAGTTTCTGAGGCCAGGCATGTGTCAGGGTGTCCTAGGATGGAGGCCTAAAGAGGCCATTGCATGAAACTGTGAGCTTGCAGCCTGGATTGCCTTAGAGAACCCAACATGTTAGAGAGGCCAGAGTCATGGGATACCTGCGGAGGAGAGAGGCTAACAGGGAGTGGAACCAGTCCAAGAGAAGGAAGTGTGCTGCAATCAAGAAAAATCAATGGAGTTGGCGATCTGAAGAGCACTTTGATATTGGACATGGAGATGGAGAGTTTGGAGTCTGCCCAGCTGGTTTTCCTGCTTGCTCTTGTCCAGTATTTCCTCACTGTGTTCCCTTCCCTATACATTTTGGAATGGTAATGTATATCCTGCACCGTTATATGTTGGAAACATGTGATGTATTCTTTTTAATTTTGATTTTATAGGGGATTACAGTTAAGAGAGTGCGTGAATCCCAGAAAAGGCTTTGAACTTTAGACCTTTACACAATGCTGAGACTCTGATAGGCTACGAGGTCTTTTGAACTTGAACTAAATGCATTTTGCATTGTGATATCGTTACAAGCCCATGGAGGTCAGGGAATAGAATGCTATGGTTAGGTCCAGTTAGAGAACCAGCTTAGGTGCCCAACAGCAGCAGAGGCATAGATAAAGGAAATGTGAGCTATATATGAAATTAAATTTCTCTCAGTCACGAAGAGCAACAGTATGTACTAGATGGAAAATGGATGCTACTGGAGACAATCATATTAAACAAATAAAGCTAGTTTCAGAAAGACAAGTATTTCAGGTTTCCTCTCATTTGTAGACCCTAGATTTGTAGATTTTATCTACATAAACCCATCATGCTTATATGGCATAGAAGGATAAGTGAAATTGTGGAGACCTGAGACGCAAGGGCAGTGAGTCTCAGTCTGTGGGTCATAACCCCATTGGTGGTTGAACAACCATTTTACAGGGGGCGCCAACGACCATCAGAAAAGATATTTACATTAAAATTCATAACAGTAACAAAATTACAGTTATGAAGTAGTAACAAAAATATTTTATCATTGGGGGTCATCACAACATGAGTAACTATATTAAAGGGTCACAACATTAGGAAGGTTGAGAACCACTGCTCCAGGGGCTCAATGAGAGGGGAGAAGGTGGAGAAAAGGAAGAAATATACTCAATGTACAATCTATTCTTATATGAAAATAAAAATAAATAAATTTAAAATAAAAATTAATCAAGAAAATAGCAATGAAATTGTAGGGCAAACATGTTAGCCAACGAAACCCACCCTGGCCCTGAAACCAGAGCCACTGAAAGAAACACACCCTGGTTCTAAGACCCGAACTAGGGAAAGAAATGCTTTTTTTCCAAACCCAGAACCAAAGAAATGCACCCTGACTCTGATACTAGTGCCAAAGAAACACACTTTGTCCCTAGAACCAGAGTCAGTGAAAGAAATATGCCCTGGACCTAAGATTAGAGTCAAAAGCTAAAAAGGACTAGTGAAAGAAACACAGTTTAGCCATAAAGTCAGAGCCATCTCTGCCACTGGACAACTAAACTGACCAATCCCTGAGCAGGGAAAAACTAACCAATCCCTCTTCTCCCTGGAAAACTTCGTCCCTAAGAAGCCCTATATAATAAGCCCTGCTTCTGTTTAGTTTGCGGCTGCTCTTCTTCCACCCTGGTAGAGTCAGCCACTTTCCTGGATTCTTCCCTTCCAATAAATCTCTTGAACAAGGTTTGGGTGAGACCTTTGCCTGGAGCATAGACGGAGGGGACTGTAACACTTTCCCTGGGGAAGCCTTCTGCTAGCAGTGCAGAGTTGTTAGACAACTTCGCCTGAGAAGTCAGAAGCTGAGCAGGGCTGTAAGGCTTTGGTTGGGGAAGCCTTCCCCTAGCAGAGCAGAGCTGCTACACTCTGAAGCACCAGAGCTGAGTTGTAACAACTTTTCTGGAGAAGTTCTCTCCTGCAGGAGCAGAGTTGTCACTGTGGGGATACCTTCCCTAGAGCAGGGCTGTAAGCTACTAGACTTACTGTGCCCTATGCTATTCCCTGGCTCCCGACTGCCAGAGACTCTTCCACCTGAGCTGTAAAAACACTCAGTATTCCTTGGCTCCCAACTGCCAGCATCCCTTTTCCTTCTGAGCTGTGACACCTCCAAAACTGGGTTTGCAGTTTTAGATTTTATGAAGTCAGGCTGGGGTGTTAAATTCAAGTTCAGCCTATGCTACATGTTGAACTCTAGGTCAATATGGGTTACCTAGAGAGGTTCTATTTCTGAGCAAGCAGAAAGTGACTGCATTTGCTCTCTGTAGGGGGACAACACCTAGAATAAGACTGAAGTTGTGTCCTTTTGAAATTATTTGACGCTTCCTGTAAAAAAAAAAAGTCTTGGCTACTTTTTTTGTTGCTGGGATAAAATACCCCAACAAAGGCAACTTAAGGGAGAAGGGGTTACTTTTGGTTACAGTCCATCATGACTGGGGAGACATGGTGATGGTAACAGGAGACTGGCTGGTCACATTGTATCCACACTCAGGAAGCAGAGAATAAACAGGAGGTGGGATTAAGCAAGTAAACTATAAAGGCTCAAGGCCTGCTGGACAGCCCATGGAGTATCTACCTCTTCTAAGTGCACAGCTTCACCAAAGCACACCACCAGCTGGGACCAAGGGTTTAAGCATGTGAACCTATAAGGGGACACTTCACATTTAAGTTGCAACAGTCAATGGGGGTCACAATATATATGTACTAACATTAAAAATATACAGTTCATTCAAAGATACCAGCAACTTTGTGATTTTCTTTGTTTTCATTTTTTTTAAACTATTGGAAATCATATGTGGAGCCTCATGCATGTTGGTCTTGTGATGTTTCCATGTATGTTGTCCTGTCTGTGTCTACCATCCAGCTAAACCCCTAGCCCATGGGAAATGGTCCT
This sequence comes from Alexandromys fortis, assembly GCF_014885135.2. Taxonomy (NCBI): domain Eukaryota; kingdom Metazoa; phylum Chordata; class Mammalia; order Rodentia; family Cricetidae; genus Alexandromys; species Alexandromys fortis. The sequence continues at coordinate 1,804,212 of NW_026067923.1, forward strand.
ATAAGGCTGGGAATGCTTCTGAATACCAAGAAAGAAAGGTAGCAAATTATACCATAGAAAAACTAAAAATGTGTGCATGGCACACACCCTGAACAGCTAAGATCCAAGTCCTGACCCAAGGAAAGAAACTCAACTTGAAAACGGGAGCCTTTGGAGGTGGCACTTTGTCCCCAAACCCAGAGCCAGAGAAAAGCCCCCAAACCCTGAAACCAGGACCAAAAAAAAAATGCATTAAGTCCCTAGATTCAGGATATACCAAAGATATTTGCTTTGGCTCCAAGATTAGGGGGACAGCCAATCACAAGTCCAGAGGCTTGGAATTCCCAGAGTCTCTGCCCCTATATAAACCCCCGGTTTCTGCTGCTCTGAGTCCCTCTTCTGTGCTGTTCCAGTTGCTGTTGCTGCCGCTGCTGCCCGCCACTTCAGTGGGACAGAGGGACCCGAGTTAACTCACAAAGAAAGACTCTGTTTTTGCAATGGAGTCGATCTCAAGGTGGTGATTTGGGTTTCAGAATTTGGGTGTAACAGAATGAACATAGCACTTCCTGTCTTCCGTATGCCCACAGGCAAACCGTGCTCCTTTCTCTTCTGTTGGCATGGAACTGCTCATAAGGGAAGTCACAGTGTTGATGTGGAAATCAGGTTACCAGGTGACTGAAAACACTCTGGCAGGGCAAAGACTCCATTCGTGGCTGTTTTAGGCAAGCTCATGAAGCAGAGCGATGTAGATGTGCTGAGAAGGGGTTCTTGGCACTCAACAAGACTGTGGGTGAGGGAAGGGCATACACAAATGGCTTTTGTGTATGGATCTGCTTGAATAGCTTTGTTATATTTGCGTGATGCTTGCTTAGTAACTGTGATGAGAAAAGTACCTTATCTACCTACCTTGTAAAAAGATAGATAGGCAGGGTAAGTGGCAGTATGTAATTTTAATTCTGATTTATGTTATTGGACTAGGGCTTGAGCTTAGGACCATGTGCATGGTGAACAGACACTTTTCTAATAAGCTTCATTTCCTCCTCCTCTTTTCCTCTCCTCCCCTCCTCCCTTTTCTTCCCCCCTCCTCCCTTCTCTTCCCCCTTTCCTCTCTCCCCTTCTAATTATACCAGCATGTTCATAAGGATGGAGTGATCGTGGTGTAGGAAGGAGATATTACAAGTACGGCAGAGCACAATTTCAGATACCATCATTTTGTTATAAAGGAAGATAGTAGGACATATTTAAGGGGCTAGAGGGATGACTCATCAGTTAGGGGTACTTACTGCTCTTTCCAAGAATCTGAGTTTGGTTCCCAGCACTCACATGGTGGCTCACAATGGCTCTAGTTCCAGTAGTTCTGGTAACTTCTGGTCTCTGAGGGTATGGGCAGGGACGTGACACACAGACACACATTCAGGCAAAAAGCTCATCCACTTAAAAATAAAATAAAAATTATTACTTTAAAAAAGAAATAGTATAGGTTTGAAAAATAATATTAGTTACTCTGTTGAAATGACTTAAATACTAGAAAGTGATAATTTACATTGTTTCATATTATCCTTATAATTTTATCCTCCTAGGGAAGCCTGGGCCATATCCACATTTTAACACCACTAAGTTTGCAGAGTGAGAATGATGGGGTTAAAAATATAGTTTCAATCTGCCATGAATTTGTGAAGATTTTAAAGAAAATGTTATAAAACTTAGAAAAGTAACTAACTACTGTGTTATGATTTCCACATTGGAATGGTGGTGTGATAGAAACGGATGTTCTTCTTGCCATGCTGCTATCGTTGTCATGGCCACAGATGCTGCAGATGCTGCAGATGTTGCAGATGGGTAGCACAGGTAGTTGCTTCCCTCCCTTGGCCATTTGTGTAGTGTTTTCTGGAACTGCAGAAGCTAGATTGTAGGAAAGCGGCTCTCAGATTGCAGGTCAGACCCAGCTCAAACCACATGAGTTCTGTGTGTACCATGTGGGTTGTCCTCAGCAACAGAAGCTAACCCCTATATTGGTAATTATATTGTTTTGGGAGTCATTGGAACTACCCTGACCAACCTTCAAAAGGAGGTCCCTGCACTTGCTGCCGAGGCTTTTGCTGGTCTCTGGTTCTTGTGGAGACCATTGTCAGCTCAAGTGGTTTTACTTTCCTTACTATAAGCAGAATGTACACACACTTACACGTATTGTGTAGTTTTAGGGAACTATGACATGATTTCTTGAGGCTTTATCAAACAACCTTGGTGTCTGCCACCTGTCCCTTGTCCCTCCTTTGTCTGTGTTGACCTTCCTCCCTTTTCCCCAGCTGGAGCCCCTTGCCCATCCCCCCCCCTACTTTCTCATCCCCACTCCATACCCCACCTCCTCACTTCCTACCCTACCTCCCTACCCCTACCTATCTCCCCACCCTCACTCCCACCCCTACTCCCTATGTACCTCCCCATCTCCATCCCCACCCTGCCTCCCCACCCCTACCTATGGTCCCTATATACGTTTCCAGTTTCTGAGGTTATCCCATGTTATATAATTAGGTGGAGGACTTGGAACTAGGAACCATGGATTAGAGAGAACACCTGGCATTTGTCTTTCTGGGTCTGAATTGCCTCACACAAGATAATTTAATTTTTTCTTGGTTTATCAATTTACCTAAACATTTCATGATTTTCTTTTTCTTTTTTTAATTAAAAATTATATTTTTTATGTATGAGTACTCTGCGTGTACACTTGCATGCTAGAAGAGCGTATTATATTATAGGGTATTCTATTATAGATGGCTGTGAGCCACCATGTGGTTGCTGGGAATTGAACTCTGGACCTCTAGAAGAGCGGCCAGTGCTCTAACTGCTGAGCCTTCTGTCTGGCTCTGATTTTAGTTTTCTTTATAACCGAATAGTAGTTCATTGTGTATACATACCACACTTTCATTATTCATTTCTCTATTGAAAGGCATTGTGTTGCCTCTACTTCCTGGCTATTGAGAATAGGATGTCTGTGAACAATTAGTCAGTGTTGCTTCTATTTCCCGACTATTGAGAATAGGATGTCCGTGAACAATCAGTCACCCTCACGTGATGCTAGCCAACAACTTTCAGTTGGACCTAAGGCCCCTACAACAGGAAGACAATTATGCTGGCACTGAAAACCTAGCCAGCTTTCTAGGACCAGTGAGGTCTTTGACATTTTTAGAAAAGAATCTACTACTCTGCCATTTTGCTAGACCAGCATAATTTCTTACTACATTCTAAATCTAAATCTAAATCTTATCTCCCAGATAAGCTCAGATAACTCTGAGCAGTTGCAGTAGTCTGTAGCATTTTGTGAGTCTCTTGGACAACTCTGACCAGCAATTCAAGAGTCTTCTCATGCTTGGTGTGAGATGATCTGAGGCTCCTGGAGGAGCTCTGGCAACCCAGCAAGAAAATTTCATTTAAATTACACTTAACGTATTGTAATATTTTTAGGTAGCTAGTTAGTAATATGATTCCTTTTGGTTTCTTCAGAATATGAGAGGGTTTGGAGGGAGAAAGGGGGGGGAAATGATGGTTTTGTATTAAAATCTCAAAAAAAATGAAAGAAGTAATAAAACATTAAAAAACAAGTGTATATTTTAGAATATGTATTTGTTGATATAGGATCAATAAATTCCTTTAACACAAGACTACAGAGTGATGAATAATACCAAATCAGCATCGCATAGAGATCCCTGCACATCCATGAATAGGTGCCCTACTTGCAATATCCAAGGCATGGAATTAGCACAGATGTTCATCAACAAACAGATGGATAAAGAAGATGTGGTGTATATACAATGAATTTTATTAAACTGTAAAGAAAGAAATTATGATGTTTATAGGAAATGGATGGGACTGGAGATCATGATGTTTAATAGGAATAAGTCAGACTCAGAATATTAATATTATATTTTTTTATATGCAGAATATACGTAGACATGTGGGGCTATAAGATGGCTCAGAGGAGTCAGGTGAGAGAGTTTGATTCTGGGGACACATATGGTGGAGAGACAGACCTGACTCCTGAACAGCTCCTGAAAGTGAGCACCACACACTGGGACAAACAAGTGTACATACACACACACATGCACACACAACCACATATACACACACAAAGACACATAAAATGAATTTATATATACATGATATACAAGATGTATACACACATATATAATATATGTCATGATGTGAGCATAGGGGAGGAAGGAGGAACAAGAGAAGATGACGTCTGGGACATAAAAGTGGAAACTATTTGGGAGGAGAAATGAAACTGTAAAGGAGGAACGAGAGGACTCAGAAGGGCAAGAGGCTGAGGAGTAAAGTGTTAACAATACATATTCATGGAAATGACCCAAGTATCATACTGCCTAGAGTCCTAACTAATAATGTTAAATATTCCAGAGTAATATTGATAAGCTATTCACAAGGCATTGCAATACTGATGACAATGTATTTCAGCATGTGCGTGGTGTGCACAGTGTACTCTCAGACACTGAAGAACAACTTTGAATCCTGTACACCATCCTTGGGAAGGCCTGCATAGGCTGCTCACAAGATGTCTAGGCCAGTGGGCTTCTTGTCTTCCACTCTTGGCGATGGACTCCTTCTGCTGCCCGTTAGCTGTGATTCCACAGCACAGGGCGCCCAGGAGACTTCATCACATGTACTGACTTAACTGTGAAGGCGCTTGGGAAACTTGCTCTGGAGCTTTCCCGCTGCATGTTCAGCAGCAGCTTGAGATTTCATTAGAAGAAGAAAGAGTCCCACCCACCTTGCCCTTTCTGCGCCCTGTAAATGGGTGGCCATCACTGAGTGTCAGGACAGAGCAGAAGGGCAACTGGAGATGCTGAGGGACATTGACAAGGAATTTTTCAGGCTGTATTTTTGGTTTGTTACTTTTCAAGTACTTAAGAATTTGGGGTTTTAATAAGGCAGGAGACACAGCACCTAATAGAAGTCAGTTCCAGCCACAGCAGCAGGTTCCTAATTTCCCCCAAAACTTAGAGAAGCTCATCTGTTTTTAACTGCAAGGCTTCTTGCTAACCTCCAACCCCGGTTTCTAGTAATAAATCAACGTTCACAAAAGCAGAGGCACAGTCACCATCTTTGAACTCCAGGTGCCCAACATAGACCACGCCGGCCCATGCCGGCCCAAGACGGCCCACTACACCACACCGCGATGCTGATATGGCGCTGATGCTGATGCTCTTCCTGCCTGACCTCATCTCAGATCACTCACTGCTGACAGAAAGAACGCAGGGCAAAGCATTTAAATCCTCCTTAAATTGATGCAGCTTAGCAGGCTCAACTTTGAAGCCCTCTGAGTCCCGAGGGTCTGGTTTTCCCATTCGAGACAGAATGGTGCTGCTCGTTCCCCCAAAGTAGGCAATTAATTATTGGTCGTGTGCTGGAAGGCGGCTGCTCTCATTCTTAGTCGCTAAAAGACTCTGGTCTCTTCCTGTGGGATCTTTGAATAGACTAGTGCCTAAGAGGTAAGAATAGAAATAGCAACAATACTAACAATAACAACAAACCTATTATAATCTTGAATTTAGAAGTCATCAATCTCTAAAATCCTGGAGATGTTTTCAAAGCATGGCTGACCTGTCCACCGTCCTCTCTACCTGGTGAAAGAGGTGTCGGATCCACTCTACGAGGGAAAGTCAATTGAACAAATAACTGCATGTCTAGTACGGGCTTGATTTTCTGTCAGGCATTTTGGATGGGAAAATATAAAGATTCTAAATTGTAGAATTTGCTTTTGAGCTCAAAACATAAGTACGGATGCAGGTATGTGTCTCAGTAAAGGCTCTTAGAGGCCTTCTGAGTCAGAGCCCTGATGACTGACTTAGCTTTTAAGTTGGTGGAAGTGAGGAGTCAGTTCATTCATTCCAATGGACTCGTGTAATAGCCACAGGATTTATGTTACACACAGAGGAGACACGACAAGCTTCCTAGGATTCTTCCTTCCCTTTTCCTTCTCTTCTTCCTTCTCCCTTTCTTCTTTCCCCTTCCTTGCCCCTCCCTCCATCTTTCTCTCTTTTTCACTCTCCTTCCTTCCTTCCTCCCTCCCTACCCTCCCTCCCTCCCTCCCTCTTCCTTCCTTCCTTCCTTCCTTCCTTCCTTCCTTCCTTCCTTCCTTCCTTCCTTCCTTCCNCCCTCCCTCCCTCCCTCCCTCTTCCTTCCTTCCTTCCTTCCTTCCTTCCTTCCTTCCTTCCTTCCTTCCTTCCTTCCTTCCTTTCATGAGACAGGGTCTCAAGTATCACAGGCTGGCCTTGAATAATTAAATTTTCAATTATTATGGTGAATCTCACCTTTCTCCTGAAACTAATTTCTATCTTAAGTCTTTCTCATATCAATTTCTATTCACCCAGCCTCTTCAGATACCTCTGACCTTCCTTTGCCTACTGTATATATATCTTCTTAGCTTTCCATTTAATAGGCTCTGCCTCAGTTTTCCAGTGGTTTGCTCAGTGTTTTACTTGGACCTTGTTATCCGCTCTCTAGGCTCATCTCTACCACTCACCAAGCTAAATGCTCCTTTCCAACATGGAACATTAAGAAGAGCTGGTATTTGTCCAGCCCTCGTGGGATACTAGGTACTGTATTTAAAAAATTGTCTCTTGCAAGCAAACACATATAAGCGGCCTCTGGTCCTTCACAGGTTGGTTTCTCCCCTCACAGACTCTGGCGGGGAGGGGGGGGAATAAAGGCACCATGAAGACAGCAGTGGGACATGAACTTGCAGTCAGTGCTGTAGGCCTTCTGACCTGGTGCCGTGGTAAAACACTGGCTAAAAGCACCTTGGCAAGGAAGGGTTTATTTCATCCTATCCTTTACAATACACCAAGGGAAGCCAAGACAGGAACGCAAGGCAGGGACTGAAGCAAAGACCATGAAGGAACGCTGCTTACTTTGCCTGGCTTGCTCTTCTACCTTTCTTAAACAGCCCAGGCCCACCTGCCTAAGGAGGGAATTGTTCATAGTGAGCTGGCACTTCCTATATCGGTAATGTAAATTATGTTCCACACATATGCCCCCAGGGCAAATCTGATGGAGACAATTCAGTTGAGGTTCCCTCTTCCCAAGCATGTCTAGATTCATGTCAAGATGACAGCTGAAGCTAAGTATGACAGTCTCCTCTAAGTGTTTCTTGAATATTGTTAGCTATTTCCAAGTTTTTATGCGTGCCATTTATTCTTTTAGTTTTAAATTTTAATTACATTTGTTTATTTGCCTGTATATGTGGGTGGAGAGGGACACCTGCGTGTGAATTTGTGGAGGTCAGAGGACAGCTTGCTAGCGTTGCTTTGCTCCTTCTAGCATAGTGGATCCCAGGGATTGAACTCAGATAGTCTGGCTTGGCAAGGCACATCAGAGGACACCAGTCTTCCAAGCTGACTTCCTCCTTCCACACTGTGGGCATGTCAGAGGACACTAGTCATCCAAGCTGACTTTCTCCTTCCACACTGTGGGCTCTGGGAATTGAACGCAGGTTACTAAGCTTGGCAACAAGCACCTTTACCTGATGTTTCAACTTGACATTCCTATTTTCTTACTTAAATTACTTGGTGGCATGTGGGGCAGATGTCATTTTCCTTCTTGGAAAGATAACGAACTGAATTAAGTAGAGCAGGTAACTTGCCCTCTTTTGACCCCTCCCAGTGTGCTTTTCTTCCCTGTGGTCTCAGTAGCTGTGTTCAGTGAGAAAACTCACTGTCTACTTCACAGATGACTACTTGTTTCATTCTGATAGTTCATGATGATAGTCCATGGATAGGCATTTTGTTGAATTATTAAATCTGGTTTTATCTAGATTTGAGAAAGGTGTAAATACCTAGGTATGCATGAAGAAATGTAGATGAGAAGAAATAGCTTGAAAAACAATATTCTTGGGGCTGGAGAGATGCCTCAGCATTGAAAACACTGGCTGCTCTTCCAGAGGAACCAGGTTCAATTCCCAGCTCTCACACGCAGCTCACAACTGTCTGTGACTCCAGTTCCAGGGCTTCTGACACCATCCCATAGATATACATGCAGCTAAAGCACCAATGCACATAAAATAAAAATAAAAAATTTAAAAATTATAAAAAACAGTATTCTTAAATTTTAATGGAAACATTAAATCTAGAAATAGAACAAAGGATGCAGTCTTTAGTATCCATGGGGGACAAGCTCTACTCGTTGCCCTCTTGAGGTTAGGAGAAGAAACTGCAAGTGGAGGGATGTTTGAGTTACTGTGTGGATGTGTTTGGCATTCTCACCCCTAGCAAGCAGATTTCTGCACCAGACATGACATGTCTAGAGAGAAAACATCCAAGCATGATGGGATTTTATTTTTAAATTATTTCTATTTTCCGTGTGTGCACGCATGCTTCTATGCATTGCAGCAAGGGCTTGGAGGGCAGAGGACATCCCAGGGGGAGTCACTTTTTTTCCCCATGGCTCGCAGGGACGGAAGTCAGGGTGTCAAGCCAGGAGCAAGCACTCTGACTGACTTGAACTATCTCACTTGATAGATCTGAAGACATGTGTGTATTTTCTGACCTCAGAAAACAGAGCAGGAAGAGGAAATGCATGGCCTCAAAAGTCACCTCCATGAGAAGCTTAAAGGGCTATGCATTGGATTGCAAATTCAACCTGGAGGTATCTACAATATGTATATGTTTGTGGAGTCATTTGGCTTTCTTGAATCTGTTTCACATATGGAAATTTGCTCAATGCCTAAGAATAAGGGAGCAGACACACTCAATGTATAGCCATACTGTCTGCGAAGAAGAAAAATGTTCCCTGTCCTTAACACCCTTTCTCTTTGTCTGGGAGTTCTCATAAAGAATGGTCATATCTAAGGTCAGAAAGACGTGGTGTCTCTCCTCTGGAGTAGGCCTGTATGTTATGGGCACAGCTACTGACCAGGGCCCTGCAGGATTGCCCCGGGTATGTACAATATATAACGGTATAGACGAATGAAGAGTGAACAGGTGGGTTATAAATCTAGTCAATTTAAAAAAGGGTTCTTACCCAAAATCTATAACGAGACATAACATTTATGTAAGCTCCATTATACTCCGTGAGTGGCATGAAATGTTAAAATCTAATTTAACTTTTAAGGTACTTCTCTGAAGAGCATCATGTAGACCCGAGGGAAGGAAGGAGGGCACGGAGCTGGCCTGGGACTGTTGGGCGGCACGGGTGAGAGTTATAGGTAGCTGTGCTGGTTCTTGTCTCTATTTGTCTCCTCTGGCCTTTCCCTGGCCACACAGGTGAGGTTCAGCAGAGCCGAAGCTGCAAGCCGAGAGCAGTAAGGGCTGAGAATGACAACAGACCTGAAGATTTAGAAAGACTCAGAGGTGATGGACTGACTCACGGTGGCGGCGAGCCAGTGAAAGAAGGATGCTGGAGGGGCATAAGCACCTGTTGCCCATAGTGACAGAGCCAAGGGCAGCTCTAGAGGAAGCCGCAGGGACACTTAGGAAACTAGATCTGGGGTGTGTGAGTGTGTGTGTGTGTTATCACTCTGGAACTCTCTAAAATTATTCTCTTTTTAATTATTTTTATTTTTAAAAATTTAAAAAATATATAATTACACCATTTCTCCCTTTCCTCCTTCTACCTACTCCCATATACTTCCCCTATACATACTTTACTCTCAGACTGGTGGCCTCTGGCCTGCGTATTATATATGTATATATGTATATATGTATATATATTATTTAATAATATTATATACTTCTGAATATATATTTCTGAATATAGAAATATAATCTCAGTCAGTACATATAATGTTATTTGTGTGTGTGTGTATATATGTATATGTATATGTATATATATATATATAATTTGATTTCAGGGCTGACCACTTGGTATTGATAACCAATTGAAAGACTGTTCCCTGTCTAGAGGAGACAAATAGAGACAAGAACTAGCACAGCTACATATAAATCTCACCCGTGCCGCCCAACAGTCCCAGGCCAGCTCTGTGCCCTCCTTCCTTCCCTCTGGTCTACCGAATATTGAAGTGCATAACCATAACATATATGCAGAGGGCCTAGGTCAGACCTAAACAGACTCTCTGATTGTTGGTTCAGACTCCAAGTCAGCATAACCATAAAATATATGCAGAGGGCCTAGGTCAGACCTAAACAGACTCTCTGATTGTTGGTTCAGACTCTGAGTCTTTATGAGCCCTGGTTTAGATGATTTCTGTGGGCCATGTTCTTGTGGTGTTCTTTACTCCTTTGGCTTCTACAATCCTTCCTCCCCTTCTTCCATTGGATTCCCCAAGCTTCCCAAGCCAGTGTTTGACTGTGGGTCTCTGCATCTGCCCTCATCAGTTGCTGGATGAAGCTTCTCTGATGATGGTTATACTAGGCTCTGGTCTACAACTATAGTAGGATATTATTAGGAATCATTTCATTGACTTCCTTCCTTCCTTCCTTCCTTCCTTCCTTCCTTCCTTCCTTCCTTCCTTCCTTCCTTCCTTTCTCCCTCCTTCCCTCTCTGCTCTCTTTCTCTTTCTTTTGTCAGTCATGTGGGCTCTCCAGCCTTTGGTTCCTGGAATTCAGGCAGTGTCAGGCATGGGTTCCCTCTCTTGACCTGGGTATCGAGTTAGACCAGTTAGTTGGCCACTCCCTTAAGTTCTGCACATCTTACAGGCAGGACAAATTGAAAGGCAAAGATTTATTGGCTGGGTTGGTGTCCAAGCCCCTCCAGTAGAACCCGGTCTAGTTCTAGAAGATGGTTGCTCAGTCTCTGCATTCCCCTTTGGTAGGAGTCTTCACTAGGGTCACCCTCATAGATTCCAGGGAGTCTCCATTGCACTAGGTTTCTATCTTGCCCCCCAATGCCCCTCAACTCCAGTCATCTCTCCCTGTATTCTTTCCCTCCACCCCTCCATCCCTCCTGTACCCATCCCCACCTGCCCCTAGTCCACCTGTGAAATCTATTCTATGTCACCTTCCCAGGGAGACTAATGTATCCCCCCCTTGAGGCATCCTTGCTACTTAGCCACTTCTGGTCTGTGATTGTAGCGTGGTTATCCTTTATAGTTAATATCCACTTATAAGTGAGTACATAATGTGTTTGTCTTTCTGGGTCTGGGTTATTTCAGCCACAAATATACAAATGACTACTATTTTTTTTGAGTTAATCTTTTTTATATTTAACTTCCTTATGGACTCTTTGGGCGTTTTATATCATGTACCCCAGTTCTGCTTTCCTCCTGGTTCCCCCTCATATGCTCCCCCATTTCTTCCATGCCCCCCCACAGAAGGAAACAAATCAAAGTAGGCAAGAAAGCAAACAAAAACAAACAAACAAACAAACAAACAAACACAACAACAGAAAATCCTTTTTGCTTCTTCTTCTTTCCTGCCTCTCCAACCCTCTCCATTTGTCCTGGTGGCACTGGAGGCTTTTTTGTGTCATATGTACACCTCTTTGTCCCATCGGGTTGACTGGCAAATGTTCATTGCAATGAGTCACTAGTCCGGTTCAAGGCCCTGGTTTCTGGTACACCATCATCACTGGATTCTCACTGGGACTCCTCTGGGACACCCTGTGGTTGCCACAAGTCTTGGACATCTTGCCTGTATTGTTCCACAAGACCAGTGCCTTCACTAGCTCCAGTAGGTCCTAGATGGGTAGATGCCAGGGTGGCTCAACCCAAGGCCCGATTGTGGGGCCTGGGTGGTAGTCAAACTGGTCAGCCTTGGTCCTGAGGCCACCAGCCTCTGGGAAGATGGTGAAGTCAACTCCCCTACATGCATGCCTTCTGGCTGGTTCACCCTCGCCTGGGGTGAGGGATGGGGTCCATCTCTCCATCCTGCAGAGGCCAACTCTCTTGGTGCAGTGCCCAGTGAGAGACAAGGCCAATTTTCCCAGGGCCAACAAAGGGCCAACAAACCGGCTCAGCATGGCCCTCTGATTTCATCTTGTATGGTTCCTAAGGCCTCCTGAGGTGACACAGGCCACAAGCATTTACATAGACCCCAGCTGTAGCAGGACCTCAGACCCAGATATGGTCCAGCAGTTTGGGCCTGGATGACATCCTGGCTCTGGGTGGAAGGAATGGTCAGTCAGGTGTGAATGGGTCTGGTGGCTGCATGACCGCTGGACACCACCAAGGCCTCAGGTTGTGGTTCTAACCCTAGGCCTCTGTGTGACCTTTGGTGGCCCACACTTCAGCACAGACCCCAGCCATGATAGTACCATGGATCCCAACGTGATCCTCTACAGCAGCTGGGTCTGGATGTCACCATTGCCCCAGCGGCAGTATGGCCCTGGATCTCAGGTGTCTGCATGGCCTTCTATGGTTACAGGAGCCTCGGGCATCAACACAGACCCTGTCTGCAGTAGGTTCATGGCTCTCAGCTGTAACTCTGACCAGGATGTCATCATGACATTGAGTAGCAGCGCAGGCCATTGAGTTAATAGTGTATCCAACAATTTCACTGAAGGTGTTTGTCAACTGTAGGAGATCCCTGGCAAAGTTTTTGGGGTTGCTTATGTAAACCATCATAACATCTGTGGATATTAATGTTTTGATTTCTTTCTTTCCAATTTGTATCCTCTTCGGTTGTCTTATTCAAGGCTTTTATCATGATGGGGAGTTGGAGTTTGTCAAAGTCTTTCCTAGCATCAAATGAGATGATCATGTGTTTTTTTTCCCCTTCATTTTGTTTATATGGTGAATTACATTGACAGATTTTCATATGTCAGGAACCATCCCTGTATCTCTGGGATGAAACCTACTTGATTGTGGTGGGTGATCTTTTTGATGTGTTCTTGCATTCAGTTTGTGAGTATTATAATATTTTTTTAATCTATGTTTATGAGGAAAATAGGTCTGTAATTCTTTTTCTTTGTTGAATATCTGTGTGGTTTGGGTATCAGAGTGACTGTGGTCTTATAAAATGAATTTGGCAATATTTCTTCTGTTTGTATTTGTGGAATATTTGAGGAGTATTGGTATTAGCTCTTCTTTGAAATTTTGGTAGAATTTTGTGCTAAAACTCTTTAGCACTGGGCTTTTTTTTGGGAGACTTTTAATGATTATTTCTATTTTCTTAGGGATTATACGTCTACTTAAATTGTTAATCTGGTCTTGATCTTTGGCAAGTGGTATCTGTTGAGAAATTTGTCTATTTCTTTTAGATTTTCTAATTTTGTGCAGTATAGGTTTTTGAAGTATGACCTAATGATTCTTTGGATTTCTTTGGTATCTGTTGTTATGTCCTCTTTTTATTTCAAGTTTTGTTAATTTGGATATTCCTTCAATTAATTTGGGTAAGAGTTTGTCTATCTTGTTGATCTTCTCAAAGAACCAACTTTTTGTTTCATTGATTTTTTTGGTATTGTTTTCTTTGTTTCTATTTTATTGCTTTCAGCCCTCAGTTGGATGGATTCCTGCTGTCCACACCTCCTGGGTGTGTTTGCTTCTTTTTGTTCTAGAGCTTTCACCTGGGTTATTAAGTTGCTAGTGTGAGAGATTTCCAAACTCTTTATGTAGGCCCTTAGTGCTATGAATTTTCCTCTTAGCACTGCTTTCATAGTGTCCCATAGGTTTGGGTATGTTGTGCATTAGTTTTCCTTGAGTTCTTGGAAGTCTTTAATTTTTTTCTTTATTTCTTCTTTGACCCAGCAGTCATTCAGTAGAGAGTTATTCAGTTTCCATGAGTTTGAAGCTTCCTGTTATTTCTGTTGTTGTTGAAATCTAGTTTTAAATCTTGTGGTCTGATAAGGTACAGGGGGTTATTTCAATTTTCTTATATCTGTTGAGACTTGCTTTATGACTGAGTATGTGGTCAATTTGGAAAACGTTCTGTGAAGGGCTGAGAAGAAGGTATAGTCTTTTGTATTTAGATGAAATGTTCTGTAGATATCTGTTAGGTAATGTTGGCTCATAATGGGTGCTCTAGTATTTCTCTGTTCAGTTTTTGTCTGGATGACTTGTCCATTGGTGAGACTAGGGTATTGAAGCCTCCCATTATTAATGTATGTGGTTTGATGCACAATTTAAGCTTTAGTAATGTTTCTTTTACAAACGTGGGTGCTCTTGTATTTGGGGTATAGATGCTAAAAACTACAGTGTCCTCTTCGTGGATTTTTCTTTTGATGAGCGTGAAGTATCTTCCCTCATTCCTTGTGATTAATTTTAGTTTGAAGTCTATTTTCTTAGATATTATAATAGCTAAACCAGCTTGCCTCTTGTGTCCATTTACTTGAAAAATATTTTTACAATGCTTCACTCTGAGGTGATGTCTGTATTTGGCATTGAGGTGTGTTTCTTGAATGCAGCAGAAGGATCCTGCTTTCACATCTGTTCTGTTAGCCTGTGTCTTTTTATTGGGGGAATTGAATCCTTTGATATTGAGAGATTTTAATAACCAATAATTGTTAATTTTTGCCATTTTTGTTGTTGTTGTTTTTGGTGTATGTGTGCTCCCCTTACTTTGGTTTTGCTGTGTGAGACTATTTATTTTGTGTGTTTCATAGGTGTAGTTACCCTTCTTGGGTGGAGTTTTCTTTTTAGTATCTTCCGACCAGTTTCCACCATCTATTGCCCAAAGCAACTTATCTGATGCTGTCTGAGAGCTACACTCATCTGAAATGACCAATGATTTCTCCCTGACTCCCGACACTGTCCTTTCCTTCTTTCTTTTTGCAATTCATTTAAAAATCTCCTAAAGACACTGGCTATTAGGTAAAAGGACAGGCAGAATTGGGGCTTTATTTCGAGTTGCTTCAGAGCCATGACATGTGCAGGACAAGGCATCTTCCTCACCCTTCTCCTGGCATATCTTTGATAAGCTTCAGCCTTACAGCACGGACTTCCTTTCGGGGCGGTACAGTGGAAAGGGGAGGCTTACTTTAATCCCAGTGTTGATTTCAATTTACAACTTACATTGCCCCCCTTTCCTCCACGGACTGACTCATTCCCTAGCCAGAAACAAGCAGCTCTTGTGTATGAAATATTTGATTAGAACTCTAAAAATGAATAAATGATGATGCACATTCTCGGAGTGTTATATAACCACGACGACAACAAAGTTGATAAAAATAATACTCTTGACAGCCATCATATAGGGAGGGCTTACTACCTGACAGACCCTGAGGTGATTAGACCTCAGCTAGCTATGAGTCCTACTTTCAACAATTTATGAATCACTTATTTCCATTCTGTAGAGCCACAGCCGAAGCACAGTGTGTGTGTGTGTGTGTGTGTGTGTGTGTGTGCGCGCGCGCGCGCGTGTCTTTCTCATTACATGAGAAAGAGGAAAGATTGGAAATGATAAACAGAGAAGAGAGTGCCGAGAGCAGTCAGAGAAGACCAGGCTCTGAACCAGAAGCTCCTGGATTGGGAGCTGGCTCAGGACTCGAACAACGTTTTCCCTGGGTCACGAAGGATGGGCAGATCTGAGCGTGTAGAAAATGAGAATTCCAGGTGGAGATAATGTGTCCTCCATCTGTACCACTGTTGGCTTCCCAGCATCTACTCTCTGTTCTATACACAATGCTGGTTAGCGTTAGAGACAGTTATTTTCTCCCATTGGAAAAAGTTGGCTATGAGTGTTATCTGATTTTTCTCCAGCCGATAGAGGAGAGCAACTCGAATCCGAGCAGCATGAGATAGAGCTGCATAGAAAAGGCAGAACTGGGCTTCGCTTATTTACTCTGCCTTTTCCTGTGGAAACTGTTCAGCAGACCTGAGACGTGAGACCTGAGACCTTCCTCTGTGTTTCCTCTGTTTCTTATCATGGCTAGGCCTGGCTCACCAGTTTCTGCAAACATTTATAATATTTCCAGTATACCCTTTTTGTTTTTAATAATAGCCAGTTACAATAGAACTGGTTTTTGTTGTTCATGGTGGCGAACTGTGGGAGTTGGGAGGAGGACGATGGGTGAGCCACACTCTACAGTGTCAACTCCACTCTGATCAGCAGTGTGCGCAGGAAGGAAGAAATGAGACACATCCAGAAAAACAACTCAGGGAAAGGACACAGAGGGTCAGAGTTATCTAAACAGTTTGACCTTCACTGGGAAAGCTTTGGAGAGCCAGATAAGCATCTAAACTGGGTTATGTGATTGTGTATTTCCTTCAGGATTGGCCTAGCAGCAATATGCTTATAAAAGCTGGAGAGTGCGGATATGGGAGCATATTAGTTATTTTTCTTATTGGCAGAATAGGAAACAACAGGAGAAAGGGTTTAGTTTGGCTCATGGTTGAAGGGATGCACACAGCTTTTCAGAGTGGGGAAGTCATGGTGTCCGAAATGCAACTCTGGCATTCCTCGTACCCATTATCTCAGCAGAACAGGAAGTAGAAAAAAATCAGGTAGTGAAGATGGCCTGGAAAACCTCAAGCTTCCTCCCCCAGGGACCCCCTTCCTCCAGTAAGACTTTAGTCCCTAAAGGGCTCCTTGACATTCCTGAGCAGTTCCATGGGCTGAGTGGTGTTCAAACACACGATGATGATGTGCGTATGTTATTCATGTTCAAACTAGGCACATCACGGGAGGATATGTATTATAGAAGTCCAGGCAGAAGGGGGCTTGGATTTGCCCTCTGGAGGTAACAATGACAAGGATGTCTGGATGACAAGACTTGTTCTTATGGAAGGGAGCCAAGGGCAGGGGATGCTGATTCAGAGCAGGGCCAGTGGGAGCGCACCCCACAGGCAAAGAGAGCTGATGAATTCTGCTGCACTGCATCTTAAGTGCTCCAGAGAAGGGAGGCTGGGCTCATAAAGAGAGATGCGGCAACGCAGTCCAGAGAGCAAAGCAGCTGGATTTGGACCAAATTAATATCTGGAGCTGTCGGTGCTGAAACATCGACCGCTCCCTTGACAAATCACTTTTGGTTGAGGCAGCAGGCAAGAGATGTTCCCGTTTGGGAGATTTGGTATAATCTGTAGTTCCTTCTCTTGAAAAAATATAAAATTACAAGCCCCATTTTTTTAAGTGATTCATAAAAAGTTGCAAAAGGGAAAACATTATTGAGCAATAAAGGTGAGTTTATGTGTATTCCTAAGAAGTGGCTAGAGGCCAGCACTCATAAATGCGATGGTTCATCCCTCAGCACCGAGCAATTGCGGGAACCCCAGAGGCTCCCATTTCACTGGAAGGTGTAACAGAGGCAGCTTCCACAGCCCTTCCAGGCTAATCAGCGAGACACAGACATGCAGGGCAGCCTGCCCCTTTAAGAGTTGACAGTAAGAAAATTGTAAGCCATATAGAAAAACTGATTTTTGGAGATCAGTTCTTTCCATTTTCCATAGTTTGGACAGGCACCTGTGTCTCCATGTCCTCTTGTAGTTTTAGCCATGATAATTGGCTTCATAGCCATCTCAATATCTACCATGTTGGAAGGCAGCACCTACTAACTGATACCTTGCTATCCAAAGACAATGGTAAGTGGTTTTCCACTGTGAAAATCACATCCATGATAAGTAAGATGGTAACCCTTTCAAAAGACTGACTTTCTCAGATCTTGGAATACCACAGGGAAGTGGAGGCATTTGGGGGTAGGTCTATATAGGCTTATGCTTCCTCTAAAAGCCACACCACAGAGGGCCAGACAAGCTCTGTCTTTCACTCTGTCTTTCAAAGTAGGCATGAGGTGGGACTATTTCCCCTGGACTTGGCATGGCCACTGCCATGAGTTGTGGCTATGAAGTCAGAAGACAAATATATACAGAGGTAATGTTGGTGTGTCTGTTGAAACCCCTTAGTGGAAAGAGGGGAGGGAGGAGCACCAGACCTCATGCAGGATACAACCTGCCAGGCCTTCCTGTTTTCCATTGCGCATGACTGGGATGGTACTTGAGTATGTAAGACAGAAAAGTGGCTGGGGTTGGGGCCCATCAGTGGTGTAACCGCCCTTGAGTCACCTCAAGGGATTAATCGGTTCATTAAGTTGGGCTTGGATGCAATTCCGTCCTGTTGCTGCTTTCTAGCTGGGGAGTTGCTGTCTCCCCGTGTTTTCCAGGATCAGTCATACAGAAACATGTAAGGCTTTGGGTCCCACATATTTAGCTCTGTAATCATTTGACTCATTTCTAATATTTATTATAAAGAAACTTTCTGGTAAGATAGGTCTTAAGACCTGATTTATGGCAGAACCTATTGGGAAGGAAATGCCTCAAATGCTAGATAAGCACATTGCTTTGTAATTCTGGGATATATA
>NW_026067923.1:1822399-2001756 GCF_014885135.2 Alexandromys fortis
TATATATATGTAGCTTACAACAACATAAATTTATTTGTTATGGCTGTGGTCTTGCACTGGTGTAACAATGACTGGCCGGGCTGTGTTCCTTCCCAGAGGTCACTCACCTTGGTTGATTGGATATACCTTGCTTCTTCGATGACTGATGTGGGAGTCTCATGCAAAACACCAATTTATCCCCCCCCCCCAGACAGAGTTTCTCTTTGTAGCTTTGGAGCCTGTCCTGGAACTCACTCTGTAGACCAAGTTGGCCTCAGACTCACAGAGATCTGCCTGTGTCTGCCTCCTGAGTGCTGGTATTAAAGGTGTGTTCCACCACTGCCTGGCTCTGTTTCAGTTTTTAAGGACACAGTGATTACAGTGAGACTTGCTCAATAATTTTTTTACTTCAGTCTGATTAGCAATTTTAATTTCCCTGCATCTTTAATTCTGTGTCCATGGAACGAAACCTCCTCACAGCTTCTGTGGGTTAGGACTTGGACATTTCCGAGGCTCTATCTGCCTCCTTCTCTTTAGTTCTTTAATTACTCTTAACATTTCTTTTTGGTTTGTTTGTTTGTTTGTTTGTTTTGATTTAAAAAAAAAACCAATATTTTCTCATTTTATGTAGCTTTTCTTGTTCCCAATCCTCTCCTCCTGCTTCCTCCCCCTTCCCACTACCCCACCTCCCCATCCACTCCTCAGAAAGGGCAAGGCTTCCAATGGAGAGTCAGCAAAGTCTGACACTTCATTTCAAGGCAAGACCAAGGCCCTCTGACCTATATCTAGGCTGCACAGAATGTGTTCCTAGATGCCAATTCAAGCACTAGGGATAAATTCTGGTACCACTGCCAATCGTCCCATAGACTGTCCAAGCCTCACAGCTGTCCCCCACATTCAGAAGGCTTAGTTTGGTCCTTTGTAAACTTGCCCAATATCTGCCCAGAATCAGTGAGCTCTCATTGGCTCAGGTCAGCTGTTTCTGTGGGTATCACCATCACGGTCTTGACCCCTTTGCTTATATTATCGCCCCTCCCTCTCTTGGGCTGCTCTCAGGTAGCTCATCCTAGTACTTAGCTGTATATCTCTGTATCTACTTCCAACAGTTGCTGGTTGGAGGTTCTATGATGACAATTAAGATAGTAATTAGTCTGATTACAGGGGAAGGCCAGTTTAGGCACCCTCTCCACTATTGTTTAGGGTCTTAACTGGGGTCATCCTTGTGGATTCCTGGGAACTTCCCTAGTGCTATGTTTCTGGATAGCCCTGTAATGGTTCCCTCAGTCAAGATAGATCTTTCCTTTCTCTCCCTCACTGTCCTTACCCCTTCTTGAGCATCCCATTCCCTTATGTTCTTCTCTTCCCTCCCCCTTTCTCCTTCCCCTCCCCTTCCACTCTCCCTTCTCCCCCCTCCTAATTTTCTCAGGAGGTCTTGCTTGTTTCCCCTTCCCAGGGGGATGCATGTATGTCTCTCTTAGGGTTCTCCTTGTTACCCAGCTTCTCTGGGATTATGGACTATAGGCTAGTTATCCTTTGCTTTACATCTAATGTCATCTTATGAGTGAGTACATGCCATGTTTGTCTATCTGGTACTGACTTACCTCACTCAGGATGTTTTTTCTAGTTCCATATCCATTTGCCTGCAAGTTTCCAGATGTCATTTTTTTTAACCATTGTGTAAATGTACCATATTTTTAAAAATCAGTTCTTCAGTTGAGGGCCATTTAGGTTGTTTCCAGGTTCTGGCTTTTATGAATAATGCTGCTATGAACAGAGTTGAGTAAATGTCCTTGTGGTATGAGGGTGCATCTTTCGGGTATATGCCCAAGAGTGGTATTGCTGGGTCCTGAGGTAGATTGATTCCCAATTTTCTGAGAAACCACCATACTGATTTCCAAAGTGACTGTACAAGTTTGCACTCCCTCCGGCAATGGAGGAGTGTTCCCCTTACTCCACATCCTCTCCAGCATAAGCTATCATTGTCATTTTTTATCTTAGCCATTCTAACTGGTGTAAGATGGTATCTCAGAGTTGTTTTGATTTGCATTTTCCTGATGGCGAAAGATGTTGAGCAATTCCTTAACTCTCTTTTGGCCATTTGCAATTCTTCTTTTGAGAATTCTCTGTTTAGATCTGTACTCCATTTTTTTTGATGGGATTATTTGGTAATTCGATGTCTAGTTTCTTGAGTTCTTTATATGCTTTAGAGATCAGTCCTCTGTCTGATGTGGGATTAGTGAAGATCTTTTCCAAGTCAATAGGCTGCCATTTTTGTCTTATTGACTGTGCCCTTTGCTTTACAGAAGCTTCTCAGTTTCAGGAAGTCCCATCTATTAATTGTTGCTTTCAGTGTCTGTGTTACTGGTGTTATATTAAGGAAGTGGTCTCCTGTACCCATGCATTCAAGGCTACTTCCCACTTTCTCTTCTATGAGGTTCAGTGTGGCTGGATTTATCTTTGATCCCTTTGAACTTGAGTTTTGTTCATGGGGATAGATATTGATCTATTTGCATTCTTTTACATGTTGACATCCAGCTATGCCAGCACTATTTGTTGAAAGATGCTTTCTTTATTCCATTGTATAATTTTAGCTTCTTTGTCAAAAGCCAGGTATTCATGGGAGTGTAGATCAATATCAGGGTCTTTGATTCGATTGTGTTGGTCTGCCAATCTGCTTTTATGCCAACATCAAGCTGTTTTCATTACTGTAGCTCTATAATAGAATTTGACATCAGGGATTGTGATGCCTCCAGAAGTTCCTTTATTGTAGAGGATTGTTTTGGCTATTCTGGGTTTTATTGTTATTATATATGAGGTTGAGTATTTTTCTTTCAAGATCTGTGAAGAATTGTGCTGGGATTTTGAAAGGGATTGCATTGAATCTGTAGATTGCTTTTGGTAAGATTGCCATTTTTGCTATGTTGATTCTACCTATCCAAGAGTACGAGAGACCTTTCTGTTTTCTATCATCTTCTGCAATTTATTTCTTCAAAGACTTAAAGTTCTTGTCATACAGGTCTTTCACTTCTTTGGTTAGCTACCCCAACCAAATATTTTTGTGGCTATTGTAAATGATGTTGTTTCTCTGATTTCTTTCTCAACACTTTTATCATTTGTATATAGGAGGGCTACTAAGTTTTTTGAGTTGTTCTTGTATCCTGCCACATTACTGAAACTGTTTATCAGCTATAGGAGTTCCTTCATTGAATTTTTGGGATCACTTATGTGTATTATCATATAATCTGCAAATAGTGAAAGTTTAACTTCTTTTTCAAATTGTATCCCTTTGAACTCCTTTTGTTGTCTCATTGCTCAAGCTAGAACTTCGAGTACTATGTTGAATAGATATGGAGAGAGTGGACAGCTTTGCCTTTTCCCTGATTTTAGTGGAATTTCTCTCCATTTAGCTTGATGTTGACTGTTAGATTGTTGTATATTGCCTTTATTATGTTGAGGTATGTTCCTTGTATCTCTGATCTCTCCAAGACCTTTATCATGAAGGGGTGTTGGACTTTGTCAAAGTTTTTTTTTCAGTATCTAAAGAGATGATCATATCATTTTGTTCTTTCAGTTTGTCTATATGGTGGATAATGTTGATAGATTTTTGTATGTGGAACCATGCCTGAATCTCTGGGTTGTAGTCTACTTCATCATGGTGGATGATTTTTCTGATGTGTTCTTGGATTTGAATTGCCAGTATTTTTTTGAATATTTTTGCAGTAATGTTCATGAGGGAGATTGGTCTGTAATTCTTTTTCTTAGCTGCATCTTTGTGTGGTTTGGTTACCAGGGTAACTGTCACCTCATAAAAAGAGTTGGCAATGTCCCTTCTGTTTCTATTGTGTGGAACAATTTGAGGAGTGTTGATATTAGCTCTTCTTTGAAATTTTGTTGAGGTTTGCTTTGTGATCAATTTTAGAGAAGGTTCCATGAGGTGCTAAGAAGAAGGTATATTTTTTTTTTGTATTTGGGTGAAATATTCTATAGATGTCTATTAAGTCCACTTGAGTCATGACATCTGTTAGTTTCTCTGTTAACTTTCTGTC
Organism: Alexandromys fortis; assembly: GCF_014885135.2. Classification (NCBI taxonomy): domain Eukaryota; kingdom Metazoa; phylum Chordata; class Mammalia; order Rodentia; family Cricetidae; genus Alexandromys; species Alexandromys fortis. The sequence continues at coordinate 1,826,425 of NW_026067923.1, forward strand.
TGGCACATCTGTCCATTGGTGAGAGTGGGTGCTGAAGTCTCCTACTATTAGTGTGTGGGGTTTGATGTGCAGTTAAGCTTTAGTGATGTTTCTTTTACATGTGTGGGTGTTCTTGTATTTGGGGCATAGATGTTCAGAATTGAGACTTCAACTTGATGGGTTTTTCCTATGATGAGTATGAGTGTCCTTCTCCATCTCTTTTGATTGACTTTAGTTTGAAGTCTATTTTGTTAGATATTAGGGTAGCTACACCTGCTTTTTCTTGGGTCCATTTGATTGGAATATCTTTTTCCAACCCTTTACTCTGAGTCAATGCTTGTCTTTGAGATTGAATTGTGTTGTTTTGTATGCAGGAGAAGGATGGATCCTGTTTTTGTATCCATTATATTAACCTGTGTCTTTTTATAGGTGAATTGAGTCCATTGATATTAAGAGATATTAGTGACCAGTGATTGTTTATTCTTGTCATTTTTTGGTGGTAATGTTTGTATGTTTCCCCTCTTTGAGGTTTAATAGTGTGAGATGTGAGGCTACTTGTTGCCTGTGTTTCCATGGGTATAGCTAATTTCCTTGGATTGTAATTTTCCTTCTAGTACTTTCTGTAATGCTGGATTTATTGATAGGTAAATTAAATTTGGTTTTATCATGGAATATTTTATCTATCTATGGTGATTGAAAGCTTTACTGGGTATAGTAGTCTGGGCTTGCATCCATGATCTCTGAGTGACTGCAACATGTCCAACCAGGACCTTCTGACTTTCAGAGTTTCCATTGAGAAGTCAGGTGTAATTCTGATGGATCTGCCCTTATATGTTACTTGGCCTTTTTCATTTGCAGCTCTTAATATTCTTTCTTTATTCTGTATGTTTAGTGTTTTGATTATTATATGGCAAGGGGTCTTTCTTTTCTGGTCTAGTCTATTTGGTGTTTTGTAAGCTTCTTGTATCTTCATAAGCATATCCTTCTTTAGGTTAGAAAAGTTTTCTTCTAAAATTTTGTTGAATATATTTTCTGTGCCTTTGAGTGAAACTTCTTTTATCCCTATTATTTTTAGATTTGGTCTTTTCATGGTGACTCAGATTTCCTAGATATTTTGTGTTAAAGATTTGTTGGATTTAACATTTTCTTTGACCAATGAATTTAATTCCTCTATCATATCTTCAGCTCTTGAGATTCTCTTTTCAATCTGTAATCTGTTGTAATCTGTTGATTATGCTTGCATCTGTAGTTCCTGTTCAGTACCCAGATTTTTCATTTCCAGAATTCCATCTGTTTGTGTTTTCTTTATCTTCTGTATTTCAGTTTTCAAGTCTTGAACTGTTTGAGCTGTTTGCTTCACCTGTTTGATTTTTTTTTCCAATGGGTTTCTTTAAGAGATTTATTGATTTCTTCCAGTTTTTAAGGAATTTTTTCATTTCTTCTTTAAGGGTCTCTTTCATCTTCATAAAGTTATAGCAAAGGCTGTTTTCTTCTGCTTCTTTTGGTTTAGGATGTTCAGGTCTTCCTGTTGTAGGACCACTAGATTCCGATGGTACCATATTGTTCTTTATGATACTGGATGTGTTCTAACACTGCCATCTGCCCATGGTTCCCTCAGTGGATTCAGGTGGCGTCTGTGCTTCAGGGGTCCCTCTTTCTCCACTCGGTGACAGTGGAGCCTGTGACTTAGGTGGTTACTCTTCCTCTGGGTGCAGGTGGGTGCCTGCCTTTGAGGTTCCTCTTCAGGGGCAGTCTGGGTGAAGGCTCCAGTGGTCACAGTTGTAGCAGAGGAGGGGACCGAGTGTGTGCGGGCTGCTTGGGGTCTCTGGGCCTTGGTGGGTGAGGGTGGAGGAATGGGATGTTCTTACCCAGACAACAGCCTAAAGAGCTGGGTCCTCTAAGCAAGGACCCAGACACTGACTTCTCCAGGGTCAGTCTGGGCCAAGGCTCTGGGGGTTACAGGTGCAGTGGGGATGATAGCGGGTGTGTCTTAATCTTTCTTTCTTTCTTTCTTTCTTTCTTTCTTTCTTTCTTTCTTTCTTTCTTTCTTTCTTTCTTTCGGATTTTCGAGACAGGGTTTCTCCGTAGCTTTTTTTGGTTCCTGTCCTGGAACTAGCTCTTGTAGACCAGGCTGGCCTCGAACTCAGAGATCCACCTGCCTCTGCCTCCCGAGTGCCGGGATTAAAGGTGTGCGCCACCACCGCCCGGCTCTTAATATTTCTTAAGTTACTCAAACTAGTTCATAGTCTTCAAAGTAGAGCACGATGCTTTCTTTCCCAAGAATGGAAAACTGTATACAGGAGAAACTGGAGGGGCAAAGGAGGGCTTATTGGGCTCTGCAGGCTTTTTAAGACTTTTCTTCTCATGAACTGAGAAGGATGAAACACAAATGTCCAGAGACTAGAAAAGAGCAGGGGTTGTTAAACATCAAGGACCGGTTAGTTAATGGCAGCTCAGAAGCACCTCTCTGAGCCTTATTGACCAGATGTGCCCTGTCCTGTGGGTATTCCCTGCTGTACGGTTTATGCCAGCTGGACACAGGCTGCCGTCACTTGAGGGGAGGGATCCTCAGCTGAGAAAATGCCTCCAGGAGATCAGGCTCCAGGCAAGCTTGAAGACTGTTTTCTTAGATGATTAATGGGGGAGGGCCCAGTTTGTTGTGGGTGGTTTTTATAAAAACCAGGCTGAGTAAGACCTAAGAAGTCAGTCAGTAAGCAGCACCCCTCCATGGCCTCTGCCTCCAGGTTCCTGCCTGCTTTAAGTTCTTTGAGTTCTTGCCTTGGTTTCCCTCAGTGGATCGTGACTCAGGGTGTGTAAGCCAAATAAACCTTTTTATCCCCAGGCTGCTTTCGTCCTGGTGTTTCATCACAGCTACAGCCACCCTGACTAAGACAGGCTCCACCGGGGCAAGTATTCCCCACCACCTTTATTATTGTAGGTATTCTCCAGCCTCAGAGGTTGGGGAGAGGAAGCGCCAAGTATTTTCCCTGGCTGGCCTAGGACAGCTGTGAATTATACAATCCTCCTTCTTTTTTTAAATAACAGGCTCAATAGAGTTCTCCGTTTTTTTTTCTTCTAAAACAACCAAAAAAAAAATAAAATAAAACAACCAATTCTTTCAGACAAGTAAAATTACTCTGCAGAAAGTTGGGAGCAGGAGTTCAGCTCCCTGGCACAGCCGCTGAGGTAAGAAAGGAGAAGAGAAAATCACTTCGTAAATGGGAAGGACCGAGGGAGGCTTTGCTTAAACCCATCACCTCGTTTTAGGAGACTCCTGGGAAGAAGCAGACAGCAGCTAAAAGTGATTCCTGCTTCAAATGGCGGGGCCTTCCCAGCTGCCTTCAACCATGAGCATCTTCTGGGCTGGTAGGAGAGGGCTGTAAAGGGGATTAGTGTCTTTGTGGGCAGTGTGTGCAGACACTATTGTGGCTTGCTTTATCTGTAGAACGATTTACCCAGCCGTACTGGAAATGTGTTGCAATGATGGTAGAAGCAACACTCTCACCGGTGGCTCCCACTTCATTAAAGTCATCCAGCATCATAAAGAACGGTAGCTGAGGGGCAACTGTGATTAGACCCTGCAGTGAGGAGCGGGGAGGAGGAGGCTGGAGCAAGGCCTGCTGGGAAATGCCAACAGCAGCTGGGCCGGTTACTGGAGTCTGTTTTCTTTGAGTCCAGTACAGCAGCTTCCTCTGAGAGCGCTCTAGTGATGCTTGAAGCCACGAATTCATTTCCTTCATTACTCAGAGAGGCAAAGGACTATATTTAGGATACAGTCCTTAAATCGGGAACATATAAAGAAAAATATCCTTACCATACCCAGTGTCTACGGTGCTGGGATCAAATAGCATTTCATGTGTGCCAGAGGATTGGTTCACATCCCCTGCACTGATTTTTGGTTTGGGAAAGGAGATGTATCACAGATGCATGAACAGATCTACTTGGAGGGGACGAGCTTCAATAGTTGCGGTTTTCCCCTCCAAAAAAAAAAAAAAAACATTCCTTCAACAGCCTGGACAGATCCAGCCTGTTTGAATATTTCCTATACAGGGAGTTCCCAGACTCACTGGTAAATTTGTGACCAGCTAACTTTTCAGCGAAAGCCTAAGCCAGTAAATATCACAGGTCCTGCGGGTCCAGTCAGGGCTTTGGGAGCAGCTCTTCAGCCCTGCCCTTGTGGGCTGAAAGCAAGCAGCTATGGGATATAAATATAACACGCAGACTGGGGTAGCAATGTGCTGTGGTTTATGTGATCAACTTGTGGGGCTTAGACTCACCACAGATATAAATCTGGGTTTGTCTACAATATGGTGGTTTTTTGATTAGGTTAATTGAAGAAGACCCACTGTGGGTGATACCATTCCATGCAATGGAATCTGCCTCTCTTTATGCTAGTAAAATCCTTCCTATCCTTTTGTCATCCATGACTCAGCTTTAAAAATATTGGACTGATTATCCACACCTTACCCTTTGTATCTAAATTAGTCACAATATTCAAATTTTTTCATTGTGCATGGCTTTGTTCTAAAGACGATATGATTGATTGTCTGTCTGATTCACTTCTCCACTTATCGGTCACTAATTGCGTCTTTGAGCAGGTGCTGGGGAGAAGGACAATGACATAGTCTTCATTTATAGGAGTTAGCAGTCTTGTAAAGGATGATAAGAAGTGAAAGGAGGGGAGCGATGTGGTGGAGCTGTCCAGAGGGAGCTGCAGGAGCACACAGGGCCTCCCTCAGGGGACACGGGTGGGAGCTGAGGAAGCTCTCGTAAGCGACCTAGCTTTAAGATTTGTTCTCTGCATTAATTACTTTTTTAAGCAAAAAATGTTATTTTAAAAGTAATTTAAAATTTCTTGAGAATTCCGCACAATATATTTTGATACTCTTGAACTGTATCACAATTCCTGACAAGCAATTTAAATGAGGAAGGATTTATTTTGATTTGCTCTTTGAGGGAATGCATGTAGTCTATCATGTCTACATGATATACATGGGAATAAAAACAAACGGCAGCAGAGATGGTGGCCACATGTATCCACAGTCGGGGGAGAGAGGGAACAGTGGGAGACAGACAGACAGACATATAGACACAGAGATAAAGGGAGAGAGACAGACAGAGAGAGGGAGAGAGAGAGAAAAGACGGCACTCAGTGCCTTGACTACTGAAGCTCAGGACCAGAGTCCATAGGATAGTGCCACCACAGTCAGGGTGACTGTTTTCTCCACAATTACATCTCTTTGGAAACATTCTCACTGACATGCCCAGAAACATGCTTCTGAAGTGATTTCAGATCTACTCAGACAGACAATGAAGATTTCCGTTCACACAGAAATGGGCAATGACTTCTGGCAGCTTTATGTGAAAAGGTGTGTAACGTTTTAGTGTGACAGATTCTGCAGCTGTGTGTTTCAGTAGCTACAAGTAATCTACACAAGCTGGGTGAGTTCATCTAAGCCAGAATGCTGAAGGAAATGATGCTGCATGTGTTTAGTGTTTGTTGTCAAAGCGACAGCATTTATACTCTATAAGTCCCTGGACTGGAACATGCCTCTGGGGATGATGTTGGCGATGTTTATTGAAGTGGTGTGATGTCCTAGAGCCTAGAGCGGGGCAGTATCATTCTCTGCCTGGGATCCTAGACCACAGAATTGGAGAGAGAGCAGAGCGGCATCTTGTATTCATTGTTCTCTCTTCTTGATTGTGAGTGTGATATAAAAAAATTTTTTCCTTATATGTCCCTGATTTAGGGACTGCACCCTGAATATAGTCCATTGCCTCTCTGAGTAATGAAGAAAAGTATAACATGAAGGGGCCTGCTTGTTGGGGTTTTCTGTCCTGGCCAGTTCCCCACAGCCAGCAAGCCCCAAAGAAAATCACACAGAGATCTCTATAAGTTATAAAGCTGATTGACCCATTAGGTCAGGCTACTTATTAGCTCTTGTAGCTTATATTAACCCATTATTCTGATCTATGTTAGTCATGTGGCTCAGTACCTTTTTCAGTGGGGCAGATCACATCCTGCTGTTTCAGTGGTCTGGGTAGGAGTGGGAGAAAACGATTTCCACCTTCCCAGAATTCTCCTGTTCTCATTGCATCATTTCTACTTCCTGTCTGGTTTTCTCACCTATATTTTCTGCCTGGCCAGTCAGCATTTATTTAAAACATGATTGACAGAATACAGACAATTCTCCCACACCAGGAAAGGAATTCGTGGCTCTGAGCATCCAGAGTACTCTCAGCAGAAGAAACTGCTCCAAGCTCTTGTTGTCATGACTTCCTTGTCCTGATGGACTGTGCTCTTCAACTATGAGCCGTGAGAAATTCCTTGTCTCGCAGATTGTTTCTCAACATTTTATCACAGCACTGGGAAAATAAACTAATAGATTAGGCAGGCACTTTACTACCTAGCTACATTCCTAAGACCCACTTTTCAACTTTTTTTATGGGGTTGTAAGAAACCTCAGAGATTACACATGTGGCCTGCCTATGACCCTTGTGCTTTTATGAGACCATATTGATACAGAGGGTAGCTCTTCCTTTAGGAATGGTGGACATATTTTTCCATTTTGGAAAATGTCTGGAAGCTCTTACATTAAGATACCAGAGAAAATGTTTCCATTTTAGTGGTTGGAAAATATCCTCTCCATGCAGCTTCATGGCTAGAATGGTAGTAGATTTCATGAGCAGTTATGGTGCTATGGTGTTTTACAATCACAAGGTCTGATTGCATTGTGGGTAGCCATGTGTAAGGCTCACCAAAGCAGGGGTCACATGCACAACCAATTTACCAGTGTTGCCATACAGTTCCATGGTTAGACACTCTACTTGACGTCTTTGAAAACTTCTTGTGTCCTGGCACAGACATTCATTACTAATCAGGGTAGGCCTTAGTCAGCCTGGAGTGCTCAACTTGAGAAATTAAGGGAGATAATGTTTTATTTTTTAAAAGATTCTCTAGGCCCTAGACCCTGTAGGTACATCTGTGTCCCACCCCTATCCACCAGAGATTGTAGAGACCTGGGAGCAGCCTCCCTGCACCCCCAACCAGCACCCACAGCATCTTTGACCACCAGAGACTTGGTTCTGCCCCCACCTGGAGAGGTGAGTGTGGATTGCGTTGGGTGGGCTACTCAGTCTAGGGGTTAGTAACCCACCCGCAATCAAGTTATTCCAGGGTCTCGGAGGGGCGCTACCTGGAAGGGAGTGAGCTAAGACAGAAGAAGGAGGCCAAGCAAATTTGTCAAAGCCTCAGTTTATTAGGGACGGGTTACAGTTTATATATGGTAAGGGATGAGGGGCAGGGTACTGGATTCTTGCCGCGTGTTCCAGGTCACGTAGGCTAGGTTACATTCAGACAGACAGATAGGGCCAGGAAGTCACGAGTTGCCACACCTGGTTCCCTGGGTAGCTGGAATGTGAGGTGTATTCTGCTAATAGATTAACAGTTAATTGGGTGAGAAGCAGATTCTGTCAATAGAACATAATTACGGGTGTGAGGTTCCCTGCAGACTCCCCAGGGTGATGGTTCCTGTAATGACTGGGGGGAAATGGCTCCTGACAGGTGAGTATCTGGGCCCCTGACAGGAAGGCCATGCTCTTTAGGCTGTAGCCCCCAGAGTGCCCTACCCCTACCCAATGAAGCCAGAGAGATCTGGGAACAGCCTCCCACACCCCCAAACATCCCCGATGGTATCTGTGACTATGTGAGCCTTGGCCCTGCCTATACCTGGAGGAGTTTCAGAAACCTACCAGCAGCCACCGGAGACACAATCCTGCCTGTACCTGGAGGAAGAGTGACCACCTAAGCCACAGGCTCCACATGCATACACTGGAGGAAGGGACGGGAAAACAGCAATATAAGAACACATTCAACAACATAAAGAGCAATATGGCACCACCAGAAACTAGTGGTTCTATATCAGCAAGACCTGAACATCCCAACACAGACAAAACAGAAGAAAATTACTTTAAAAATAACTTTATGAAGATAATAGAGGCTCTTAAAGAGGAAATGAAAAGTTCCCCTAAAGAAGTGGAGGAAAAGACAAACAAAAAATTGGAAAAACCAACAAATCCCTTAAAGAAAGCAAAGAAAGCTGGGCAGTAGTGGTGCACACCTTTAATCTTAGCACTTGGGAGGCAGAATACAAGAGGTGGAGAAAAGAATCTCAGGTGTTAAAGATACGATAGAAGAAATAGATTCATTGGTCAAAGAAAATGTTAAATCCAACAAACTCTTAACACAAAATATCCAGGAAATCTGGGATACCATGAAAAGATCAAATCTAAGAATAATAGGGATAGAAGAAGGAAAGGAAATCCAGCTCAAAGGCACAGATAATATATTCAACAAAATTATAGAAGAAAGCTTTCCCAACCTAAAGAAGGATATGCCTATGAAGGTACAAGAAGCATACAGAATACCAAATAGACTGGCCCACTGCCCAAAAATCAAAACACTAAACAGAAAAGAGAAAGAATGCAAGTCCAGACTACTATACCCAGTAAAGCTTTCAATCACTATAGATAGAGAAAATATAATATTCCATGAAGAAAACAGATTTAAACAATACCTTTTCACAAATCCAGTCCTACAGAAAGTACTAGTCGGAAAACTCCAACCCAAGGAAGCTAACTCACCTATAAAAACAGGCAATAGATACTCCCACACCAGCAAAACCCAAAGATAAAAACACACACACACAATACCATCATCACCACTACAACCAAAACCAAAAATAACAGATACATCATTGGTCATTAATATCTCTAAATATCAATGCTCAATTCACCTATAAAAAGACGCAGACTAAGAGAATAGATATGAAAACAGGATCCATTCTTCTGCTGCTTACAAGAAATACACCTCAACCTCAATGACAGACTTTACCTCAGAGAAAGGATTGGGAAAAGATTTTCCAATTAAATAGATATAAGAAACAAGTGGGTGTAGCTCTCCTAATATCTAACAGAATAGACTTCAATCTAAAATTAATTAAACGATATGAAGAACATACCATATTCATCACAGGAAAAATCCATCAAGATTAATTTTCAATTCTGAATATCTATGCCCCAAATATAAGGGCACCCACACGTGTAAAAGAAACATTACTGAAGTTTAAATTACATATCATACCCTACACACTAATAGTGGGAGAATTCAACATCCGACTTCCATGACTGGACAGGTCTGCCAGACAGAAACTCAACAGAGAAATAAAGGAGCTAATAGAAGTTATGACTCAAATGGACTTAACAGACATCTACAGAAAAATTTTGCCCAAACATAAAAGAATATACACTTTGAAAGCAGTGCTCAGAGGAAAGTTCATAGTACTAAGTGTCTACATAAAGAACCTGGAGAAGTCTCACACTAGCGACTTAACAGCACACCACTTGAAAGCTCTAGGAAAGAAAAGAAGCAAATTCACCCATGAGGAGGAGCTGTCAGGAAGTAATCAAATTGAGGGCTGAAATCAATAAAAGAGAAACAAAACAGTACAAAGAATCAATGAGACAAAAAGTTGGTTCTTTGAGAAAATCAACAAGATAGACAAAACTTTATCCAAACTAACCTAAAGGCAGAGAGAGAACATTCAAATTAACACAATCAGAAGTGAAAAGAGGGACATAATAACAGACACAGAGGAACACCAGAGAATCATTAGGTCATACTTCAGAAACTTGTACTTCGCAAAATTGGAAAATTTAAAGGAAATAGACAATTTTCTGGACAGGTACCACATACCAAAATTAATTCAAGAATCGGTAAACAATTTAAATAGGGCTTTTAACCCCTAAGGAAATGGAAGCAGTCATCAACAGTCTCCCAACCAGAAAACACCCAGGACTAGATGCATTTCGCACAGAATTCTACCAGAATTTCAAAGAAGAGCTAATATCAATACTCTTCAAATTGTTCCACACAATAGAAACAGAAGGAACACTACCAAACTCTTTTTATGAGGTGACAATTCCTCTGGTACCCAAAGATGCAAATAAGAAGGAAAATTACAGACTAATCTCCCTCATGATCATTGATGCAAAAGTATTCAATAAAATACTGGAAATCCGAGTCCAAGAACACATCAGAAAAATCATCCACCATGGTCAAGTATGCTTCATCCCAGAGGTGCAATGGTGATTCAACATATAAAAATTTGTCAATGTAATACACCATATAAACAAACTGAAAGAATAAAGCAATGTGATCATCTCATTACGTACTGAAAAAGCCTTTGACAAAATCTAACACCACTTCATCATAAATGTCTTGGAGAGAGTAGGGATACAAGGAACATCCCTCAACATAATAAAGTCAATATACAGCAATTCAACAGTCAACATCAAGCTAAGTGGAGAGAAACTCAAAGTGATTCCACTAAAATCAGGAACAAGACAAGGTTGTCCACACTTTCTATATATATTCAATATAGTACTTGAAGTTCTAGCTAGAGCAATAAGACAACAAAAGGAGATCAAGGGTATACAAATTGGAAAAGAAGAAGTCGAACTTTTGCTATTTGCAGATGATATGATAGTTCACATAGGTGCCCCCAAAAACTCTACCAGGGAACTTCTACAACAGATAAACACCTCCAGTAATGTAGTAGGATATAAGATCAACTAAAAAAAAAACAAAAACAAAAACAGAAAACAGTAGCCCTCTTATATACAGATGACAAATGGACTGAGAAGGAAATCAGAGAAATCTCTCCCTTTACAATAGATACTATCTTGGGTTAACTCTAACCAAACAAATGAAAGACCTGTATGACAAGAACTTTAAGTCTTTAAAGAAAGAAATTGAAGAAGATATTAGAAAATGAAAAAAACTCCTGTTGACTATGGTTTCTGTCCTGCCCAGTTCCCACAGTCATAAGTCCCAAAGAAATCACACAGAGGTCTACATTAGTTAATAAACTGATTGACCTAGTAGCTTAGACTTCTCATTAACTCTTATAACTTATATTAGCCCATTATTCTTGTCTATGTTAGCCATGTGGTTCAGTACCTTATTCAGCGAGGCAGTCACATCTTGATTCTTTTGTGGCTGGGTCACGACTGCAGACCAAGCTTTGCTCTTCCCAGAATTCTCCTGTTCTCATCGCCCTGCCTCTACTTCCTGCATGGTTGTCCCACCTATACTTCCTGTCTGGCTACTGGCCAATCAGCATTTTATTAAAATACAATTGGCAGGGTACAAACCATTGTCCCACAGCAAACTCCCATGCTCTTGGATAGGTAGGATCAACATTGTAAAAATGGCAATCTTACAAAAATCAATTTACAGATTCAGTGCAATTCCAATCAAAATCCCAGCATGATTCTTAGAAGAATAATACTTAACTTCATATGGAGAAACAAAAAAGCCAGGATAGCTAAAACAATACTGTATAATAAAGAAACTTCTAGAGGCATCACCATTCCTAACTTCAACCTCTATTACAGAGCTACAGTAATAAAGATAGCTTGGTATTGGCATAAAAACAGACAGGGGAATCAATGGAATCTATTATAAGACCCTGATATTAATCCAACACCTATGAATATCTGATTTTTTTTGAGACAGGGATTCTCTGTAGCTTTAGAGCCTGTCCTGGAATCAGCTCTTGTAGACCAGGCTAGCCTTGAACTCACAGAGATACACCTGACTCTGCACCCGAGTGTTGGAATTAAAGGCATGTGCCACCACCACCTGGCTTTGAACACCTGATATTTGACAAAGAAACTAAAATTATACAATGAAAAAAAATCACCTTCAACAAATGGTCCTGGCATAACTGGATGTTGATATATAGACAAATGCAAATATCTATCCCCATGCACAAAACTCAAGTCCAAATGGATCAAAGACCTCAACATAAAGCCAGCCACACTGAACCTCATAGAAGAGAAAGTGGGAAGTAACCTTGAACGCATTGGTACAGGAGATCACTTCCTGAATATAACACCAGTAGCACAGACACTGAGAGAAACAATTAATAAATAGGACCTTTGCAATTGAGGAGCTTCTGTAAAGCAAATGATAGTCAATAAGACAAAACAACAGCCTACAGAATGGGAAAAAACCTTCACCAATCCCACATTTGACAGAGGGTTGATCACCAAAATATACAAAGAACTAGATATCAAAATATCAAATAATCCAATAAAAATTGGGTATACATCTAAATAGAGAATTCTCAATGAAGGAATCTCAAATGGCCAAAGGAATTCTTAAGGAACTGCTCAGCATTTTTAGACATTAGGGAAATCCAACTCAAAACAACTCTGAGATACCATCTTACACCTGTCAGAATGGTTAAGATAAAAAACATTAATAAAATCTTGGGCTGGATGGAGTGTGCAGTAAGGTGTACACTCCTTCATTGCCTGTGGGAGCACAAACTTGTACAGCTACTTTAAAAACAAGCATGGTTGTTTCTCAGAAAATTGGGAATCAATCTACCTCAGGAACCAGCAATAACACTCTTGGGCATATATCCAAAAGGACATTTGCTCAACTATGTGCATAGCAGCATTGTTGTAATAGCTATGCCCTGGAAACAGCCTAGATGTCCCCAGCTGAAGAGTGGATAAAGAAAATTAGTACATTTACACAATGTAGTACTACTCAGCAGTAAAAAACAATGACATCTGGAAATTTGCAGGCAAATGGATGGAACTAGAAAAACCATCCTGAGTGAAGTAACCCAGACCCAGAAAGACAATCATGGTATGTACTCACTGATGAGTGGATATTAAGTATAAAGCAAAGGATAACTAACCTAGAGTCCATGATCCCACAGAAGACAGGAAACAAGGAGAACCCTTAAGGAGACATATATGGACGTAGACAAGATCTCCTTAGTAAATTGGCAGCTTGGGGTGAGGGGTGAGGGTGGTAGGTGAGTGGGGAGGGGAGAAGGACAGAGAGGGAGAACAAGGAAAAAGATACCTTGAAAGAGGAAGCCATTCTGGGGTTAGCAATAAATGAGGCACTAGGAAAATTCTGAGGAATCCACAAGGATGACCCCAGGTAAGAATCTAAGCAGTAGTGGAGAGGGTGCCTGAACTGTCCTTCCCCTGTAATCAGATTGATGACTACCTTAATTGTGCTTGAGAGATGGCTCAGCTGGCCCTTGAGGACATCTACACTCACATGTACATAACAACACATAGATACACACATGAACTTAATTACAAATGAAGTAAATCCTTTTGAATGGTGGCACTCACCTTTAACCCCTGTATTTGGGAGGCAGAGGCAGGTGGAGCTCTGGGATTTTGAGGCTAGCCTGGTCTATACAGTGAGTTCCAGGACAGTCAGGACTTCAGAGGGAGACAAGAGAGAAAGAAAGAAAAAAAAGAAAGAAGGAAATCTTAAAATATTGCTAATCAAATCTGTGTAATAATCTATAAATGTGTTTCATTTACATTTGCATAATGATCGCAGTGAAAATAACAAGCAAGAGGCTGTGTATCTGGTATGATTTCTGGAGACTACTGCATCAATCAAAAGCGCTGTGTGAAAATGATGTAGTACTATTCATATAACAATGTATCCCAAGGTTTGCAACCCCGGAAGGGAGAAATTCCCCATAGGCCTCAATGTATGAAGTTGCTCCCGGCCAGGGGGAATACAGCAGAAGAGACGGGAAAGACAATTCTGTCATCAGGTCAGCTGTGAAATGACAGTCTCTGTGATGCGTAATGTATTTCCTGTGCCACAATAACATAGATACTATAGCTGGACCAGTGGAATCCTGTGCTATGAGAACATAGATATCATAGCTGGACCAATGGAGTCCTGTGCTATAACATAGATACCATAGCTGGACCAGTGGAGTCCTGTGCTATAAGAACATAGATACCGTAGCTGGACCAATGGAGTCCTGTGCTATAAGAACATAGATACCGTAGCTGGACCAGTGGAGTCCTGTGCTATAAGAACATAGATACCATAGCTGGACCAGTGGAGTCCTGTGCTATAAGAACATGGATACCGTAGCTGGACCAATGGAGAGAGAGAAGGCAACAAAAGACTGAAAAGAAATGGTGCTTTACAAATTATCATATTTTTAATCATGTGTATGTATGTGCATCTTTGTGTGTGTGTATGTGTTATGTGTGTGTATGTGTGTATGTGTGCATGTGTGTTTGTGTGTGTGTTTGTGTGCATGTGTGCCCACGTGCCCACACACATGTGTGACTGCTGGTGCTCTTGGATTCCAGAAAAGGGAATCGGATTCCTTAGAGCTGATGGCACGGGCAGCTGTGAGCTCTTGGACGTGGGAGCTGTGCTCTGAACTTGGCTCTTAGGTACTAAACTATCACTCCAGCCCCATGAAGCAATTTCTTTTTTAATTTAGAAATTACTGAGTTTTTATGCCATCATTGTAGTTTCCTAACTGCAGGATGTGGGTACCGCCTATGAAATGTAACAGAGTCCCCATCTTCTTTGCTATGATTTGCTTCCATGGCGCAGCTCTTGTTTTCCAGGTGTTTACACAGAGACCCGCGTGGCACAGTGTCCTCCTTCAGGCCATAGTGGTTCGTCGTCAGCTAGAGCCCATGTGCAGGCCCCTACAGCTGTCTCCATGTGTGCTATCCTTGAGACACTCATACTGTATTTTGCAAGCAGTGAGATTTGAGGGGAAAAAGGAGATTTTGATTTTAAAACAGTTCTTACCAGTTTCATAGATGTTTACTTAAAAGAAAGGAGAACCGACTGAATTGGAAAAACGAAGTCCCCACTTGTTTTAGGAGGCCGTTAGTTTGGTCCCAGCTGCTCAGACCCGAAATAATCATTCAGAAACTGTATTAATTAAATCACTGCTTGGCCAATTATTTAAGCGTATTGCTAGCTAGCTCTTACATCTAGAATTAACCCATTTCCATTATTTTGTATTTTACCACGAGGCTCATGGCCTACTGGCAGATTGTATCTTTCTCCCCTGACTTCTTTTTGACTCTGCCTTCTTTCTCCCAGCATTCAGTTTAGTTTTCCCACCTAGCTCTATTTCTGCTAAGCCACTGGCCGAAGCAGATTTATTCACTAACCAATCAAAGCAACACAACAGATGGACTTCCCAAACCACCCACTAAGGAAAAAGGAATTTTTCTTTTATTCTGTTGCAGTCTGAGTGTTTCAGAGAAGGGAAAGTATAGCAACTTCCCCAAAGTTTATTGACATTCAAACTACATATGGCTAGAAAGCACTAGAAAAATGACAAAACAATCCGGGGAGAAACACACTTTGTACCACTTCTTGGCTCCCAGGCTGGAAACCCGGAGTAAGATATGTAACTAATATCCAGGTTTATTTATTAAAACCAGCAAGCATTAGGCTTTTGGCTTTAACCTTTTTAAAAAAATATTCTGGGAGCTAACTGTCCAGACTACCTCATTCTTCTGGGTTAATGAAATGGCCAACAGGCCACAGTAAGAAAATGGCTGCCTGTTTGAATTATGATAAACAAGCAACAACGAAAACCCACAACAAAGCAACTGAGAGGTCAGAAGTTCTAGCGGCTTTTATTGTCTTTCTGAGATTCACAGCAGTGCTACCCTTCTGGTGTTTCCTGGTGATGGATTGCAAAAAGAATCAGAGAAGGCACAACACGAATTCGCTCCTGGGACAATGATTGTAATCAAAAGAGGAAGTGGTACAAATGTAAGCCATTCTTGCCGCTTTAAAGATTATAAATCTGTTATTCATCTGTTATGATCCAGGGGCCTACTTGTGATTTTTATGGTTCTTCACATGCTTAGAATTTTAAAAACTATAATGGTGAAGGAGCTACAGCTGTTCTTTTGATTTTCCTGTTACAATCCCTGCTTGGAGCATTGCACCCTGGGGTTTGCCTCTGCCCATCTGTGGTCTGAGTCTGCTGCCAAAGCCTGTGATACGATGAACTTAACCCATCTTGGTCTGTTCTCCAGTTATTAAAACACAGTACCTGGGGCTGGGGAAGAAACTCAGGTGCTTTGCCTCAGAGTGTTGGCCTCAAACGCATGAAGCCCTGGTCTGGATTCCTTAGTACGGATCCTTAATCAAGCCAGGCTGGTGGCTCACACCTGTAGTTCTAGCATTTGAGAACTGAAGGCTGGAAGATCAGAAGTTCAAGATCATCCTTGCCTACCCATGATGAACTTAACCCATCTTAGTCTGTCCTCCTCCAGTTATTAAAACACAGTACCTGGGGCTGGGGAAGAAGCGAACATGCGAACATGTGACAGTGACATGTGGCCGTGTCGATTTTCTGCTTTCTTCCCACATGTATGTGTGACGTGCATATATGCATGTTCACATGTGTGGGTAAATGTGTGCTGTGTGATGCAGTTCCTGAGGAGGTGTACGCAAAGATCTACTCACCCCAGACAGGGAAACACGACAGATCAAAGTAGGTGCCACCAAAGTGCAACATGGTGAACCAATGAGTTTTATTGGGGTTACTTTCAGGAGTTACTGACAGGAGCAGAAATGACCGAAAGACAGCTGCATCACTAATGCTCACCCCAGCATGTGCCACAACTCACACAGCTGCAAGCCTGGAGCACACGGCACAGCCTGCGGGCAGCTCAACAGGTTAGAGGGTGCCCTTCCCAGGTGCCTGAGTTGGCCTGAGTCTTTCCCAGGCAACTTGTCTTGTTGGATTTTTACAGGCCGCTTGGCTGGTCTGAGAGTTCTTAGGCAGCTCAGCTTGTCTAAGAGTGACTCTCAACAGTCTTTACTGGAGCGGTTGTAGCTGGCTTGAGCTGGGTGCCTACAACTCTGGAAGGCCTTGCCTTTCCCTCTTCCCTAAACCTTACTAAAAACCATTAGATTACATTCCAAAAGCTACCCACAGAGGCCTGTTCCCTTATTTGGCAACTTCCAACACCTGAGGCTGACTACCAAGGTCAGCAATTAAAGTATTGAAATCCAGTAATCAATCCCCTCTTTGGCTGCCCTAATTAACCCGTCCAATCAAAATTAAACACCTCATTCTAACACAGGGTTTCTCTTTTTACCTTTACAAACTGCCACTTGCCTATGGGTCACATCAGTCTCGCCCATCTCCCTTGTCCTCTTCCCTTTCTCTCACGTCTTCTATCCCCTATCCTTGTCTCTTATTCCCTGCCATTTGTCTCTGGAGCAAATAAATCTCCTTTGTGCTGAGAACCTGATCTGGACTCTTCGAGAGGGAGAGGGACCTATTGAATACAGTCAGTTTCAGGGACTTCCTGAAGCTATTTTGAGTTGTGTACTTTCTGTGTTAATGAGCGACCAGACAGAACAGTGTTTCACCTCCCCTTAGAAGGCTCTGTTGTATCACCTCCCTTTCCACATCCAATGGCTTATGAAGTTGCCCTTCAAGATGGAAGGTTTTAATCTCAGGAAAATTCTCTACAACCACATGCATGGAGATGTGAGTGTATGTATATCCATGTGAACATGGAAGCCAGAAGTTGATGTCAGGGGTCTTTCTTGATTGTTCTTTATCTTACTCACCAAGGCAGAACCTAGAGATTTATGATATGATTAGTCTCACTAACTAGCTTGATTCAGGTGTCTTATCTCTGGTTTATAAGTACTGGAACTATAGGTGGGCTCACCCAGTGTTTATGTGGGTTTTGAGCATCTGAACTCCCATTTTCATGCTTGGATGCTAAGATCTTTGTCTCTTCACCTCAGCTATCTTCATCTCCTTAGCTTCTGTGGACTTTTTTTCTTCCTTCCTTCCTTCCTTCCTTCCTTCCTTCCTTCCTTCCTTCCTTCCCTCCTTCCCTCCTTCCCTCCTTCCTTTTTTCCTTCCTTCCTTCCTTCCTTCCTTCCTTCCTTCCTTCCTTCCTTCCTTCCCTTCTTTCTCTTCTTTCTTTAAGTTTTATATATCACTTTATATTTATTATATCTACTTATTTTTTGTGTATGTGTATGCACAAACACACCCATGTCACAACATTCATGTGGTGGTCAGAGGGCAACTGCTGGGAGCTGGTTCTCGCCTGCTATCTTGTGGCTTCTGGGGATGGACCTAAGGACATCAGGGCAGCATGTAAACATGTCTACCTGCTGGGCCATTTCACAGTGACATCTTTGGTTTGTGAAATACTCTTAACAGTGACTGTTAACCTTATGGGGTTCCTTGACAGAACCAGTTCCTTAGCATACTTGGGTATCATCAGGGTTACTTACAGGTATATGAGTGACACTGTGTGGCACCTGTATTAGGGAAGTCACTTTCCAACTTGTACCTTGGTGGTCTGTGCTCTGAGGTGCTCATTCTTCTCTGGAAGAGCTGTGTCATGTTCTCATGTGTGCTTTTCTCCTCTTTCCTCCCCCTTTCCTTCTCTCCTCCCTTTTTGCATTGAAATTTATAGTGATGATCAAAATACATATTTGTGTCTCCACTTATTTACAATGGAGCGTATTATCTCAGCGTTTCTATAGTTCCAACTGCTTGTTTCCACCACTGTAGTCATATTTAGGAATAGTGTCTGCACTTGACTGTGCACACACACACTTTTCCAAGTCCTCCCTTTCCCTTTTCTTAGAGAAACCCATTTTCTTTAGGAGGTATGAGCTTTCCATGTTTTTGTAGTTCTCACTTAATGTGACTTTTACCATGAACCTAACACTCTTGACACTTGTGTCTTTGCACTGGTAACCATTAGGTCTTTGATTATATGCACTCACAATGTACATTTTTGGAAACATTTTATTTTGTAACTATTTCCATTTTGCATTTTCTAATTTCTGACCTATTTTCTTCCACTTCTAATATATACAAAGGAAAAGTAGTCAAGTCTGCTTTTTGCTACTTGGTCTCAAGAGTTAGAGAATCTCTGTATGTTAACATTGTTTTATGTAATATCATTTTAATAGAAATGCTCATTTTGTGGAAGGAAGATGATTGATACTAATTTGGATGTTTTTTAGGAATCTTTTATATTCCTTTTATTGCATTTTGATATGACTAAATTTATTAATAAAGGGAGGAGAGTTGGAATTATAGCATGTTTTATCTTTTACCATTGTTCAATAAAAATATTTTTTGAATAACAACGTTAGAGAAATTTTCCAACTCTCTTTTTCCAATATATATATTGCGATATATGTATTTTGATATATATCTTTTTTACACACACACACATATATAAACAAATAGAATAATCTTGGGCTTAATTCAGAATTAGAATTTTATGGTCATTCTTTCAACCCACTCACCCTTATGACAGTCCCATAAGAATAAGATCTGACATTATGATTTCTGTTTTGCAAATGGGGTGAGTGACATACAGAGGAGCAATGTGCCCAAAGCTTCATTTCTAGAAAGTGCCAAATGTCTACTTTTTCCTCCACTTCTTTTCTTGTCTATAAATAAATTTGGAAAGTTCATTTTATTGTAGAAAATGTGGAGAGCCCTTGAGGGTTTAAAAGAAAATTTCTCTGCTCTCTGAAATTCGACATTATATTTGAGGAGAATAGGCAAGGCTCTAGTGTAGCTGCCTGTGAAGCACTTCCAAGCATGCGCACGACCCCGGGGTCCATCTGCATCGTTCTTGTGCACAATAGAGCGACACTATTGGCACAGAGGGAGAAAAGCTGTCTGCCTGGGTGTGGGGGAGAGAGATGGGTAGACTGGGATATTAAAGAACAAGTGACTTTTTAAACTGGAGTGTAAAGAGTAGAGAATGAGGAAGGGGATTCTTGGATTAAAGCTTCTCAAGTGATGGGACAGGAAGTTAGGCAGGACTGGGTCTTGAAGTCTTCCTGGAGCTCTAGCCTATGCTGCAGAAAGGGAGCTCTGCCCTTGTGACAGCAGTACACTGACCGACTATGAACGATTCCTCTTGGTCCAGAGTGGAGCAGGGATCGAAGTGAAGGAAAAGGGGGAGAAGGAACTTGTTAGAACACAGGACTGTGATTGCAGCTGCACGTGTTGAAACTTGAACCTCTCTCTTAGGACGTCCTCAGGAGCTGGGCCTTTGGAGACAGTTAGGTCATGAGGCTGGAGTCTTAATGATGGGATTAGTGTCCTTCCAAGAAGACCCCAGAAGCTTGCTTCCTGCTTTTTCTCCAGGTGATGACAAAGAAAGCATCCCCCTGCAGCCAGGAACTCAGCTCGGACAAGTCCCTTTCTATGGCCTTTCTACCATTTAGAACTATGAGAAACATGTTTATAGCTTATGATACTTGGTCTATAATTTATTTTAGTAGCTCCAATGGAGACAAGACCGTTGGGAACAATAGGAACTCATAGACGATGCAGAAAGCCTGAACTAAGGTAGTGGTAGTGAGTATATCCAAGGAATAGAGTGGGCATATTTGAGATTTTAAAAAATGATTATTTATTTGAAACGAATAAGGGAGAAGCCCTTTCTTTTTAGAAGATATGCTTAGAATTCTTGCAAAAACACAAACATATTAATTTAAAATTATTTCTTCTTCTTTTTTTCCCCCCTGGTTTTTCGAGACATGGTTTCTCTGTAGCTTTGGAGCCTGTCCTGGAACTCACTCTTGTAAACCAGGCTGGCCTCAAACTCACAGGGATTCACCTGTCTCTGCTTCCCAAATACTGGGATTAAAGGTGTGCGCTGCCACACCCAGCCTGCAGCTCAGTCTTTTAGACAGTCTGTTATTACCACATACTCTTCTGTCAAGTTTCCCACATTTGGGGAAATGACAGGGGTCAGCTTATTTCAAGGGCAGTGGATGAGCCTTGCCCTGGGAAAACTACCTTCTAGATTATGGTGTCTCCCCTGTTAGATTTTTTTTCCTGTATCTTCTTCCTGAACATCCATCTGGCATTGTCCTGAACTCATATCCCCACCCTAGCATTGGCCGCCCTTCTTCCTTACCACTGGTGAGCTGCCCCACAGACAGCACTGTTAGCTACAGTGTTAACTCCTCAGGACCCTGCATCCTGAGACAGCACTGTTAGCTACAGTGTTAACTCCTCAGGACCCTGCATCCTGAGACAGCACTGTTAGCTACAGTGTTAACTCTTCAGGACATTGGCTGTTTTTCGTCTTTCTATGACAGAGGGTGGTGTGGGGGTGGGAAATGGACACTGGAGGACACTCAGTGTATTTGCTACTTTTCTTGTTGTTGTGACATTCTATATCAGAAAACCACTTAAGGAAGGGCTTTTTTAGAGTCATGGTTTGAAGGTACAGTCTGTCAGGAGGTGTGGGGAGCATGGTGGCAGAAGTACAACCCAACTGGTCACATTTTCTCTGCAGTCAGCGAGCAGAGAGTGATTCAGGTTTGTGCTTAGCTGGTTTTCTTATTTTTAATCAGCTTATGAAGGCACTCCAGTAGTACTACATTGGGGTATCACTTCCCACCTCATTTAAAAGTTTCTGGAAATTCTCTCACTTGAAAACTCAGAAGTGTGACTCCTAGGTGACTCTAAATCCACGCAGGTTGATAGTCAAGAGTTACCATAACACTGACATCTTAAAGGGGTCTCTATTTTGTGTCACACTGTGTAGCAAATTCTGAGACGTGGTCAGTTTCAGCCCATAACCACCCTTATGAGTCCCCTTATCATGACTGAGGTCCAGGTTACAGAAAGAGAAAGTTAATTCAGCTTTTGTTATTTCATGCAGCTGTCCCAATGTTTTTTCTGTGTTTTGCCATATAGTTAAATGTTCTTATTTAATTAGGATTACATAGGGGTAAATTCTTCAATATGTCCCTCTCTGCCATATGTGCTAGTGGCAAGGGACTTTTCTGTCCCTGGCGTACATAGCTAGCATTTTGTTTCAGCCATATTCTGGATTTAATGGAGTCTTTATTGTGCATTAGTATAGACACGTCTTTGCTACCACTTATGTTTTTATAGGGTAATGTGACTCAGGAGACTAGCGTTAGAGAGACACCCACTCCATCCGTGGCTTCTCCCTTGAGGAGGCCGCACGCGTGCATCATCCCCACGCTAAAGCCGCTGGTGCAGTCTGCTTTTCTGCCTCCACAAATAAACACCATGGCCAAAACAACTTGTGGAGGAAAGGGTATTTCAGATTGTACTTTATACTTTTTATTTAAAAATATACTTTTTGTTTCTACCATTGATGGAAGTCAGCCAGGGAGGAAGTAGAGCTCGGAGCATGGCAGAATGCTGCCCTCTGGCTTGCTCTCTGACTTGCTCAGCCACCTTGTACAGCCCTGGATCATTTGCCCAGGGATGGCAGTGCCCACAGTGGACTGAGCCACTGGCATCAATTAACAACGAAGACAGCTTATCACACATGGGCCAGTCTGAGGTGGGGACTCTCCCAGTTGACAGTGGGCTGTGACAAGGTGACAGCTGACGCTAACTAGGACAGTCACAATCCTCAGTGCTCCTTGAGTGTCTCCTAGCACACCAGCAGGAAGTGTAGCCTTTCCTGAGATTGTTCTTCCGATGTAGTCCCAGGAGGCCATGCCATACATGGTGGGGCTTTTTGTTGTTACTGTTGTGAACCAGGCAAATGCTGTAGTTCTGTGATTCAGGAAAACGTATGTAAATTAGACAAGGAAACTTAAAATGTGTCCCTGTGGTTTTCATGTCCACAGCAGGATGTGTCTGGACTTGTATTGAACTCAGTGTACTCAAGACCTGCCTCTTTCTCCTTTCTTTTTTATTCTCTCTCTCTCTCTCTCTCTCTCTCTCTCTCTCTCTCTCTCTCTCTCTCTCTCTCTCCCTCCCTCCCTCCCCCTCTCCCTTGTCCTCTTCCTCCTTCTCTCTCTCTCTCTCTCTCTCTCTCTCTCTCTCTCATTTTTTCTTTTGAGAGAGGGTCTCTCTATGTAGTCTCAACTGTTCTGGAACTTTTTATGTAAATTAGGCTGGCCTTGAACTCGCAGAGATATGCTTGCCCCTGCCTCCTTAGTGCTGGCATCAAAGGAGTGCGCCACCATGACTGGCCCCCTGTTTTTTTGCTGAAACCTCATACTATAGGACAAGTATGAAAGTGGTTGGAGAGCCACAGGCTATGCAGTTTTCATGCCCAGTTGTCTTGGAAGGTCTGTTGCTCCTGCCCTGAAGTCCATGGAAACTTCCAGCCAACCTAACATGAGTAAGTTTTTTTCAACCCCTCTTTTCTTTATTCCTTTGTGTGTATCTTATACATATTAGGTGCATGCCTATGTACATGGATGCATGTAAATGGAGACAGTGCTTATGTTTCCTGGCCTCCCAGACCCAAATAATCACACAGAAACTATATTAATTACAATACTGCTTGGCCAATAGCTTAAGTGTATTCCTAGCTATCTCTTACATCTTAAATTAATCCATTTCTATTAATCTGTGTATCATCATGAGGCTATGACCTACAGGTAAGGTTCTGGTGACTTTCTCCTTTGGCAGCTACATGGTGTCTTGCTGACTCTGTCTTCTTTTTCCCTGCATTCAGTTTAGTTTTCCCCACCTAGCTCTATTCTGCTCTGCCATAGGCCAAAGTAGCTTCTTTCTTAACCAATGGTAATAAAGCATACTCATAGCTTCCAGAGGGGAATCCCACATCATGTGCACACACCTGTGTATGCTCCAAGGTGAGAAGAAAACTCGGAGCACGCTGTCCCATTGCTCTCCACTTTGGTTCCCTGAGACAGGGTCTCTCATTGAACCTGGATCTAGATTGGTGACAATCAAGCCCCAGTGGTCCTCTTGTGTCTACCTACCTGCTCACAATGCTGAGTCATAGCCAGGGTTGTACAAGGGTGCTGTAGGTTTGAGCTCATTTCCCTAAGCTTGTATTGTGAGTGCTCTTTCCTGCTGAGTCATCTCCTAGTTCTTTCATCCCATCTAGTTCCAGGTGACTTGTTCAGGTTGGCGTTGCTTAAAAGATATATATGTATATATATATATATATACATACATATATATGTATGTATATATAATATATAATCTTATCCATATATATATATCTTACTTAGAATGTTTAGTGGTTCTAGTGAAACCCAGAGATAATTGAATTAGTTTAAGAATGTTTCCTTGAATCATGAACTCTAAAATGTTATTGTTTCAACATATAATCTATGTGACGTTACTACAGATGTTTTCTAGACTCTTTTTATTGTAAACTCTTAAAATTGGACTTAAATGTAACATTTACAGTCAATTTTAACTTGAAATTTTTTTTCTTTTCTTTAAAAATTCATCTATTTATTTTATATCCTGGCCACAAGTCCCCCTATTCTCCCCTTTCAGTTTCTCTTCCCTATTCTTCCCCTCCCCCAACTCCCCAATGTCCTTCTCTTCCATCTCCATCCATAAAAGGGCAGGTCTCTTATGAGTATCAACAAAATGTGGCATATCAACTTGTAGTAGGATTATGTACCTCCTCATGTATTAAGGCTAGGCAAGATGACCCAGGATGAGGAAGGAGTAAAATTCCAAAAGCCAGTAAAAGAGTCAGAGACACCCCTGTTCCTGCTGTTAGGAGGAGCCCCATAAGACGACTAAGCAATGCAACTGTCACATATATGCTGAGTCTGATGACAATCGGGCCAGGAACCAATCTGGCCACAGGAGATGGCTACTTCAGGCTACTTATATACCATTCGACTCCAAACTTTTTATTAGTTACTTTTCTTATGGCCTCTCACCAAATTCCTTACAGAGACAGCTTAAGGGAGGAAGGTTTTACTTTAGCCCACAGTTTCAGATGAATCACTGCTTGGACCTGAGAGGTTGGGTAAAACACAGCACTGGGAGAATGTGGCTTAGGAAAGCGATTTACTCCATGGCTGGTCAGGGATGAAGAGTGAGACATGAATCAGTCAGGGATGATGTCTCCAAAAAGCCCAGCCCTAGTGACCTATATCCTCAAGCCTAGTGCCACCTCTGAAGCTTCTGAACCTTCCTAAGGGTAGCACTATCATCTGGAGACCATTTCAAATCATGAGTCAATGGAGGATGCTATGCATCCAAACCACAGCAAACAGAAGGTCTTGCTCGAGGACTTGACCTATATTTAGGATCCATTCATGTTAGAGTTAAAAGGTGACATTTCAGCATGTTGGTCATACTCTAATTCCAGCACTAGAGCAGCAGGAACAGACTGGTTTGAGTATCAACTTCCAGGTCAATGGTTGCTACTCAGTGATGCAGTGGGATGCTGTATTAAATCATCAGTGATGCAGTGGGACGCTGTATTATATCAGTGATGCAGTGAGACGCTGTATTAAATCATCAGTGATGCAGTGGGATGCTGTATCAAATCATTAGTGGTGCAGTGGGATGCTGTATTAAATCATCAGTGATGCAGTGGGATGCTGTATTAAATCAGTGATGCAGTGGAAAGCTGTATTAAATCAGTGATGCAGTGGGATGCTGTATTAAATCAATCAGTGATGCAGTGGGATGCGGTATTAAACAAAGTCATTTCCAGACCCACACTTTCCCAAAACACTGTGAAGGGTTCTGAAAGAATGGAATGACCCATTCTTCAACTTAGATTTTAAAAGTTAAATTAAAAGTTAAAGTTTACATGATCATGGTGACACTTGAGAGGCAGAGGCAGAATGATCAGGAATTCAAGGTCAGTCTTGGCTATACAGCAAGTTCAACACCAGATTGAGCTAGCAGAGGCAGTCTCTGAAAAACAAAACATAGCAAAACACAAAAGCAAAGTGTATTAATCAGGTGCTCTAGAGGAACACAACTATAGAAGCTATCTATCCATCCATCTATCTACCTACCTACCTACCTAAAACAGGCTGATTATAATGGCCTACAGGCTGTGGTCCAGCTAGTCCAACAATTGTTATCTACCAATGGACAGTGCAAGAATCAATAGTTGTTCAGTCCAGGAAGCCAGATGTCTCAGCTGGTTTTTGGTATACACCAGAATTTCAAATAAGTGGGTTCCAATGCTAGTAAGGGAATGGAGTTGTCAACAAGATCAAGAGCAAACAGATGAAGAGAGAACCTTTCTTCTTCCTTGTCCTTTACATAGGCTGACACCAGAAGGTGTGACCTACATTAGAGGTGGAGTTCCTGCCTTGATTTCCTTTGGTGGTGAAAGATGGAAGTTTAAGCCAAATAAACCCTTTCCTCTCCACGTTGCTTTGGTGATGGTGTTTCATTACAGCAATAGAAACTCTAACCAGGACACAGAATGAAGGTCTCTGGTTCCTTGAAAAACATATGCAAAAAAGAGAAAAATATATGCATTGTAACTTCTCCAAATATATACTTAAAATGAGAGTTACAGTCTTGTTTACTAAGGCATATCAAGTTTGCACATTGTCTTGGGATCAATGTAAGACCACAGCAAAAATACAATACAATAATTAATCCTCAAATTCTCCTGTTGTTTATCATATAATGTATTAGAAGAATGATTCTGAGCACTGATTGTGTTAGGCAGTCTTAGTATTTTTGAATTCTCTCCATTGAGCCCCAAGAAGAATGTCATTATATTTATAACTTTTGGGAGGCTCTTTGGATCCATTTTCTGGTTTTCCTTCCCGTTGATCGCTTGTCAAAATTATGTGCCTGCCTCCAGGTGTCACTCTGTTCCATCTTGACAGTCTGTTGCCTGTCAAGGATGCAAAGTTGTTCTTTGTATCAATGTCCACGAACTCTAGGAAGTGCTGAGTGGATCAGGCAATGAGTGAAATATTTGATGGAACTTAGACTCCATCATGCCATCTCCATGAATCAAGCCACAGTAAATCAAGGCTTTGCTCTGCCCGTGGTCTTTCAACTTTCAATACATTTTGATTTAAGAGTGCCGGTTTGTGATCATCTCATATTTCATGAGATGCTGTTCTGTGAGCATGGGGAAAGATCTAAGAGGCATAACCAGATGAGAAAGATAGATGGAAACCAAACAAGAGAGACAGGGACAGCACAGACACGGAACTGCTGTTTGCAGGCATTGATGTCACTAAAACTGCTGCTCTATTGAATGTTTCCTCCAGTGACACTCTGGGCTGCTCATGCCTGAGAGTCCTAGTGGCGACAGCCATAAAACGGTGTCTTACAGGATTCCACAAGAAAGCCTTCCTTTGGTGCCTGTCTGTGAGATAGCCGTTCTCTCTGACACAAGAATTAGTATACAGTTTTCCTCACAATCACGGAAAGTAAAGCTGAACTAACCTAGTTGTTTCTCTGCAGAATGATACTTAATCATCTTTAAAAGATGGTATTGAACGGACTGTATTATATTAAGGGAAAAAAATAAAATTGGCCATAATTACCTCACTAGATATAACTATTTTTCACACCTTATTGTATTTCCCTTCAGTGTTTTATATGCATATTTTACAACATAGTTATAATTATGCTATATATGGTCTTGAGTGCTACTTTTTAATATTATAAACTTTTTATATATTGTTAGGCTAAGCATTGAATAGACTGCCATAAATCATTTAATCTATTCCTTATGCTGGGAAATTCTGACTGCATTTATCTTTTAAAATCCTCCCTCAAACTGTGCTGAATGCTTTTGAGTTTTATTTTTCAATATGCCTTTGGTAAATTACTTTAGTATATGTTCCTGAAATTTGGTTTCATCAGAAGCATGTGGGAGTGCCCACCAAGACAGTGTTTAAATCAAACACCAGCTTCTAACTATGAAGGTACAGACAGCCGTCACAGCAGCAGCCTGGGAATTCTCCCTGTGCTTTTCTGTCTGTCCCTCCCCTGCAGACTGCATGATGCTCACATAGTCACGCTACTCAGTTGGCATCTATCCTGATGATCATCCACGTGAGGTTCTGAAGAACCTTTTGTCATAGTTTTCGGCTGTCATAGTGGCATCAAACTGGAGGTACCTGGGAAAAGGAAGCCTCAAGTGAAGAATTGCCTCCATCGTATTTTCTCAGTTGCTGACTGATTGGTGTAAGAGGGCTCAGCCTATTCAAGGGGGTGCCATTCATAGGCAAGTGGGGCTTGCTGTAGAAGAAAGGTAATTGAGAAAGCCAGAGAAAGCAAGCTTGTATGTAGAGTTCCTCTCAGGTTCAAGCTTCAAGTTCCTACCTTGTCTTCCCTTGGTGATGGGTTGTGACCTGTACATGTATGTCAAATAAACTCTTCCATCCTCAAGTTGCTCTGGTTAGAGTGTTTTGACACAAATTAGAACAGCTTTGCTCTTCTTAAATTGTATCACCTGCTCTCCAAGGGAAAATATGTGTCACTCATGAAGATGTCTAAAAGTGTGAATTAACAATTTCAAGACTGTACCATGTCTGTAAGCTGCAAGGTTCTTTGTTACCAAACCAAAGCAGCAGCAGACAGCTTTGCTACTTCCGCTTTCTTCTTCAAAGATTCCAAGCCCATTGGGTGCTGCAGCCATCATCAGCGACACTAAGGACAGGCCAACAGTGACCAGGAGGAGACGGCTGTGGTGGACCGTTCTGTTCAGAGCCTTCTCTTCCAGAGCTTCCTAAATACGCCACTGAAGGGTCTGGGCTTGTCTGACAGAAAAAGCAGGTTAGCCTGCAGTGAGGGCAATGATGACATTGTCCTGTGCATGTGTCACAACAGCCTTTTGAAGGAGGAAGAGAGGGAATGTGACAAAATGCTAATAGTTGGGAAAGACTTGTGTAGTGGGCCCATTGGTCATATTGTCTACTCTTGTCACTTTCTCACAAATCTAAATAATTGGAAAATAAAAAGCCAAAGAAGAAGAGGGAGACATGGCTGGGGGTTAGGAGTCACAGCTGCTCTTCCAGATGACCTGGGTTTGATTCCTAACACCCACGTGTAGATCATAGCCACTTATAACTCCAGTTCCAGGAGCTCCAACACTCTCTTGAGGCCTTCACAGGCACCAAACACACACATACATTCAGACACTCATTCACATTAAAAAAAAATCCCAAGAAAACAAACAGCTCCAAAATTCCTTGAGGAATAATTAAGAAATTATGAAGAAATTATCAGGTGGTTGAAATCAGGTAAATGTGGACTAGAGGGTTTGTGGTGGCTGTGGGGTTCCTGGGATTCCTTCTTTGGGGGTAACCCACTGGCAGTCTCCCCAACAAAGCTTTTAGGCAGATTTGCTCACCCTTGTGGAGTAGACATGGCAGGAATTTGTACAGATGTTGTCTTAGTTATGGCTACTATTGCTATAATGCATCATCTCAACCAAAGCAAGATGCTGAGGAAAGTATCTGGCTTACACTTCCACCTCATGGTCCATCAATGAAGAAAGAACAGGAATTCAAGAAGGGTGAGAACCTGAAGGAAGGAGCTTATGCCGTGGCCATGGAGTGTTGCTTCCTGGCTTGCTCCCCATGGCTTGTTCAACCTGCTATGTTACAGAACACAGAACCACCAGCTCACGGATGGCAATACCCATACTGGGCTAAGCCCTGCCCCATAAATCACTAGTTAAGAAAATGTCTCACAGGCTTGCCTACAGCTGAATCTTCTGGAGGTGTTTTCTCAATTGGGGTTCTCTCCTCTCAGATAATGCTAGTTTGTGTCAACTTGACAGAAAACTATCCAGCATAGCTATTTTGAAAGAGAAGCTATTTCTGGCTCTAGAGGTCAGCAGTACTTGCTTCTTAGCAGAAGATAAGTGGAATGGTGAATAGCAAGGATTAGCTACATAGCTAATATTATTAAAAAAAGAAAATCGTATATTTCTCTTCTATTTTATCAAAAGAAGTCCTTTCTAGGTTTGTTTTTAGTGTCTTGGAAAGGCTACAGAATAAAATTCTCTATCTTCACTTTCAAGAAAATGCCAGAGAAGATCGTATTTCTTATAGTTGAACTTTGTCTTTCAAATTTTGTATGAGTGTGTATGTGTATTCATGTGTGCACTTTGTTCATGTGGAGGCCAGAGATTGAGAGTGAGTGTCTTCCTAAGTTGCTTTCCATTCTGTCTCTACCTCCTCACTCTTGCCCATACACCCAGCTTTTTACATGAATATTGTGGATCCAAATTCAGGTCCCTTTCTTGCCCACTGGGCTATTTCCTCAATCTCTCCACCCCAATATAGACTCCTGGTCAGTGGCCAGAGGTGTTATTATCAGTCAGATGGACGACTAAGCCAACCTGGACCTCTCTCATTCAGCTAGACTCATGTTCAAGAAAAAAAAATAGTTTCCTAGTGCTCATAGGAAATAAAATGTTCTGGTATGAGCTTCGAAGCAAAAGGGAGCTTCTTAATGTTTATGGTCTTTAATTGATTATAACTCTATTAATAATTAATGCGAGGAGAGGTCATCAATAGAGGTGGATTCCCGGGGGTGTGGAGGATGGAATGGCACTATTTGATAAAAGTTGGAGTTGAATAAACCATTCCCAGAGAATCTAAAGTCCAGACTGTTTCATTTCAATATTTATGTCTTGAGTTATGACTACATAAACATCCCATATGTTAAGAGCAAGCTTTTAATTTGTTCATTCACCATCTCATTGCATCAAGTGATGCTCAGTACTCTTTCATTTCATATTATTATATGAAGGTACTATTTATTTATTCTCAAGATTTATAACTTGTGCTTCTCTGTTTATGTTATTTTCTGTCTGGGTCCCTCCTATTATCCTTATTTCTAAATCCTTTTATGGGCCTTAGTTGGAGTTTCACATGTTGGCTACAGATGCACCATCCTGTCAAATATGTGAATCTATGTTTTGCCTGCAGAGCAGGTAAAGTGCAGTATAAATGATAGAGAGGAGGAAATGCAGATTTTCCTGGGAGTGCTGATAGTATCAACTAAACTGCACATGGCCATCTCCTTAAGACTGAGAAAGTGTACCATCAGCTTCGCCATTTTAAATGGCATTTATCTGCATGTGATGTGTGATCATTTCCTATGGAGCACACACGAATATGAGCATCCTTGGGTAGACCTCGCACACCTTAGTCAAGTCTGGAAGGACAAGGCAGGTAAAGGCACAGCTGCAGTTATTACAAGAGCTCTTCACATAAGAAGAATTTGAGCCTGAGTCAAGTCAAACATGTTGAAAACATTTATTGTTGCTAGCTGAAATGAACGAAGTATATATAGACTATCTTTGGCAGGGGTGTGCATCCCACCGCTTTGGTCATGGCCTTTGTCATCTAGGTGCTGCCCACCTTAGCCTCCGTAGACACCTTGGGCAGCCTGCTCCCTAGCGTCTTAGTTTTGCTGTACAGTTTGAAGCCTCTTCATTTTTGTCTTCTGCCTCCGAGCAGTTCTCAGTTTCTTCGTTTTTAAGAAGTTGTCTTCTAGTTGGTACAGAAAGTCTTCAATTCGTCCAACCTAGAAGAAATAAACAGAAAGGTTTTTTTTTTTTTTTGTTTTTTGTTTTTTGTTTTTTTTTTTTTTTGTTACTTGGGAGTTCTAGTTGGAATGTGGACTATCCCCAAAGGCTCATGTATTTGAGCATTGGCTCCCCAGCTAGTACTGCTATTTCACAAGGTTGTGGAACATTTAAGAGGTGGGGCCTCACTAAAGGAAGTGCATCATTTAGGGTGAGCTCCGAGGTATGACTGACTGTCTGCTCTCTGCTTCCTGACTTAGACACAATGCGACCAGATGCCTCTTGCTCTCGTATCCCACCTTCCCTGTCATGTGGACTCCATCACTTCTGAAACTATGTGCCAAAATAGAACCCTTCTCCCTTAAACTGCTTCTTTTAAGGTATTTGGTTGTAATAATGGTAAAAGTAACCTTCACAAAGCCTTGGAAACATGAAAATGAAGAATTTAAAAAATTGAGTCCCAACCACAGGACCTATTTCAGTGCAATAGCAGAGACAGTACTGGTAGACACACGGGGAAACAGGGACTTTTGTTTCTGGTTTCCTTGCTTTGCTCTGCAGGCTTGTAGGAGCTGGCTGTTCTACTTCACCCATCCAGCAGGGATGGAGGAGCATATCACATCAATGTTCTTTCTGGCAGCCAGCAAATCAAGGGATTTCAAAGGAATGCATGGTGTAATCATGGCCGTTTTCTCTAGCACTTGAAAAAAGCCAAGAGAGGAAGTGAATCTGCTCCCTCAAAGTGGGTGAGTCCAGCATCTCTGTACTCGGACCCTGGCCAACATGGGAGAAAACGAGATATTCCATGTTGTCTTGGCAGGAGCCATTGCTCCACTAAATCAAAGAAGAAATTTGAAAGTACATTTTCTTTAGAACGAAAAAAAAAAAAAAGAGCCACACCCTAGCAACAAGATCAACAATGACACAAGGCCACACTGAGCAATAATTCTTGGGAAAAGAAAAGCTATTAATTTTTTCAAAGAAAATCTGCAATAATCCAGTGGTAAATGGCTAGATATATTTTATAATGTTTTCTGAAGAAATATAGGATAAAAATGTCCATATCTGCTGAATTGGGCTCTCATGAAAGTCAGTAGGTACACTTCACACTTAGCCTGGCCTTCCGGACCTGCACACGGTGTGAGTCTAACATCACTCACTGCAGAGCCCCTGGTCATTGAGTCAGCTCAGAGCTGGGCCACTTGCTATTCAAGGTGCCATCTACTTAGGATAAAAGCACTTAGGACTTCAATTTTCTAATTTTGAGTCCTGCTCTTAAACCATCTGATTTATCATTCAGGGCTATATCCAAAAGATAATTCGGATTGTCAAAGTGAGAGCGCTAAATGGCTTTACTCGTCGGCATGTTATGCTATGGACACATCACGCCTGGTGACGGAAACATTGACTGGGTCTGTAGGAAAACAGATAACTTATTTATGCAAAGCAACCCTTTCCGAGAACCTTTCCGAAGTTATATCAGGTAAATGTCTCCGAAAGCACGTTGCCTTTTATGATGTCTTGTCCTTACAGGAATCAGCAAAATAGCCTGAAATAAGCCAGTTTTATTTACTCCATGTATTTTACACTGTTCAATTTTCAGGCAACTGGCGAGTAAAACCAAAAAGAAAAGCAGCAGCAACAACAAAGTCATTAGGTACAATCAAAGCAAACACAATGGCGGACACCGCCATCTCTTTGGTGACTGAGCTGGTGACTCCTTCCTGCCATTTGCACTGACAATGTGTCATTGTCAACTTCTCTACAATTACAGTGTTCCCAGTTGGCTCAAAAACAATTTGAAATGGCAATTATACTTCAACAAAAACAAGTCTTCTCCAACAAGAAAAAAAATAAATCATTCAGAAGTGAGCGCTGCTTTCATTTTTGTTTGTGACAATTGTTTTAACAAGAGCAGGGTTGACCAAATGGGTTCCCCTTCAGAAAAAACAAACAACCAACCAAAACAAAGCTATTCAAGTGTGGTTGTACAAGCCAGTAATTCCAGCACTTGGCAGTCTAAGCCAGAAGATTTGAAGTTGAAAACTAGCCTGGGCTACAAAAGGAGGTCCCGTCTTAGGGAGAAAAAAACTTAAAAGAAAATAAAGAAAAATGCAAGCCCAGTCAGTGTGGTAGAGAACAGGAGACTGGAGCCGAGTGGTCTAGCCTGAGCACCACTGATGAGACCATGCTCACATCCCACCCAGCCTGTCACATGTCACTCTCTCAATCTCCCCACGCTGATACCGCAATTATCCCTTTAAAGTAAATCTGGCCTTGTCTGTCTTGGTTAAAATACTTTAAATGAGTTCACACGGCCCACACGATGCCAGTGGACCCGTGAAGGGTCTCACACCACTGCATCTGCTTTAGCCCTGCGATATCTCTCAATCACGCCAGCGCGCCAGGTGCCTCTGCATCCTTGGCCCTTCTGGGGCTTGGCCTTCTGCGAGACCCCATTTCCTTTGCACTTCTGGGTCAATGTCAATGCCTGTGTAGAGTCTTCTTTTATGAACCAGCCCAGGTTGGCCCTTAGGAATGTATTCTTACAGTTGAACAATATGCATCTCTGCATACTAGACGTTTTTTTAAAAAAGGTTTTAGGTTAATTTTATGAGTATGATTGTTTTGCTTGCCTGTATGTATGTGTACCATGTGTGTGTCTGGTGTTCTCAGAGGCCAGGAGAAGGTGTCCGGTCTCCTGGAGTTGACATTACAGAAGCCTGTGAGACACAATGTGGGTGATGGGACACAAGCCCCCCCCTCCTCTGCAAGAGCAGTAAATGCTGCTAACTCTGAAGCTCATCTCTCTGGCCCCAGTGTTACAAGTTTTTACTCAGTAACTTATAATGACTTATATAATATTTATTCTGTGAAACTAATCCCATACTGTCCTTATTCTCAGAACCTAGGATTTGATGGATCCCAGTAACCCTTCACTTTCTGGAAAGGGAGTTGAGCAGATTTTTCCTACACTGCAATTGATACAGATGCAGCATAATAGGCGGCTTTCTTTTCCCTTGTAGGATAAAAAGACATCATGTCCACAGCCCACCACTCCCTCACCTTTGTCTGGTTTCCAGACGGTCAAGGCAAGGCAATAAGCATGCGGTACACTTGGTATGTTTGTGAGATCCCTAGTGATGACTCAGCAAGAGTATGATATTCTTGGCTTGGCTTATTATATCTTTGCTTTGTGTGCTTTCTGGGCCTCACGTCTTATTGATGTTTTGTATAATAAGAAGGGTAACCTAGATAATTCCAAGGCCACACCCTGTCATAAATTCCTGACTTGGACTCCCATGAGATCTGGTAGTCTGGTCCTAAGGATACACACACACACTTTCAGTGCCGGGCTTTTCCCTCGGATTACACTGTTAGGCCAACAGCATGGTATTCAGTAAAGCAAGTCAATTTGTGCGCCCGTGCTTACTGAAGCACAGGAGAGCTGCGGAAGGGTTTAGTAAAACTGGGTCTTTAGTTTCCTCTTTTAAGTCAGAAAAAGAAAAATGTTGGTTGAAGGGAAAATAGATTCATACAACTAAGAACAGATTGCGAATGATAGAAGGTTCTATAAAGCCCTCAGGGAAATGAAGCACGAAGAAACACACGAGGAAGTGACAAAGAGAGAAAACGAGCCTGTTTGGGGCGCAGGAGTTTTTAGTCTCTCTTTTTGGCGCATCGTCTATTTGCAGTGGTGTCAGGCTGCTTGGCCACTCTGAGTC
Source organism: Alexandromys fortis (assembly GCF_014885135.2). Classification (NCBI taxonomy): domain Eukaryota; kingdom Metazoa; phylum Chordata; class Mammalia; order Rodentia; family Cricetidae; genus Alexandromys; species Alexandromys fortis. Next base: position 1,861,305 of record NW_026067923.1, read on the forward strand.
CAATTTTTCCATTTGCAAAACGAACAGGTAACATTTCCTTATGTGCGCATGTGCCAGTGCTGACTAGGGGCCGCGGTGGCGTGGGTGAGGGGCTGATGGCTCTTGCAGAGAAATCTGGATGTTTGATTACTGCAGGGAACTGAAGTTCTCAGATGGAGGGCAGGCTCTGTTCTACTCTGTGGGTATTGGTTATCAGTTATATTCAAGAGTCAATAAATTGTTCATTGTCATTAAGTAGAGTTTGTTTTTTTTGAGATAAGTTTTCTTGTGGCCCAGGCACATGTATTCATTACATCTGTCACCTCATTTACATGGTGCTGAGGGTCTAACCTAGGGCTTCCTGACTATGAAGCAAGCACTCTACCAATGGGTCTACATCCCTCTTTCTCTCTTGAACTTGTTAAAATCTTAACTTCTAGTATTTCAAATATGTAGTTTTAATTTTTATTCAATAATTCAATGAATCTTGATCCTATCCACCCTAAACTGTCCCCTCTTACTCTCCCAGATGTTCCCTCCAACACGTATCCTCACCACCTTCATGTCCTCTCTCTCTGTGATAGTTTGGATAAGGATGGCCTCCGTAGGCTTATATATTTGAATACTTAATCATCAGAGAGCGGCACTATTTGAGAAGGATTAGGAGGTGTGGCCGTGTTGAAGGAAATGTGTTACTAGGGGTGGGCTTTGAAGATTCAAAAACCCAAGCCAAGCTCAGTGTTTCTCTCTCTACCAATGGAGCAGGATGTAGCTCTCAGCTACTGCCCCAGCACCTGCCTGCATTCTGCCATTCTCCCTGCTATGATGATAATGGACTAAACCTCGGAAACTATAAACAGGAGCCAAATAAATACATTCTTCATAAGAGTTGTCTTGGTCATGGTTTCTCTTCACAGCAATGGAATAGTGACTGAGAAGTTGGTACTAGGGACTGGGGAATTGTTGTGACAGGCCTGACCATCCTGTTTTTTTGAGAACTATTGAAGACTATGGGACTAGAAAGGCAGATGGGTGCTTTAAGTGGGGATTAATGGACCATCTTAGTAGGAGCATGGAAGGCAATGCTGAGACAATCTGAACCGTGGCAGCCTAGATCAAGGTGTTTTAGAAGGGAAGAATATTAGCGTGGCCTACAGACCATTCTTGTGATATTTTAGCAAAGAATGTGACTGCATTTTATCCTTGTCCTAAAAATCTGCCATAGCCTAAACTGAAGACTTTTGTATAAATGACATTGGCAAAGGAGAGCTCAAGACAGCCTAGTATTGACTGTATCACATGGTTATTAGTGGTCACTCTAATGAAGATCTATACTGAAAAGGAGCAAGTTGAGCAATGAAAAATACAAATTGAGAGGAAAAGGAACACCAGAAAATATAAATGTTAGAGCCAAATTCAGTGCTCAAGGAGATAAAAGTTTAAAGAAAAGCCTGATGCTAAATAGAATAAAGGGAGTGGTGAGCTCAGAGCCAGATCCCACCCAGCTAAACTTCCAGCTTGTAGAAAGGATTAAAGGGAAGCTTAAGCAATGATGAAAACCATCAAAACCAGTAAGCTAATGCAAATTTATTTGAAGGAGGGGCCAGGTTCCAGTCACAGCAGGCAGCAGAACTTGGCACCTTCAGCTATGTGGAGAAGAAGGTTGCAGAAGCTCCCTCTGTGACTAAAGAAAGCCACTGAAGTCAGAGATGTCCCTGCATGGAGGCCTAGAGAGGCCACTGTGTGAAGCTGTGGTGGTGAAGCCAGGGTTTAACCAAAGACTTCACGATGTTAGAGATATCAGAGTTGGGATAAGTGCCAAGGAAAGCTGCAGGCAGGGTGTGGAAACAGAGAGGGGTTGTGTGCTGCAGTCACCAAAGCTGAAAAGAGTTGGAGATCTGAAGAGTGTTTTGACATCAGACATGGGGGTGTAGAATTAAAGTTTCCCTCCTAGTTTTCAGTCTTCTTTTTGTCTAATGTTTTCTCATTATGATCTTTTCTCTCCCTTTTGGAATGGAAATGTATATTCTGGGACATTATGTGAAGTATGTGGTCTGTTTTTTGATTTTGATATTATAGAAGATTACAGTTAAGAGATTGCCTTGATTCTCAGAAAGCCTTTGAACTTTGGACTTCTTAAACGTGTTGAGATTGTAATTTAGACTATGGAGACTTTTGAAGTTGGATTAAATACATTTTGCATTATAATATGGCTATAAACCCATGGGGGTCAGGAGTGGAATGTAGACTGAATAAGAATGGCCCCATAGGCTTATATATTTAAAAGTTTTGTCATCAGGGAATGGCACTACTTGTGAAAGATTTGGAGTGATGTGGCCTTTTTGGGGGAAGTGTGTCACTGGGGGTGGGTTTTGAAGTTTCTAAAGCCCATGCCAGGTCCAGGGTGTCCTTTCCTGTTGCCTATGGATCCAGATGTAGAAATTTCAGCTCCTTGTCCAGCACAGGGCTCCCTGTGTGCTGCCAAGCTCTCCACCATGAGGACAATGGACGTTAGTTCTCTGAAACTGTAAGGAAGCCCCAACGAATGCTATTTGTTATAAGAGTTGCCTTGGTCATGGTGTCGCTTCACAGCAAAAAAGCGCAAACCAAGACACCCGTCAAGTCAAATTAGTGCAACTTGCTGGAACACTGCTGTTCTTGTTGGCTGGACCTTGTGTAGACCGTTGCTGCTGTTGAGTTCATGAGTGTAGTAGTCATGTTGTGTCCAGAAGACAGGATTGCACCGCACTCCTCCCATTCTCCCACCCTTCCATTCTTTCTGCCTCCTCTTGGTGAAGCTCCTTGAAACTTGAGATAGTTGATACCGCTCTGTTCCATTTGTGACTAAGCACTCAACAGTGACTTGCTCTTTTCGTTGTTGTTGTTGTTTGAATCAGAGATACTCTCACTGGTTATCATATCAGACTGGGGTCACTCGAATCCAAAGTGACTATTGTCCTTTTAAAAAGAAGAGCTTTGCAACAGAGGAATCTAAAATGGCTGGAAGGTGCTTAAGGAAATGCTCAGCATTCTTACTTATTAGAGAAATGCAAATCAAAACAACTCTGAGATTCCATCATATACCTGTAAGAATGCCCAAGATTAAAAACACTGATGACAACTTATACTGGAGAGGTTGTGGGGAAAGGGAACACTTCTGCATTGCTGGTGGGAATGCAAGCTGGTACAGCCCCTTTGGATGTCAGTGTGGCGATTTCTCAGAAAATTAGGAAACAACCTTTCTCAAGTCCCCTTAATATCACTTTTGGGTATATCCCCAAAGGATGCTCAACCATGCCACAAGGACATGTGCTCAACTATGTTCATATCAGCATTTTTTGTCATAGTCAGAACCTGGAAACAACCTGAATGCCCCTCAACTGAAGAATGGATAAGCACACACACACACACACACACACACAAAAGAAGAGCTTTAGAGAGATCACTCAGAGAAAGTCAAGTGACAATGATGGTACAGATTGGGGTGTTGTTCCCACAAGCCAAGACCCCGTAATTACAACCAGAAATCCCAGATACTAGGAGACAAATGCAACAAAACAGACCCTCTTCTTGCCACTCAGGAGGAACTAGCTTTGTGTGTGCTTTCATTTCAGACTCGTAGACTTTAGAACGGTGCATTTATTCCTTTCATTTAAGTCACTCAGTTTGTGACATTTGGCTACAGCAGGCCTAGCAAGCGAATTTAGCCAATTAACTAACTCACAGAGAGCTCAGATTTGCTACAGCTTTCTCCTCCGGCATGGCTTTGGTTCTCTTAGTTCACTCTTCACAGTCTGAAAAGTCCTCCCTTGGTTGGATCCCCCTGTGCAGGCTTAGTCAACAGATTGGAAACCAGAGTGGTCTGCCAATAGCGGCAGTGTGAGCTCTATCTCAGGGGCTAGAGAGATGGCTCAGTGGTGAAGAGGGCTTGGTGTTTCCCCAGAGGACTGGAGTTCTTTGGCAGTACCAGGTCAGGCATCTCACAAGGGCCTCTAATTCCAGCTCTAGGGGCTCTAATGCCCCTCTTCTGGTCTCTGCTAGCACATAACCACACATACACAGACAGACACAACTGAAAAATGAAATACACTTTTTTGAGATAAAGAAGTCTATCTCAAACATGAATTAATGAGTGGTTAAATTATCCAAATAAAGAAAATATTAAATTTGGGCTTTATGTTAGGTTTCAGGTTGTCTGGTTCTAACGAGTGGGTATGTCTAAAAGGGTTTGCTTGTAGATGTTTACGACTCAGGAATTGGAGGAGAAAATGAATCAAAAAAAGAAAGAAAGGAAGGAAGGAATAAAGGAAAAGGAAAAAAAAACTATAAAAGATTTTTCCTTTAGAAGTAAAAGAATGAGCAACCGGAGTCAAACTCTCCAGGAATAAACACTAGGCTCATGTGACTGCGGTACTGGTTAGAGAATGAGAGTGTGTTCTCAGCGATTAGCAGTTTGGGCCAAAAATCCTCCCAGCAAAACCGATACTTTACTCCAGCACAGTGGGTTTGATTACATGACTTTCTTTCCTCTGTTCCAGCTTAATTTCCAGACCAAATGCTTTTAAATATTTATCGCCCTTAATGGTTTGAATTTTAATTCTCATTAGAATTACAATTATTTCCAAACATGCTTGAAATTGATTTCTGAAGTAAGCGCAGCTCTGAACCAGCACTGCTTCTGCAGTTGCTTTTGGCTACTGTTCAGTCAGGCCCTGGTGTTTCTCTTCCCTGACTTAGTGGATTTATTGTCTTCTACAACATGGAACTCTCAGGTGTTGGGACCAAAATTGTTAACAAGCACGCAAAAGACTCCATGACAAACACATACCGACTCCTGATAAAAATACCCTCCATGACAACACCTTTGATCTTATATAGAGCTAGAAAAAAATCCTATTATTAAGCATTGGTATCACTTTGTCCAGGGACACATATGCTGTGGTCTGAACATGGGCATCTCCTGAACATTCTCCGTTGAAACCCTCCCTGATGTCATAATAGAGAAGGTGGTGGTGGCCACAGGCTGGAGAGCTGGCTTGGTGGTAGGAGAGCTTACGGCTCTTGCAGAAGACCCAGTTCGGTTCCTAGCACTCGTACCAGGTGTCATACAACCTCATGTCACTCCAGCTCCAAAGGGCCCAGCACTCTCTCTTTTGGCCTCTATGGGTATCTACATGCTCATGCACGTACCGCCCCGTGAACATAACTGAACATAAAGCCAAAAAGAATAGAGAAGATGGGGCTTTGGGGAAACGATCGGATCACAGAAGCAGGGCCCTCGTGAATCACTGCTCTTAAAAGCAAAGCCCAAAGGAGCTTGCTTGTCTCTTCTTTCACACAAAGACACACACACACATACACAGACACATATACACAGACTAATAGACACACAGACAGACACATACACAGATACACACACAGAGACACACAGACACATGCATACACTGACACATACACAAAGACACACACACAAATAAATACACATACGGCTCAATTATTTTTTTTAATTTATTTATTAAAGATTTCTGCCTCCTCCCCGCCACCACCTCCCATTTCCCTCCCCTTCCCCTGATCAAGTCCCCCTCCCTCGTCAGCCCGAAGAGCAATCAGGGTTCCCTGCCCATATGGCTCAATTATTAGAAGAGAAATAGCAAGGACCCTTGCTATACACAAAGTCTGCTGGTACTTTAATTTTATACTTTTCAGCCCCAAGGAAGGTAACAAACAGATTTTTGTCATATGCCATTAAGACTATGGTATTTTCTTATCATGACTAAACAGATTAAAAGTTAGTGATTTTTTTTTTTAGAGTTTAAGTGAAAAGGTTTATGTGAAGATTGAATGTGTTTTATCATCGCTATTGTTGTTGAACAGAGTCTTATTATGTAGCCCTGGCTGGCTTCAAACTTGCTCTGTAAGCTGGGCCAGTCTTGATCTTGTAGCATCTTTCTCCCGGCCTTCTGAGTGCTGGGCCCACAGGCATGCACCAAAAAGTTGAGCATGTTACCAAAGTTTTCATTTTAAGGTAACTGCAGATTTGCATTCTCTAGTCTAGGAAGAGGCACTTCAGGAAGAAGCTGCGTCCTCTTCCCAGGTCTCACGAGGGTGATTAACATCTCGAACTACAGAAGAACACAATAGTCAGTGTATTGACGTTGATACCTACAAGCAGCACGTGGATTTTACAAGGTCTGGAACAGCTGCCATTTTTCTCTCTCTGGTCCTTTCTTTAAGCTGTCAACTACTAATCAGTGTATCACTGAAAGAAGTCTAAACAGACTCACTATCTAATTCTATTCTCCTTTGGAGGTCTATTCTGACAAACACATCTGTTTCTTGTTACTGATGGGCATAACCACATGATCTAGATAAATAGTTGGTGAGCTGTTTACCCTATGAAGGATGCCTAGATCATTTAGATCATTTACATGTTGCGGCTACTGTGAATTAAGTTGGCATGAACATTTTGCACCTGTTTTTGTGTAACTGTAAATCTTCATTTCTCTGGGATAAATGCCCAGGAGAATAATTACCAGGTCATGTGGTAGCTGCATATTTATTTCATCATATTAAAGTATATTAATTACATAAAATAATGTATGTTATCACTATATTTTATACATGCATAAAATGTACTTTGATTATATTTACCTCCCTTTTCCCCTTCATCTTCTCTTCCTTTGTGCATTTTTTTTTAATGAAATGGCCACATTCTATTCTTATTGGCTGCACCTTTTTCCTTCCCATTGGAAAAGCTGCTGTGACCCAGTTCCTCACATCCTCACCAGTATTAAATCTTGCAGGATTTTTATTCTAGCTGTTCTGACAAGTATGGAGGGACGTCTGCAGGCTTTGTCTCCAGGCTACCACATGCCATTGTCCTCCATTTTCTTTACAGCTGAATTTTGAGAACTTTTTTTTTTCGAGACAGGGTTTCTCTGTAGCTTTGGAGCCTGTCCTGGAACTAGTTCTTGTAGCCCAGGCTGGCCTCAAATTCACAGAGATCCACCTGCCTCTGCTTCCCAAGTGATGGGATTAAATTTTGAGAACTTTTGTACATTTAATTAGTTAATTTATTTTTGAGTCAATGTCTCACTATTGCTGGCCTTGAACTCACAATCCTCCTGCCTCAGCCTTCTGAGGGTTTTGATTACAGGCATGTTTCACCACACTTAGTTTATATATGTTCGTATATGTGTGTGCGTGTGTGTGTATGATTATATGTAAGTATGATTAGATATATGGTTTTAAAATGTTTTTCTCATTTTGAACTTTCCTTTTCATTTATTTAATAAGCCTTCCATAGGAAAAACAAAAAGGTTTTAATATTGAAGAAGTCTATTTGTTGATTAGATTGTGATCACAGCGTTGTGTCAAGTTAAGGAGATTTTTGCTTACAGTATTGCTGCTCTTATGGTTCTTCCTCATGGATGTGCTCAAGCTCCCAATCCATTTGCTGAAAATATTATATTCTGTTTATTGAATTAACTTTGCACTTAAAGAAGCTGAAATATTTTTAAATTGCAAAGGATGATATTTCTTTATTCCTTTAGAAAAGATTTGCTTCATTATTTGTGAATCCGTATGTGTGTATCTGTGTGAGTGTGTATCAGGCCAGAAGGTATCAGATCTCCTGGAACTGGAGTTATTGGTTGTGGTAGTTTGAAAGAAAGTGGCCCCAAAGGGAGTGGCACTATTAGGAGGTGTGGCCTTGTTGGAGGAAGTGTATTAATCACTATGGGGGTGGGCTTTGAGGTCTCTTTGCTCAGGATAGGGCCTAGTCGACTTCCTGCTGCATGCAAAGTGTAGGACTTCCGGCTCCAGCGTGAACATAATAGACTCTGAAACTGTGAACGAGCCACCCAAGTTAAATGTTTTCTTTGTAAGAGTTGCCATGGCCATGGTGTCTCTTCACAGCAATAAAAACCCTACCTAAGACACAGGTGGTCTTGAGTCACTTGCTGTGCATGCTGGGAACTTGAGTCCTCTTCAAGCAGTGCTCATAACTGCAGAGCCATGTCTCCAATTTTCCTCCTTTATTCTCTAGCAAAATCTGTTTCCATTGTCTTTGTCTAGAAAACTCTTGTATGTATCAGACTTGTTGCTGAGATTTTAATAGAAATTATATTCAGCATGCATATCTATGTTCAAAGGTTGATGTGAACCCTGTTTGCTTCTGCCATTCGCTGCCAGACAGCGTCTCTCTCCACTCATCTAGATCTTTGGTTCCTTTCTTTGTTATTTTGTAGTTTTTAAAGTAACACACTAATTCTACAAAATGATGCATTTCATTATGCAATTTTCATACTGCTTTGTAAGCTCCGTGAATACGTCCTGTAAATGTTGTCTTAGACTCACTGGAAACATCTACTCTGAGCAATTGTTAATGCTCTGTTTCTCCTGATTACTGCCGGTACAAATGCAAATGAGCTTTGTTCATGGATCTTCACTTACAACATTGCTGAACCTACATTATTTTAAACAACGTGTGTGCGCGGCATGCTATGGGATTTTCTACGCAGACAATCGTGTTGTTTATATAGGGACAGTTTTCTTCCTGTACACTACTTACATCCTGTACACTCTTTCTCATCTTACTGCAGTAGCTGGCATTTCCAGCTCTGTGTTGGGTAAGGGTGGTAAGGAGTGACATCTTTGCTTCGCTCCTGATCTAAAGGGAAAGAATTCATTTTGAAGTGTGTTGTTAGCAGTAAAATCTTTGCATATGTTCTTTAACAACTCAATGAAATGACTTCTATTTCTAATATTCCAAATATCATTTGATGGATGGTATCTAATTTGACCCCTTTTTGCATCAGTTGATATGATCATGTGATTTTCTTTTTTTAATATATGTGTGTGTGTGGCATGCATGTGTGTAATGGACAAGCATATATGCACATGTATGTACACACATGTGGAAGCACAGGTTTATGTAGGGATGGTCTTCAGTTGACTTTCCACATTAGAGAAACCCAGAGCTCCAGGGCATGGCTAGTCTCTACCTTCCCAAGGCATCTAGATTACAGGCTGGTGTGCAACTCCCCCCCCTCCCCAAGAATTTACAAGGGTCCCCGGGATCCAAAGTCCAGTTCTCATGCTTGAGGGACTAACAAGTAATCAACAAGCTATGTCCCCCATAAAAAAACGTGATTTTCTTTTTGTAGCCGATAATATGACAGAGCAAAGTGATTTTTAAAATATCCAGATACCTTTGCATCTGGGAAGCAAAAACACCATTTAATTATTATAGTACTTTTACATTTTTCCAAATTTTATTTGCTAATAAGTTAAAGGTTTCCTCATCTTTTTTACAAGGGGTGTCAGTTTTCAGGTAAAAAAAAAAAATACCTGAAGAGCTCGTGTCTAGTTTAGTGATAGAACGAGGCCAGGTTTGCCACAAAAATTGGCAAATGGCTACTTCTCTTATCTCTGCAGAAAAAAAACCCCCACACTATTGAATTGGTGTTAATTCTTCTAAATATAGCTATAGTAATTGTTCACTAAAACCAGATTTGCCTATGGCTTTTGTTTCAGGGAATTTGTCATTAAAGGTCATTTGGCCTATATTGGGCAAGGTATTGGCTCTTGTTTTTTTTGGAATTGGTACATTTTATCTGCATATGTATTTACTTGGGTAATTTCCTATTCTTCTCATGTCTGCTGCATTTATAGTAATCTCATTTTATTTGTGTTGGTGACTTGTGTCTTATTTTTCTTTGCTAGTTTTGCAAAATGATTAAAATCCTTTATGAACAAAATGCACATTTATTGAGTGCAAACACTCGGGTAGATATTGGAACTTTATGTCTTAGGAGGTTGGACGACTTCACCAAGGTTAAGCAATAGAGTCCAGACAAGGAGGACTTGGGCTTAGGCTTCCTTCTTCCTGCCTCAGATACCACCGATCCTTCAATATGTGTTCTCCAAAAGGGTCAATCGTTTATTCGGTTGTTTAACCCTTTGCTTGTGGATGTGTTAATTGGTTATTTGATTGTTTAACCCTTTGCTTGCTAATGTGACATTCTCTCCCCTTCTTTATTTCGATCATGGGAGAGTTTTTGTTGCTTGGAAGGCATTAGCCAGTTCCACGAAGTGTAATTTCTTACAATGAGGTGATGTGCATTGAACGAGTAGAGATTTACAATGTGCCTTAAGGAAACAAGAATCTGGGCTAGCAGAAGCTGCTCCGAGGGATGACCCATGCGCATTGCCAATTTTTTCTCCTCTACAGGTTTACTGAGGGCACTGGCCAGAATTCAGCTCAGGTGGCAAAGGCATTGACAGCCTATCAGAAGAAGTGATTTAAGCTTTATTGGCCTGTTCAGAGGCCAGCTTTTGGTTGCATTGATTTCCCAGTTTTCTCTTTTCAATTTCATTGATTTTTCATCTTGTCTTTATTATATTCTTTGTTTTGCTTGCTTTGCGTTTCTCTTGTCTTGCTTTCTAGGCTTTTCAAATGGACCTTCGATGAATTTGCAAGTTTCCGGCTTCAGATGCACGCGTTTGGCATTTCACATTTTTTCCTGGTGCTGTTCTAGCTGTATCCCATGAATTTTGATCCCTTGTGTTTTCATTCATATTCAGTCAGATGTATGATCTCTCTTTTCTTTCTCCTGCGCAGACTATTAGAGCATTTGGGCATTTTCCCGTTATCTTTCTGTGCGTGATTTCCAGCTTGAATCCACTACAGAGAGAAACACATTCTTTATGATTTTCAGATCTTAAGATTTTGTGATTGTCTATTTTGGTACATGTTCCATGGACTGTTGAAAAGGATGGGCACTCTTGTCTTAGTGGGAGGCTAGGTCTATAAATACTATTAGATCCTGTTGTTTTATGGTGTTGTTAAATCATTTCATATCCTAGCTGACTTTACATTTGTTTAGTTAAGAAAAGACAAATTTCCCAAGTATGACTGTGGCCATGCCTATCTTCCTTGTCTTCCTATCAGCTTTGCTCCTTATATCTTTGTGGCCTGTGTATTAGCACAAATGTGCTTATGACTCCTTTGTTAATGAAGTAAGTATTTTATCATTATGAGATGGCTTTTTCCGTCTCTAGTAATTTTCTGAGAATAGCAAACACTTATTTATTATTATTATTTGTTTTGATATGGCTGGCCCCAGACTTGCTATATAGCCTAGGCTGGTATCAAACTCATGATTCTGCTGTTTCAGTCTCTGGAGCGCTAGGATTACAGATGTGCATATATTCCCAGCCCCTCTTCCACCTTCTTTCCTCTTCCTAATGTTTGTATGATGTATCTGCTTCCATCTTTTGATTAACTGTCCGTGCTATGTATGCCGTGAGTCCGTTGACAGCAGTGTTGGTCTGTTTCTGTGAGAGCCGTTCATTGTTTGGGGCGTGGTGAGGCAGCATTTTATTGCCAAGGTGCAAAACTGGAGGAGGAAGGGGCTAAGAGCCTGATATCTCATTCAGGATCATATTCTGAATGACCAGACCACCTAGTACTTCATAATTCCTAAAGGTACCACTGTAGGTAGGGTGTGTGTGTGTGTGTGTGTGTGTGTGTGTGTGTGTGACACACCTTTACTCCCAGCACAGGCAGATAAATCTTTGTGAGTTCCAGGTCAGCCAGGGATACACAGTGAGACCCGGCTTCAAAAACACGCACCAAGAAAGATTCCGTTATTTATCAAGAGTAACCAGTATGGGCTGATGGGAAACTTTCTAGAGCCAAACTAGTACATTGTATACTTGGGCCATATGCAGACATACTGCATTGGTCAGGGTTCTGTAGGGGAACAGAAGTGACAGGATAAATATATCGCACAAGGGCACTTGTTACATTGGCTTACACAGTATCAGCTGACAAGTCCAGCAGTTGCTGTTCCTCACTGCGGAGGCTGAGGACTCAGTAGCTGTTCAGTCCGGGAGGCAGTGAGGCCCGAGAGCCTCCAAGAGCCCTGATCTGAAGCCAATGTAGGTAACCAGAAGAAACTGGGTTCTGATTTTGATAGCAGCAGAGGAAGGCAGCAGTAGCAGGTGGTGGTGGCTGCAGTGGTGGCCTTGGAGCAGATGCACTCTACGGGGTAGATAAACTTTCCAGCGGGACACAGATGCCCCGGGGAGGCGAGAAGTCAAAGCTTTCCCTCGTGTGTACCTACCGCCACTGGAAGGTGGTGCCCGCATTTGGGGCGGGCACCCACTGCAAAAGGTACCCCAAGCAAGCAGGTCCCTCCCAGGAGTGGAGAAGGGCGGCCCTGGCCTTGCACCGTCCCGAGGCAGGCGCTGCTGACTGCCCAGTGACTTGGTGGAGAACGGCGGCCCTGGCCTTGCACCGTCCCAAGGCAGGCACTGCTGGCTGCCCAGTGACTTGCACCGTCCCGAGGCAGGCACTGCTGGCTGCCCCGTGACTTGGTGGAGAATGGCGGCCCTGGCCTTGCACCGTCCTGAGGCAGGCGCTGCTGGCTGCCCAGTGACTTGGTGGCACACCCACACACCATCGCACGTGCCATTGTTTTCTTTTGGTTTTGTTTCTCTATTCTTCCCCTGGAAGCATTTAAATCCCACTTGTTAGATCATTGGGAGTGTTTGTGGTTTAGTTTTTTCCTAGTTGCATTTGCTTTAATAATCCTTATCTCCCCCAACTTACAATACATTCATCTTAAGTATTTCCTTCAGTACAACTAGAACCATATTATATGTTGTTATTATTTTTGATCCCCCCATTAAATACAAAAAAAGGAAAGGAAGTTTATTGTTTTGTGATCATAGTTTTGCTTGCTGCGTTTTTCTTTTTTTCCCCTTCAATTTAATTACTTCTTTTCCACTTAGAGAATTCTTTCAGGCATTCTTTTAGGTAAGTCTTTGATTGACAGCTTCTATGGGAGCTTCATCTGACTGTTTTCCTTCTCATTCCTGAGTGGTATTCCACTGGGTGTTGCTCTGTGGCTAGACAATACTTTCCTTCCAACAGCTGAGAAGTAGTGTACCAGTTTCGCCTGGCCTCTCAGTTTTCTTACAGAAAAGCTGCTGGCGGTTGAATTGGCTGTTTTATTTTGTCCGCTCCTCCACTGTAATGCACCAACCCTTTAAATCAGCGGTTTTCAACCTATGGGTCATAGCCTCTGAGGAATCACTTATCAGATATCCTACATATCAGATATTTCACATTCACAACAGTAGCAAAATTACAGTTAGGAAGTAGCAATGAGAATAATTTATAGTTGGGTGCTGTGGGAATTCCTCAAGCCAATAGCCTTTAAGATACTCGCCCACATGGGTGTGGTCTCATATACTATAAATGCAGCTGTAAAGCTTGTGTGCTCTCTCTCCTGGCTGCTGGATTTGGTTCCTGTTTGCCGTTCCTGCAGGGGACTGTGATCTGTGAGTTCACCCTTAAATAAATAACCCTTTGTTATACTCAGTTCTGAGCTAGTGTGGGATTACTTTACAGTGTCCATCTTCATTGGGGGTTGGCACAGCACGAGGAACTGTATTAAAGAGCTGCAGCATTGGTTCCTCTTTGTCACCGGTGTATTTCTCAACATGTCAGGCAAAACCAGAAACCACGAGTGCACATTTCCTCCGGCTGTGCTACTTGGCCAACTCTGTATTTGATTGTGACCTTGCGCATGGCATCGAGGTCATCTTCCCCGTCACTGTGAGGCCCTCCGTCCATGAAGGACTTCAGTTGGCACATCAGTAGGTATCTCAGGGGGGAGAAAGGTCAGCTGTGGTCTCCTCATCTTTGGCTGCCACAACGGTGAAGGGGTGAAGGGAATGGCAGGCCACTAGCTCTAGACTAGAGATGTTGGATCACATGGAGCTGGAGATACACAGGGTTGAGTCACCTGATTTGGGCGCCTGGAAGAGTAGCATGAGTTCTTACCTGCTGAGCCATCTCTCCAGTCCATCCTGTTATGTTCAAGAGTTATGAAGAATGGCAAACCTTACTGTATAAAATTCATGCAACAGAATGCAGAATACTCTTTAGTTCAAAATACAATAGACACATCCTCTTCTCTGCTACTCCCACATCAATATTACAATGAACTCTGAACAGAGGCACTTTGACAAACTTTTGAATAGAGTTAGTTACTTCCTTGTACTAGCTGCGAGTGAGTCAGGCAGGGAAAGCTGGGGAAGTGAAGGAGGTAAACAATATGCTGGTTCATGGCCAGACTCAGGCCTTTGTGTCAGGATGGTGAAGTCTTGCGAGGCTGCAACAATATGTGCTTATGAAATTTTGTTGCCTTGGAAATCCCGAGCAGTCTTAGAACGCTCATTCAGACTCACCAGAGAGCAGGCTTCAGAGGACAACTCAGAGCAACAGTCAGTCAGCACAAGAATGTCCAGACTTTCTGAAGTCATGCCCTAAAAGTTCTGAAGTTACAGGAAGAGGAAAAATGGTAAACTTTGAAAACAACCTTAAATACAGTATGTTCATGAAGAGAGACAGGAAAACAGGGCAATCGGGGAGGACTTGTGGGTGCTGGGGTTTGGGACAGGCCAGGCAGCTGCTGAAGCTCATGCGGGCAATCGTTGAGATGGACAACAAGCCGTGATCTTGAGCCTTTCTTCACAATAGCCTTACCATCCACTCAGCCAAAGGAAGACTCGGTGCTGCTCTCGTTTGCTGCTAAAGAATTGGAACTTGGAGTAGGCAACGTTCTTCGGCACCCTTGGCAGGTGTGATTATCTTAGCATAAATGTTCCAGCCTGCGATGAGGAGCAGGACTTTGCCTCAAGTCCTCATCAGACCATGCAGTACAGACTTGAGATTATTTCCTGGTTAATTTTACAACACTCTTTTCCTCATCCTCACAGAGACACAGTGACAGCTCTGTCGTACGGTTGTTGCAATCCTTAGACGTTACAACACTATCGCATGTGTGGTACAGCATGAGCTCCATCCTTGGATGTTACAACGCTATTGAATGTATGGTATATCACGAGGTCAATAATCTCCCCTGCAAATATTTATCATCATCATTATTAGCTTTATTTTCTGCAATAAATTTGGAGAGCCTTTTCTGACTGATTATAGTAGTTAACCAAGATACAATTCAGTCAGCCTAAGATGGTCAGTTGGATAGGAGTATTTCATTAGGTCCACCTGAGTGATGGCACGCTGGCCTGTTTAGAAATGGCTGTACCCCTGGGCTTGATCTCCTTAGATGAGGGACACATGAGGATCTGCTGCAAAAATGTCCAGTCAAGTAGTCAAAGTTTTAGAGGGCACCATCTTCAGCCAATCAAGGGAGTTTCACAGGTTTCAAGGCAAAGCTGAGCTTTGGTAGGAAATGAGGTACAAAATAGTGCTGCCAGGAATAGCGTGAGAAAAGGCCATTGTTGGGACCTTGACTGTCTCTTATAGGCTCAGGTGCTGTGTTACACAGAGGTGGTAAAGTCTTCAGGGGTGGGGCAGAGTGTGCAGGAGTTAGGGCATTAGGAGTGTGTCCTTGAAGGGAGATTGGAGCCCTAACCTCTTCTGGTCTTCCCTGGCTTTCTCTTCTTTGTCCAGCTACCGCCAGGTGAACAGATAGCCTCTGTGGTGCTGCTACCGTGATCAACAAGCAACAGAGCAGAGCATCCGTGGACTAAGACCTGACATTGCAAGCCTAAACAAAGCGTCTATGTTTTGTTAGTGTCATTGAAAGCTGACCAAGGCAACAAACTAACTCTACACCTTGTCCCTACAGGCAAGGGGAGAAGTCAATGTCTTCAGTGACAGCCAGGTTTCACCATCTGTAGCTGAGCACTGGTCCGTGATGGCAGCTGGTAATAACCAAGGCTTCCGGCTTTCCTCATTACAGGCATGGAATCTTTGTCCAAAAGTTTGGCTTCTGATGGTAACCAAGAGCTTCTGTAAGGCTTCAGTGCCTGGAAGCCTATAGACATAGAATCTGTTGATTTAAATCCTAGCGATTTATCCTGCAGAGTTTTTGGTCTTGTCTCTTCCTGTTTGTCCCTTCCCTTCCCAGCACAGCTAGTGACAAGTGCATGGAGACTCCCCACACGGCCTGCACGAGGCTATGGACAGAATTGCTTAGCTGTGCTCAGAGCTCACACCAGAATGGAATATGGATATGCTAATGCGGACAGCCAAACCCAGGCAGTTGCAAGATTCACAGTCAAACTGCAAAAAATCTGCGGAGATGTTTTAAAGGGCAAGACACACAGGGAAAACCCGATTGCAGGACTCACTGCTCTGTGAATGAACGGCACCACTGCCGAGTCTCGGAAAAGAGAACATTCACAGAACTCCTAGCCCACCACCCATGAGTCAGCCCAGCGGACTGGCCAATGAGAGATGCTGTGTGGGTAATCTCTCCCCGAGGCGCCTCTGCCAGGATTCAGGATTGAATGCTGATGCAGCAAGTAAATAAAAGGCTGCAGTTTGCTCTATTTTCTCCTCAGCCAATTGCCCCTGCCCCACCCACCAATCTGTAGTCACGCACCTCTGCTTTGCCTGTGCCAAGTCTGCAACAGAACCGAGTCCCTGGGTCACCTAGCCCATCACACACTCATCTTCAAGGGATGTATACCTATGAATGTCGTTTCTGGGATGACAATGGGCTGGTGTGAAAGTGAAGGCTTTGAGATAAAAAGGAATATAAAAATGCAAATCATTTGGAGTACCTTCGTATGGATATTTCGAGGAGATGCATGCACTCTGTTTGCTGGATTCATTGAAGTTCACTGCATTTTGTAATACTACATGAATTTTAAAGTGTCTTCCCACTTCAAAACTACTTCTCATGAAAGCTCACAGGTCTCAGGTTATAGCTGAAGAAACTTCTCTCATTGCTTCTGAAATATCAAAGTGTATTTCCCTCATTTAGCCTCAGATGAGTGACCCAGAGACAGAAGAATAAAATAGTATGTTATAGCAGGCTAAATTCTGATCTCATTGAGACGTTCGGCTTTGTATGCATCAAGAGAATAACTTTTCCTTGTGCACTGTTTACCTCTTGGATTTATAGTGAGAAGAAATCAGATGTGCCAACTTAATATCAAGCTTTTTTTCATATCTCCTCCTATTTCTCTGGTTAGGCCCCTTCATAAAACCTCAGTGGAGGGGCTGGAGAGATGGCTCAGTGGTTAATGTCACATACCGCCCGTATCAGATGACTCCTACCTCCAGCTCCACGGGAACCTGATGACCTTTGCTGGCCTCTGTGGGCACTTCTGTTCATGTGCACAGACCCACACAGAGACACATATATATCCATAATCAAAAATAAAATCTTAAAAAAGCATCCAACGTTAGTGGACTTAAGGATTCGGTGGTAAACAATAAAACTGCAGGACCTAAAAGTGGGGGGGCATATTGGGGTTCTCAGAAGGTGGTGACTTGCGGTTCAGTGTCTCATGACAGAAAACTACACATCAAAGGATGAGGAGCCTATAGAAGAGTCAATTAATTAGCTAATCATCTTATTTATTTAGTATGTATATGTATTCGTGTGCTGACTGGTTGTGTAAATACATGTTGTAGCAAGCATGAGGAGAGTGTTGGTCCTTGAATTATACTTAGTTTGAGACATTATCTCTGGTTTTTGTCACTGTGCTTGTCAGGCCGAAGGGCTTCCAGGGATTTTCCTGTGACTACCTTCCCTCTCTTCCTAGGATCACTGGAATTATAGGTATGTGTTACAGTGTCCAAACTGTGTGGGCTTTGGGGATTTGCACTCTGATCTCCATGCTTGTTTGGATAGCAGTTTACCCACTGAACCATATCTCCAGCCCCAAAGTCAATTAACTGTGATGCTAGACTAAACTAAAAACTTCATAGTGACTTCTTTAGCTTATGTTGCATTAGGAGCGGCAAGGCTGCGTCCCCGGCTCCCGGCCGCCCGCATGGCAGGCTTATGCCCAGAAATAATTACATGGAAACTGTATTCTTTCAAACACTGCCTGGCCCTTTATCTTATTGGCTAGCTCTTACATATTGTTCTAACCCATTTCTAATATTCTGTGTAGCCCACGAGCTGGCTTACCAGGGAGGATCTTAACCTGCGTCTGTCTGGAGTGGGAGAACCATGGCGACTCCTTGACTCAGCTTCTTTTTCCCAGCATTCTCTTCTGTTTACTCCACCTACCTAATTTTCTGTCCTATGAGGGCCGAGGCAGTTTCTTTATTATTAACCAATGAAAGCAACAGATAAGATACAAGACCCACCTCCATCAAGCTTAGATTGAAAGAATCTGAGAACTGAAGACCCTTAGCCAGATTCCTCTTTGTTTAGCGGCTACTCTGACTCCACACCTGGCCTCACACGTGAATGCGGACACAGTGTTGGGCACATTGTTGGATGCCTACAATCACTTGGAGTTCTTCAGGTGTCAGGTGTCCTGGGCTTCCATCACAGAGTCAGCTCAAGCCATGGCTTGTGTCACTTACTGGCCATGTGAGTTTGGGCAACCTGCTGGATTCCTCTATTTAGCAAATTACACTTTTTACCTGGTGAAGATTAATGAGTTGGTATACATAATGCCCCATAAGAACTCAATAATTGTTTATTCTTTGATTTTGGTGATTTGGCTTTCAAGAGATCTATTTATTCAGAGCTGGGAAGGGTTTAGACTTTTCTAGCCCATATTCTTATTCTATGGGTAAGGAAACTGAGACCCAGAGAAAGAAAATTGCCTCTTACCCTAATTTGTGATAGGTTTGTCTCCAAACTGTTAGTTCCGAATGTGTGATAGTCAGTCTTCATTTTCAACTTGACTGCTTAGGAGACACAGCTCTGGGTGTATCTGGGAGCGTTCTCCAGGGAGGATTAAATGGGGAGAATCACTCTGAGTGTGGGTGGCACCACTCTAGGGAACTGGGTCCTGGACCGAGCAAAAAGGCAGGTGGGACACCAGCGTTCCTCTCAGTCTCTGACTGTGGACGGTGTGTCCAGCTACCCATACTCCTGCCGCCATGCCTTCCCCTCCAGGATGGTTGGTACTCTCAGACTGTCAGACAAAATAAATCCCACCCCTTAATGTGCCCAGTCCCATCTTCGAGAGGAGCAACACATGCAGGAATTGTGTTTCTTTTGTGCACTGGTCTCTCTTTAAATACCATTGCCTTCTGAGGAGAAGATGAAAGCTAACATTATTCCCACTTAGGCTTGAGGTTTGGGCTTCCTCTCCTGGATCACTGTAATAACCTTTCCTGGGATGGTGGTTTGCATGAGAATGGCCTCCACAGACTACTATTTGATTCCTAGTCGGTAGAGTTGTTTGAGAAGGATTAGGAGGTGTGGCCTTGTGGGAAGAGTGTCAGCCTCTGTCTGCCCCTACTGGTGGATAAGTGTGTTGGCCCTCAGGCATAGCACCAGCACCAATGCCTGCTGCCAGTCTCCCTGCCAGGGTGGCCATGGACTCAGCCTCTGAAACTGTTAGCACTCCATAAACTCTTTCTTCTGTAAGCTGCCTTGGCCCTAATGCTCATCACCGCACTCAAAAAGCGACTACGATGCCTTGCTCTCCTTTTCCCTTCAGCCTACTCTCTTTGTGGCAGCTTTCAAGTGTGTTTGCTTTTAATAAAGCGCTCTATCTTATTTCACACAGTTTCTCAGTAGTCAATTTATTACGCAGTAGTTACCATAGCTGATCACCGATAACTGGGAACGCACACTCCACCTTAGTGTCTCACGCTTGCTACTTCCCATACCAAAAGTGAGTTCTGTCTGGGATAGGCACACTTTTCTTCTTTATTTGGTACCTTCCATTTTCCTATCATACCCTGCCATTTTACCCTATAACATATTCTATAATTTTAGGTGATTTATTGCCTACTTAAGTAGGCTGCAGATAGTAAGAGGGCACCGATTTTTCAGGAATGAGTCTCGAAGATCCAGGACCATGTCTGAGAGAATGGAAGCCAAGTGGATATTTTGCTCTTCACTTGAATGAGGAAGGCGTCAGAGAGATTTTAGTGGGATGTTCAGAAACAGTGTTCCTCCCCAGGCACTACTGTTACAGAATCAGAGTGAACAATGTGTGATGTTCACCGTAGATGGGACGTTCCGACATAAGGAAATCCTCACTATTTTTAAAATGTAACTTGCCCGGTTTTGAATTTGCATCACCAAACCATCAATAATGTATCTTAATCTTGACATAGTTACTGGAAAGAACTACTTTACAGAGTCAGTCCCAAACCACCATCACTCCCCTGTGACTCTGTGGGGAACCAGAAGAGACAAGGCACAGCCAGGAGGTCAGCGCTCAGGAGTCGGGTGCGGCATCGCAGCCTGATGAGTTTGTCTGGTTGTTGTTGTTGTTGTTTTTTATAGACCTATAACAACGCAGAGCCCAGGAAACTGTGAGGTAATGGGGATTCTGACAGACCCTTTAACTGTGCAGAACGAGCTGCTTCTGCCATAATTCTGCTGCTTCAGATGAAAATTTCAAGTGTTTTCATTAGGTGCAACAGCTGTTTCTATTCCAGATAACAGATCTCAGAGGTGGCGACGCTGATATCAGCTTCCAGTGAGCTCACAACACAGTGCAGCTTGTACAACTAGGTTTTTTTTTTAATTATTTTTTTTCCCTGCACACACAAATTAACTCTGTAGCAGTAAAAGGAAATTACTTACTTGCTACTGGAACTGTCTGAGAGTGATGCCATCATCCTCTGGAGAGGCGCATTAGCCAAATTAAAAGCCCTTGGGAAGAATTTGGCACCCTGCTCTTTCCCATTCGCATCTCCCTAAAGATCTCTCAGGGGCTTCTATTTAGAAAGCCACAACCATTGCTGGGGCTTTTGATTTGGAAAGACTGGCTGCTTACCAGCAAGTCTTTCTAGATGCCAGCTGGTTGGGTGTGTAGTGTGGGGGCCTGGACTTCACCATCTACCTGGCTCCTGCGTGCTTGAAGGTATGTTTCCCAGCCCTCTGCTGCTGTGCCTTGTCTCTGAGAGGGTCACCATAATCTCCTTGGTCATGGAATCTGTTCTTCCTACCATTTGTGTCTAGGCTGGCCTGTGACTGTTCCCATCAGCACAGTATGGCACAAGCTGATGTAGAATGACTCTTAAAGACAGAATGCATTCACTTCCTTCTCTTAGATTGTTCTCTTGGCACCAAGTTCGATGCCGTCTTGAAGCCCATTTCACACAGGAGACCTATGTGCAGGCAACTATCTCTGTGGACCAGTGTGAGCTGTGAGGATGTGAGATAGCCATCTTGGAACTTTCACAGACCTATGTGCACAAGCCGTAAGGTTGAACCAGGTGGGAGAAGTTTTGAGAACCGCTGTAGAGTCTGATCCGTGTATCGGTGTGAGAGACAATAGTTTTTTTGTTTTTGTTTTTTAATTTGCTGCACTTAGGGTTGTTTGTTACACAGCACAGACAGCTGATATAGGGACAAAGTAAGAAACAACAAGCTAGGCATGCTCATGAACACCGGCACCATGAGAGTAGCTTACAGCCAAGTGCAAGAAGCATTTTCTTTTCTTTTTTTAAAATTTATTTATTTTTATTTTATGTACATTGGTATTTTTCCATGGGTGTTAGGTCCCCTGGAACTGGAATTGGGTACTGGGAAATGAACTCTGATCCCTCTGGAAGAACAGACAGTGCTCTTAACCACTGAGCCATCTCTCCAGCCCCCATACTCATTCTTTTATTAGAATGTGCATGAAGAATTTTCAAAAGACACTAAAGATGTTTTCTCTCTTTCCTCTTTCTGGCCTGTCCCTAGGGTTTACTCACTGGGGTGTGGCTCTGTGAGTACTTGGATTTGTCATTGCAAATATTTCTGGGAGGTGGACTGTTGGAAACTGCCGTACACCCACATTTTTCGTCACGCAGCTAGACAGTTTTGACTGAGTCGTTACAGTGGCCAGGTTGACCCAGACCACATGTAAATGAACGGCAGGGCTGTGACAATGAACTTCACTGATGTGGGAGTGATTTCTTTCTAATCTGTTGCTTTCATTGGTTAATTAATAAAGAAACTGCTTAGGCCCATTTGATAGACCAACCCTTAGGTGGGTGGAGTAAACAGAACAGAATGCTGGGAGAAAGAAGCCGAGTCAGAAGTCGCCGTGATTCTCCTACTCCAGACAGACGCAGGTTAAGATCTTTCCTGGTAAGCCAGCTTGTGGTGCTACACAGAATATTAGAAATGGGTTAGATCAATATGTAAAAGCTAGCCAATAAGAGGCTGGAACTAATGGGCCAGGCAGTATTTAAAAGAATACAGTTTCCGTGTAATTATTTTGTATAAAGCTAGCCGTGCGGGCAGCCGGGTGCCAGGAACATAGCCCGCTGCTCCATATCACAACACTTCACTGCAGAAATAGGTGCTGTGCTGAATGCGATCTGCAGCATGCGGTCTGCTGATCCCTGTTCTAAAGTTATTTGTATAGCCAGGAGAAACAGTGGTGATGCTGCTGACTCTTCAGTATTGAGTTTCCTTCCCTCCAGCTCTAATTCTCTCTGCAAGCCTTTGCTTTCCTCTGCAGGTTTCTCTTCGGCAGTTTGACGTGTGCCCCTCACAATTCTCTCTTCTCTTTATATGGTCTCCCTTAGCAGTGCCAGCCACAGAGATGCTTGCATTACCATTACCTGGCCAAGGGCCTAGAAACTTCACCTCTGGAGTAAGGCGTGACTGGCACCCCTTTCTTCTTGTCTTCCCCTTTCCCCCTATCCCTTGTCACCTCCATTCTGTGTTTATCCAGAATGTGAGGCTCCATGTTTCCCGTGGGCATCTCGACAGCACCCAGGGCCAATGCACTCCATTCTAACCCTGTATTCTCTTTACTCGGAGGCCACTTCTTATGGCAGTTGTGACAGGAGGGTTCATTCTCTGCACACCCTGTCTCTGCTTTGCCAGCTGTTAGTCTATGCCAACAGGAGACGCTCGCCCACTCCTGCCTCTCTGCCACCCATTTGCTCCCGTTTTCCTGTGAGCACCTCTTCAGAAATCCATCCCCAGTACGGAAACACATGCTGTTTCTGAAGCTAGTTTTTCCAGAAGCTACAGAATTCCTCCAAGTTCACTGAACCCCCTTGTCACGTCACTTATCAGTGGCTTAGCAGATCCTCCTCAAAGTTATGTGTCCAACCCTTGTAGAACCCCCTTCTCCTTCAGAGATCCAGGAGCGACAGATTTCTAATGCAAACTTCTCAGAGTTAGTCTCTGCAACTCTTCTCTCGAATCTCCAGCTCAAGGGGATGGTACTGATTTTCTTTATTTTATCCTTTACCTTGTCATTTTCTTAATTAACAAATTCATGGTTATTCATAAAAAACATCTCTCTCTCTCCCCCCTCTCTGCATTCTCTCACACCCCACTCCACCCGCCTCTGCACACACATGTACCACACATGCATGTGCACCCGCCTCTGCACACACATGTACCACACATGCATGTGGCGTTCACAGGAGTCAGTTCTCCATTTCCACCACGCAGCTCCCTGAAATTGAACTCAGGCTGTTAGTCTGGGCAGCAGGTGCCTTTACTTCTTCTATTAAATTCTCACTCAGCTCCCTAGTGTGGCTTCTCCCTTCTGCACAGTTTTCGTTCTTAGCCAAATGCTACCCTTGGTAAATGGCCTCAGAAGTCCTATCTTTAGCCCCACCTCTTTGCTCAAGCAAACATCTCGGTACCATTCTTTATTTTTCTTTAAGTTGAGAGTTTTGCTTGCAGGTATGCATGCTGTGATGCTTTGAATAAGAATAGTTCTCAGAAGCTCAAATATTTGAATACTTGGTACTCAGTTGGTAGAACTGTTTGAGAAGGATTAGGAGGTGTGGCTTTGTGGGAGGAGGTGTGCCTCTGGGGTGTAATAGTTAGGGCTGTCTAGAATAACAGAACTTAGAATGACTTTCTCATCATATAGCTATATATAATGTATAATACACAGATATGAGAAAGGGATTTATTGGAATGATTTATAGGTTATGCCCAGCTAATGCAACAATGTCTGGCTGTGAATGGAAAGTCCAAGAGTCCAGTAGTTACTCAGTCCATGAGGCTGGATGTCTCATTTTGTCTTCATTAAATTCTAAAGAGGTAGGTGCAATGCCGGTGAAGGAATGGACTTGCTAGTGAGGCAAGAAGTAGCAGGAACAGTGCAAAAGCTTCCTTTTTCCATGTCTTTATATAGGCTTCCAGCAGAAGGGGTGGCCAAGATGAGATCTGGGTTAAACATCTGGATTAAAGGTGTGTCTTCCTACCTCAGAGATCCAGATTAGAAGTAGATCTCCCCACTTCATATCAAGCAGGAATCCTCATAGATGAGGTGTGTCCTCTGGTTTTGGGTTATAGTTAATTCCAGAAGTAATCAAGTTGATAGCTAAGAATAGCCGTCACACTGGCGGCAGACTGAGGTTTCTAAAGACTCCTGTCATTGTGATGTGAGCTCTCAGCTGCCGTCCCAGCCCAGGCCTTCCTGTCTGCTGCCATGTTCCCTGCTGTCATGGCCGTGGCTTCCTCTCCCTTTGGAACCACAAGCCCCAAATAAGTCTATAAACTTCTGTGGTGGTTTGAATGCGAATGGCCCTATATTGGCTTATATGTCTGAATGCTAATTTACTAGTTAATAAGTGTAATAATACATATAATACAACAATAATAGAACTGTTTGGAAAGAATTAAGCAGCGTGGCCTTGTTGGAGTTGTGTCACTAGGGTTGGGCCTTGAGGTTTCAAAAGCCCATGACAGGCCGATTGGGTCTCTCTCTGTCCACCTGCAGATTAGCGCCACGGCTTCCTCCCGGCCACCATGCTTCCTGCCATGGTGATCATGGACTAATCTGAGACTGTAAGTGGGCCCCCAGTAACAAATTCTCCTGATTGCTCTGTATTCTTGGCCCATGTTTTTCACTCTGTTTGGGAAGTTTGTGTGTATGTGTGTGTAGGCATATTGTGGTCAGGGGACAACCTTGGGTACCATTCTTCAGGTGCCAGCCGTGTTTTTTGGAGACATACAGGGCTTTCACTGACTTGAATCTCACAAAGTAAGCTAGACTGGATGGTCTGTGAGTCCCAGGGATTTGCCTGTCTCCACCTCTCCTCCCCCGGGGAACATGTGTCCACCACCACAAAGGGCTGGGTATTTTGTTTGTTTGTTTTTAAATGTGGGATCTGGGACTTGATCTCCTGTCCACATACTCAAGCACTTTACCAAGTAAGGTATTCCCCACCTTCCAAATTTCTTCTTCACCTGGGTAATGAACATTAATTTTTGAATGTTCTAAAAATACCACAGTCATAAAGCTGGTCTCCTGATCTCCAATCTCCCAGACCAGGCTATTTTCATTTGTTTCTACAGGTTATGAAAGCGTGTTGTTCACAGCCATTCATATAGCCGTGCTGTTCCTACCCAGCACGGTAGCCCTGATACTCAAACATCTATGAGTTCTCTGGATTTTGTTTTTCATGTATATTTTCAGAATTTCAAGTTGATTTCAGAGCACAGGTCTCCTCAGATTCCAAGAGTCCCTCCTGGATGGATTGACTGATGCCTTCTTTGTTTTGTTCCTTTTGTTTCGTGATCTCAGGATCCCACAGCGAGGAGAATGAATGGGAAGTAGAGCAATCAGAAGGTATTACCTGGGGGAAGCTGGAGGTCAGCATCGCCAACACCTTCAGACAGTTCTACAGCATCACTCAAGTCTCCCAGGACCTGGGACAACCTGTGAATGTTGTCCTGACCACCAGTGACGAGTCCTTGTGTTTCTCCCCTACCCAAACCACCAAAGTGCAAGATCATGGAGCCTGAGCCAAGATGTGTTTCCCAAGTGAGTGACAGATAAACAAACAAACAAAAATAAAAACAAAAATAAAGACAAAAAAAGTAGTTGAAAAATCAGTGAAAATTCCAAGGAAAAGAATTTTAAAAATACCATTACAGATAACGAAGAAGCAGACGGTTTAAACAGAAAATGAAAAGGATCATGGTCAGGAAGGGTGGAGGGTATGAGGACCACAGTGCGTGGGACAAGTTAAACAAATCTGTCACTGGTTTTGCTTGCACTTTTAGTTCTTTCGACCGCATTCACTTCACAGAGAAGGCAGACCGAAAACCACCCCAGGGACTGCTTTCTTCTCTTTTTTATCTCCTAAGCAGATTTGACCCAAGGTGGACATTTTCTCTGAGGATAGGATGCGTTTTTCCTCTGGCTCAGAGTTTTACCTTTTGGATTCTATTCCACACACGCTCTTTGTCACTCTTCCTTCCTTCAAGGGTGTCCATGGCGTCTGCCATTAGCGACTGCAGCTGCGATACCAAGATAAAAATTATCAGCATGGAATTCACACAGAAATAACTTCCATAAACACACAGATTAAAACCTAATTAAAAAATCATTTGTACGCTGATGATTTTATTGCTCATATTCCCCACGATGA
Organism: Alexandromys fortis; assembly: GCF_014885135.2. Classification (NCBI taxonomy): domain Eukaryota; kingdom Metazoa; phylum Chordata; class Mammalia; order Rodentia; family Cricetidae; genus Alexandromys; species Alexandromys fortis. The sequence continues at coordinate 1,887,616 of NW_026067923.1, forward strand.
ATACCATCACCTCGATACTGCTTCAGTCATAACTGAGCATTGCTGTACACATAAAATATCGAAACAATGGAAAGAGTCTCCCTCCGAATTTGTATGAAGCATATAGGGTTTAATGTAGTAAGTGTTGATGTTTTATTAAAACCAGATTTGGACTGTTAAGAGTGATGGCAGCAGTTCATTCTCTTAGGAAATGCCATGTAGTACATGAATGTGTTTTAGTGTTTCCTCCTTAGGCTAATGTATCATAATTCTCGGCATCATGAAAAAGCTCTCCAGAGGACGGTACTAAAGCTGCACTGTTTGATTGCCTCTTAAAAGACTCTTGTTCATTTAAACTCTTTTACTGTTGTTAAAAAATTTGAAATAACTAATTTTCTTTTTCTTCTTATTTTTTAAAGGTCCCTTTGAAACAGCACACTTTACCTACAACAAAAGTCATTTGCTATGTTCCAACTGAAAATAATATGATGGGCTAGGAGTGGTGGTGCATGCCTGCCGTCCTAGACCTTGGTAGGTGGAGGAAGGAGGATTGCAAGCTCAAGATCAACCTCAGGTAATAGAGAGTTTCCAGCTGGTCTACGTGAGACTGCATCTCAGAAGAAACAGACAAAGTCAGTATAGTTACAGCAATGGGGAGGCTGAGGCAGGAGGATCCCAAGTTCAAAGCTCCACGGAGCCAGAAACTGGTAACAAATTCTATCACGTGGCGCATGTGTGGGCTGTGTCAGAACATGTGAGACTGAAGGCTAACCCTTAGATGGCCTCTGGTGCCGCAGAGTTTCCTCAGGAAGGCAGCGAGCAGAGTCACTTGTGAGGTTTCTGTTGAGCCACTGCTGTTGCCATGGTGCCCTACAAGGTCAGGTTGGGATTTACAGGTTCACCCCTACTTGGAAAACTGGAAAGTAAAATCTATTGCAGAATGTGATGAAACCTTCTACGATACAGAATGTTCAAATGTCGGGGTTGGAACCACACATCTATTTGACTGTGTCTGCCTATCATCTATCAATATGTCTGCCCATCTATCTTTCTGAATTTTGGGAGTGTATACAATAGGAAATCATCCCATGAAATATCATTTTCTAAAGCATAAGCTACTGCAAAAATTATACATTAGGAAGGCATTTCAGTGATGTTGGTTTTGAGCCCTTTGTGCACATTTTGAAATATAAGCATTTCTTGGGGGAGGGAACCCCAAAGGGGTGTGGCTCAAGAGACTTACAAGCAGAGAATTCCTCTGGATTTTTCTTACTTCCGTCTTCAATATTCTTTTTTAGGAAGACAGGGTCAAGATTTTCCTTTCCAGATTAACATTTCCTTTGCTTCTCTTATCGTACAGGAGCACTAATCATCTAAAGTTGGTTATAATATGCCCTTTGAAAGCACCACACTTAGCACACTGTTGAATGCCTCACGGATGGCAGGATGAACACAGCGCTTTTAAAAGCCATTCTTCTGCACGCCGCCATGATGGGTCAGACAGTATTAGCCCGTTTTGACTTACAGATTCCGTGAACAGCAGGCTTATTTCATGGGGTTCATCTTTAGTATGCACTGCGTTATTACCGGGCTTGGCAGACTGTTTCATAACATTACTCTGAATATCGGTATTTATTTAACAAACTTAAAAAAAAAACTCTAGATAAATTTATAAATACTAGAAGCTCATTTCTTGGTTACGTCTGTAAAAGCTCAAAGAGGGAGGGTTCCTTTAGTTATCTGAAAATTACAGGTAATCAGCTTGGGCCGTTCTCATCCTTGTGCTGTGAATTTAATTCAAGTCTATAATTAGTTTTAGCTACTCTCAATTAAAGCTTCAAAGGAAAGAGCCCTTCCCTAGGACACATTAGGCTCTCCCAACCTCTCCTTGAATGGGCAGCACACTGTTCAATAATTACTTTTCAAATGAGGTGGTATGATTTCTAATATTAATTATGAGTAGAATACACACATCTGTTTGAAGATTGTTTCTAAGCTGTTTCTTTAAGTAGTTTTTGACTTGGTCTATGCGAGAATAAAATGTCTGCTTTTCTGAACGTATTTAGTTTAAAAAAATCCACACACACACACACACACACACACACACGAAAGAAAATAAGACTTTTCTCTCAAATGAACTTTTACCGAGTCTTTCACTGTGTGTGCCGCTGCCTCCACTGTGTATGGTAACCTGCAGGGGACCTACACTTAGGGACATTTTGTAGGGTGGTGTTTTTATACAGGTAAGTGTTTTGCTCTCCTGCCTCTTCTACGGAAGAGGACCATACAAGATCATCTTGGAGTTTTAGAGACCATTAATTAGAGTTTCAACTGGGGTGGAGAGATGGCTCACTTGCTAAAGTGCTTCATCTCGCAAGTTAGAACTTAAACTTGATCGTTAGAAACCATGTTAAAGAAAAGAAACAGCTTGGCCTGGTAATCAGTGTTTGTCATCTCAGAGCTGGGAGAGTGGGGGCTCCCTGGGGCTCAATGGCTAGGCCAGGCTAGCCTACTTAGTGAGCTCTGGACTAGTGAGCGATCCTGTTCAAAACAAATGGTGGTAGGAGCCCGAGCAAAGGCAAGACAGCTAAGCTTGTCCTCTGGCCTCTGCATACACACACACACACACACACACACACACACACACACACACACACACATATACACACGCACACACACACACCCATACTTTCATTTTAATTGAAATAAGAAGCTTTATTGAGCCCTTTCCTATGTTTTTACATATTACAAGGTTCTTGTTATATAGAAAGGGAGAAAGAAAGGAAGAAAGAAAGAAAGGAAGGAAGAAGGAAAAGGAGAGACAGAGAGGGAGGGAGGGAGGGAGGGAGGGAGGGAGGGAGGGAGGGAGGGAGGGAGGGAGGGAGGGAGGAAAAGGAAAGTCATCATGGAGCTCCAGGTTGCTCCGTCTCCCAGGGTCCGCATCTCCCTTCAGACACCATCTATAACCACAAGCCTTTTCAGCTCCATCCGTCTTCTGCTGGCTCGGGGCCTGTGAAAGCTTAAACAAAGAGAAACGAATACTTACCAATTCTGCCTCCTGTTGACTGATGTCCTGGAGATAAGGGACGGTTGCCAGCTCTGCCATTGCTTGATTGATCAACTGGGCCTGCTCCTTCACTCTCTGCAGCCTGGTGAGGAGACTGGCGTAGTGCAACTTCTCCATTACACCTGAGCAGGCGTGGAAATTCCCCTAGTGTCACAGGGAAGAAGGCATGTTTCAGAACGAGAACACAGAAAGAGAGCTCTCTGGGTCTGAAGTCAAGGATGGAATGAAATATACTGTCTGTCTGTCTGTCTGTCTCTCGCCCTGACTGGTCTGGAATTCTCTACATCACCCAGGCTGGTCCTGAATTTGCACAGCTATCTAACTACCTCTGCTGGGATGAAAGGCATGCACCGCCTGACCTGGCTCATTTACATCTTTTGAAAGCAACAGAACCCAGTGCATTCTATCCCTTGAGAAATGGCCTCTGCATTTTTTCAAGGAGGTGGCTATACATGAAAGGCAGCTCTTAGTAGGGCTGTTGAGAGGGTTCTCCAGTTGCCTTGCCTTAGGAAAGGAGGCTGTTGGGAAAAACCAGGATGGAGAGTTAACCTGGGCTCCCCTAGCTGTCCTCTCACAGGCCCATGGCTTTCTACAAGTGCTGTCTGTCACAGCATCTTACCAACTAAGAGTTTACCCGTTCTCTTAGTTATGCCAATTTTTTATGCAAGTTGAATAACTAGCTCTGCCCTTATCTGTCATTTCTCCCTGGGCCGTTTGTACACTCGCCCTTACACGGTTCGCTCTAGCTCCTAGGACTACTTCAGCAACTGACACGAACCATCTTGTGGTAGACTGCGCTGTGCTCTTGTAAAGTGCTTGTCCCTTATGAATACACAGGGACATCATCTGGTTCCCCGATGATGGGGCCACTTAGGATAAGGTGGCATCTTATGCATTTGTCACTGACAGGCCCAGAAGAGAGGTTGAACACAGACTCCCATGCTTGAGAGGAGAGGCAGAGCGTATGATAAACCCCCAGGTTTCTCTTCAGGAAAGGTATATGGGGGCACATTATGGTCAAAACTTAAAGGCCTGAGTGTTAGCTGGGTTCTGAAGGCATTTGGCAACTAGAGCTCGGGACAGCAAGGCTGGTGACCAGTATCCTTCCTTATCCTTCATGCAGGACTCCTGGACCAGCTACGGCAGAGCCCCTGGGCGAGTCTGTTAAGAAGATGTTCACACTGCCTTCACCCTTCTCAGGGAATCCATGGATTTGCTGCATGGCCCTCGACATTAGGATGATGTAGGCACCTGCCCAAATCTCCAGGCATCTCAAGCCGAGTTCAAGATGACATCATGTCCTTTCCACTTCCTACCCGAGAGGGACTGTTTTAGTTGGTGAATCTGTATCAGACGGTTCCCTGAAAGGAGACATGGGATTTCTTTCTAAAAGAGATTTTTCCTCTGAAGAGAAAGCCATTGTTGGAAATCAGCACCACCGAGAGATCAGTTGAACTTCAACTTGAGATTAGGAAGTGACACTCTGAAATGTCAGGCCGGGACTGTGGCTGACAGCAAGCCTGTGAGACTGGCCTCTCCTAGAATCTGCCAAAGCGAAGAAGGTTAGGCAGGCCTGCCCTCTGACTTTCCTCCTCCCTGATGGCCACCTGTGTGGTCTAAGGGATGCCCTCCACTTTTACTTATTGTTTCTGATTAGTTGTTTATACGGAAATCTACCACCTTCCAGGAGTGATGCTTCCGCAGGGTGGGCTTGAGATCCCTCGTCTGAAGCTGAAGCGATCAGAGAGCCAGCCACCATTCAGCTGTGGTGTGTCCCTGAACAGTGGCATTTTCTCTCGAAAGAACAATGGCTTCCTTTGTCCTTCTTATGGGAAACAATGGGCCTATTGCAGGGAAGCGCGGGACTGACTCAACGTCAGGGAGCGGAATCCGCTGCAGCTTGCTCGGGAACATAATCTATTAGTGTAATTTTCCAAAACATCAGGGAAATAAAAATAGTTGAAGGCAACAGTGCTTTGTTAGCCCGATTGCTGGGTGCATAACAAAACAGGAAGTTCTCCATATGAATGAGACCCTGCGGAAAGAACCTACATGGATGCTAACAGTCACCCAGCCCTCCCCTTCCCACAACCCAGTGCAGTTCTGGCTACCAGGAGGCTACAGATCAATGTCGCGTATGTGCAAGACCAGAGCCTTTGAAAGACTGAGTGGAGAAAAGACGAGCATCAATATCTGATGTCAGCAGGGGTGTTTTAATGTGGCTGCTTTAAGAAAAATCAAGGAAATAGTGGAACATGAAGGAATTAGCCTAAACTTTTAGTGCTGGCAAAGCGAGTTAGCCCCCCTCCACCCTGTGAGACTTTAGGAGTGATCAAATGGTCCCTTAGTTTCTGGAAAGAGGGTAATAAAGTGGCTAAGATTGAAGCTAAAACCTCACCCGGGTGCGATGAAGGTTAGGCAAATAGCAAGTTCAAATGCAGGCTTCTGGCGGAGAATTGCCTGGATTTAGTAGCAATTATTGATAAATGCTGAGTAAATAAATGGTCCTGCATAATGCTAGGAGAGGCAGCGCCCGATGTGTGGCGTGTATTTCCACTTGGCATGACATATAGGAACACTGTTTGCAAGCACGGAATGCATAGGAAGCGTATACTATTGTTCACCTCAAATGTGCACATGTAAACAGTTTTAAATCTTTGGTCTGGAAGAAATAAAAAGTGAAATTAACTTGGTATTAAAACATGGTTAGTTGCATCTTTTTTTTCTTCAAGAGATATAATTATTTAGATTCTTGAGCATTTAGCCAGGGAGCACAGACAGAGCAGAAGGTTCAAGGCAGACAGCAGCCAATGAGGTGAATGAAGGGAGAAGAGCATCCAGGGAGCTTGAAGACCACTGGCCTCGAACTCATGCAGGTCCACCTGCCTCTGCCTCCCAAGTGATGGGATTAAAGGTGTGCTACACCATTGTCTGGCTAGGACTAAAATCTTGAGGATGGGGGATTAAAAAATAAAAGTCCTCACAGTAAGGATGCTGGGGTGTGAGCAGTTGACATTCAGCAGGATTGGAAGCCATGAGGAACATGCTGACATGTTTAAATTTATAGCTTGTAAAGGAACAGAATGATCCTTGTTTATCCATGTGTTGTGTGCCTGGAAGAGCCATTTTTGGAGACAGGTAAATTAGGCCTATGTCAGAGTGTAGAGGACATCACGGTCTGAAACATAGGACCCTCCCTCAGCCTGGAGGAAACCACCATCTTTGCTGTCTACCGCCCCTGCAAGAGGTGAAAGTCCATGTTTCCACGAAGCATTTTCAGTTAATTTTCTGATTTAATTTGATTTTTGTATTTTGGTGCTCAATCCAAGATTTACTTTATTTTTAATTCTGTGTATCTGTGCCATGATCCAATGGAGCCAGAACAGTCGGGGAAGTTGTTTATTGGTAGTTTGAGCTTTGAAACTGCACGATAGCTTAAAATAACACGAGGCACACTAACAGACTGCGTGATCATGAGAGGTTTTCCAAGCAAAACCTCTGGGCGCTTTGGTTTTGTGACCTGCTCTTGTGATGAAGACACAGGTGCTGCAATGTACACTCAGCCACACGAAGTTGGTGGGCGTGTGGAGGAACCAAGGAACCGTTTTCCGAGAGGATTCCGTAAAGCCTGGTGCCCATTTAACAAGGAAGGAACTCTTTCGTGGTGGTAAAGAAGATACAGAAGAATGTAATCTGAGAGATGACAAGACTGAAACCTTAGATGCTATGTAGGGATTAAGAAATTAAGGGAATTTTAAAACTATTCAATATTTATATCGCTCAGTTTTTTTTTTTTACATTTTAGTACAGAAACTTTAACGAAATGCAGCTCTGCAGGTGTTTCTGTGCGAGTTAACAAGTAAACAAGATCACTTCTCATCACTATCGGGGGTGAATTCTTTACAGTTACACCCATTGGCCTGCCATTAAGAGGGCTCTGCTCCCCGCATTTCCAAAACCATGATGAGTGGGCACTGACGTGTGGAGAGATAGACAGATGCTGGCGTGTCTGCAGTGTGGTTTAGATAATCAGGACTGGGAAGAAAACATTTGTGCTGAGCGCACATTGTAGCCCCTGCCTCTTCATCACAAGAGTGGGTCACAAAACATCAAGATTACCATCAAGTGAAAAAGATCTCAAATATTAAAAAACAATAGAGTCCAACTATGGAATAAACTTCCAAGTTGTCTTATTAAAAAAAACTTATAATGTATTAATAAAAGAATACTGGGAGAACTCATTCTAGCTTCTGTTTTGTGCTTAAACTTTGGTACCCTAGCTATGTGAATATGCATTATCACTTCAAGCTATGGATGGCTCCTCGTTGGTAAAGTGAGGGGCGTTGTGAGGGCCCAATGAGATGATGGGAGGAGATGATTCACACGAGCAGAGAACCATACAGGCCGCACCTCCAAAGCAGTTGGTGCCGGCTTCTAAGCAGGGTTTCCCCATCTCACTTCAACAGTGTTTGGGCTAAGAAAATGTCCTGATTATGACAGGTGCAAGGATTTAACAGAAAGCTTTAGGATTCTGTTTTGCTCACTTTATGTTTAATATGATTCTATTGATGGTACATTGTTGTCCTGTTTTTTGTATATTTATTTCATGAAGAACAAAAAATGTCCCCTTTGTTTTACTGTAGGGAAATTTAAAATTAGAACAACCAGTGAAAAATTCTGCGATGATACTCTAATTTACGGATACCGCGTTATTGTAGTTTAGTGCACTGTCGTGCCAGCTTTTTTCTTGATTAGAGATGCTGGGTGGATACCCCTTGTTTAAGGGCGGTTAATACAGAATATGAGTAGGGAGAAATATGAGAATTCTTGGCTTTGTCTAAGTATTATTTTAACATTCACATATTTATCATCATTTATATGACAATGTCAGTGTCATAATGCTTCAAATTCATATGATGGTATTATGTCAAAGATTAATGCTGTTTTTGGGTCTCCTGCACTGTAATGAATGCTAAAGCTGTAATATATATTATTTTCATACTCCAGAGCTACTTACACTAAGGGACATTGTCAAAGCGTCTCTGGGCATATATGATGCAAAGCACCCTTCTTAGCTGCTAGGATTGGATGTAAAGATGGACGCCCCCAATAGATGGCTCTTTGCCTTAGCGGACAAGCGAAGTCATGTCTGAATCACTGTATTAAGAGTGACTGACAAACCCCTAGGCACTTCAGGACAGATGTTGCCCCGGCATCAGTCACTCTCTTATGGTGGCAATGTCTTGACTGCAGGCCTGAGTCCAACCTTCCCATGGGTGGCTGACCTGTGCCAGGCCTGGAGAGGACCCCTCAAGTCCTGCCTATGCATGGGGAACTGAGCAAGTCAGTGACTGAAGGAAAAGGATTTGAGACCCATGGGACCCTAGCACTACCCTCGCAGTAAAAGAAAAATTGAAGTATGCAGGATGTCCAAGGAAAAAGAAAGACTAATGAAACAGCCCTTTTGTCCAACAAAACCCAGGCCAGTCTGAATAATTAAAATTTCTATGAATCTGAATGCTCAATACAGCGCTTGCGCACCTTGGGTGAAAGCCTGCCTCTAGGGCAAATACATAGACAACACAGTGTGAACTGATTCAAATACACAGCATTTTATGTTTGAATCGATGCCAAGACACTGTGAACTTAAACACACCACTGAAAACTGCTTGTTAACGGCAGCAGGTGGGAATTCTTCCTAGTCACCAACTCATTGTCTGCTTCGTTATGTTACCTTTGTAGTCAGCTTTTCTCAGCCCTGCTTTAGGAAACCGTGCTGAGCAGACATGAGATGGGGAAGCCAGTGTTTGGAAGCCAATACCCGTTGTCTCAGAAAAACTTTAGACGCACTCACTTGGCTCCCATTAAGATAGTCTTCCCAGTGTTGTTTCCAACAGGAGTAAATACAGGGAACTTGTGAGATGGACAGAGAGAACAAGACTGACTGACTTCACAGCAGAGGACCCTGCTGATTAGCCATCCAAATTTCTTGAATTATGAGTAGGAGGTCTCATTTTCAGATCCACAGAGAATCGCCTATAAACTTCTAAGCAGCCACGATACGCTTGGGGAGGTGAGAAGGAAAGCGTATGGACTCTGAGACAGTGCCTGACACTTGAATGGCCCAACCTGCACTCACACCGTGTAGTCCAAGCCAGCAGCAACCATGTCATCAGCGTCTAAACAAGTGCTGAGCTAGGCAGATGTTGCCCCAGAGACAGAGCACAGCCTCCCACTGTACCTAGCACCCGGGCCGCCAGGGTAGCCATGGCTAGAAGGGACCAACCAATGCTCAGGCGATGATGATTCTTGGTAGGGAATACTTTATTGCCTCAGTAACCTGGTGATGGCAGTGATGATGTGCGTGGATTTTCAGTTAGGATGGGAAGGTGTGTGTTTGTGTGTGTGCATGCATGCATGTGCGTGTGTGTGCATGTGTGTATGCAAGGGATTATGCTAAAGGCTGAACTGCAGAAAAAGGTCCCAAATTTGTGGCACTGCTAACGAGACTGTTGGGGACAGAAGTTGAGTCACTTCCTGGCGCATACATTCAACCTCAAGTTCCGGTGTGAGCATGTTTGGAGATGAGCCCTGTGCATGAGGTGATTAGGATAAAATGAGGTTATGAAGGTGGGTCCCTGTCCTGGTTGGTTTCAGTTGTCAGTTTGGCACAACCAGCATTCACCCAGGCAAGCAGTCGCAACTGAGGAGCTTCCTAGGTCAAACTGGTCTGTGGCCATGTCTGCGGGGAATTGACTTAGCTGTTCATTGATGTGGGGCCACAGTCCATTGTCGGCAGTTCCACACCACGACAGGTAGTCTTGGAACTTTATCAAATGGGGGGGGGGGGAGGAGAGGGAACCAGTACGCAGCATTCTTGCCATCTTTGGTTCAGTTCCTGCCTGCACGTTCCTACCTTGAGTTCCTTCCCTGACTTCCCGCAGTAATAGACTGTTAACTGAAAGTATAAGGTGAGCTAAGTTCTCTTTTCCCCAAGTCGTCTTTGGTTATGGAGTTTCTCACGGCACGAAAAATCAGAATAGAGCAGCCACCACGGAGGGAGAGTGGCCTTGTAAGAATAGAGGCCTGAGCTCTTCTTCTGTCTCTCTCTGAGCCCTCTGGCGACACAGGGAAAAAAAAATCAGCTTTATGAGAATCAAGAGGAATGCCCTTCCCTGAGCCACAGTAGGCTGCTGCCTTGATCTTGGACAATTGCTCTGTGATTGTAGAAATGTCTACTGTTGAACCCACTGGCTCTACAGCATTTTGGCACAACAGCTGGAGCCAAATATGAGAAATAGGAGTTCCTTACTAGAAGAAATAGAGGGAGGTGACTGGGTAGAACATGGTTGGAGAGAGCAGGGGCTGGCGGCACGGAAGTCTGTGAAGAGCATGCTCTCTAAATTAAATCATGCAAATGGACTGGATATTTTATAACTTTTCTAAAATGCGGGGTGATGTTAGTGAGGAGGGAACTGCTGAGCAGATGCTACGTAGCTGCTCGTGACAACCCTCTTGGCTCTCCTCCTACGAATATCAAATCAACAATCTAATACAAAAGCCACAAGAAGATTCTTACAATTTCCAACTTAAGGCCTTTTGAAAAATATTAAAGGGGGGGCAAATCTGCAGCCTTTATAATGTATTAATGAAAAAGTCTCTTTCTATATTTCAGTACAATAGCATACAGTGTGTAAAAGAGCAGCAAGGAATTCGGGTCACACTTAGGACATATTAAAACACAGAATTGGAGGCAAAGCACACTCTCCCTGGAATGGGGAAAGGGATTACATCATTTACCTGAGGCCACACACAGCTCAGCAGCAATGTTTAGAGTGGCATCCTGCTTGAGATTGGGTGTGCAGGCACGAGCTCTGAGTTCCCGTGCAAGCTAGTGAGGCGGTCCTGTGCAGTGGCTCAGTAAATGAAGTAGGGAAGGCACTATGATTGCTAACATTCTGTTATTGATTTGAAATGAGAAATCTCCAGCAGCCCTGGGGAGGAAGGCAGGGGGAGGGAGAGCTCTGCAAGAAGATATTTGTCTGACAACACTCAGGACCGCAGTATAGCCTGGGGACATGTGTGGGACCGGAAGAGGAATGGAGTCGTTAGCTAACACCAGTTTGCTTTTGTAAATGTGATTTCTGTGTGTGCGTCTTTCTAAGAAACAAAAGAAAACAACAACCCCCCGCCCCCAACTCAGCCCTTGCAATGTTGGCTCTTTAGCTTTCTATGCGCTTAGGAACCCCGGGTGCTCACACACGGATGCTCACACACGGGTGCTCACACACGGATGCTCACACACGGGACAAGAGAACCATCGGATACCCACATTCAGTTGTGTGCTGCGGATAAAGTCCAGGACTGGCAGGATTCGCTTCCCCACCGTCTCCATGAGTCTCACTGTATCTTCTCTGGTCAGCAGAGAGAAAGGCGTTTTATGTTCTAAAAATTGTAACAATAAATTTTTATACTTTTATTTTCCAGAATTCCATTTCAGAATGCTTTCTTTTGTGAGCTATAGTCAGATATTTCAATATTAAGAGATAGGAAATCTTTAGTATGGACACTAGTCCCACCCCCAGCCCCTGTGTGTAATAATTAAAGCTCTCTGAGGAGAAAGGCAGAGGAGACGTCACCCTTTAGAAACTGACATTTACTCATTTTCTTGATTGAGAGATCTAAGAGACAACCTGTGACAATTTGTGTATCTCAGCAGAATATGTTTGCCTTGAACTGTGAGAAAATGTTGTATAAGCACATCTGATTCTTGTCTCGCCCCACTCAGGTATTCTTCAGGTATGCAGATGCCATTGACTTTGAATGTGGCTGGAGGCAGAGGTGGGCGGGTACTGTGCCAGGCAGAATTCCAGTTCCTAACTATGTGGGCACCTCACAAGGCGCAAGCTCAGCCTGGTCATCATGTCAGTTTGTAAGTCTGAGATTTCAATTCTATATAACCATTTTCTTGAAAATTTTAACCGAAATTGCTTAACCCCATCAACTACATGCTCTTCAGATGACTTGGACTCCCGACTAATTGTCTGAGGAACGAGAGGAGCAGATGCTAATGCCCCAGCAGAGAGTCCAGGGGACCTGGAATTGACATGGGTGCTTTCCATTTCGTGTACAAGTCATTATGACCAATGGCTTCATATTTGCCCCTTAATGATGAAAGACTATATTCTTTATTTTTCTTTTTCCATTGTGTGTGTGTGTGACCTTTTCAGTTGGCATGTGTGTGTGCAAGCATACATGTGGGGGCCAAGGTTGAAGGCAGGACTCATCCTCCATTGCCCTTCCACCCTATTGATTGAGACAGGGTCTCTCAGTCCTACCCGGAGTGTGCTGATGTGGCTGGTTTAGGTAGCCAGCTTGCTCTGGTGATCCCATCTCTGCCCTTCATGGCTAGAACTACACTAAGCTCCCCCTAGCATTTCTGTGGGATTCTGGGAATTGAAGAGTTAGTTCTTATGCCTCTTGAGCTAGTACTTCAGTTGTTGAGTCCAGACCCCAGACCTGAAAGTCTGTAGTCTTGGTGGCTATGCCAGGCTGTGGTGATGGTGGTGTCTGGACGGGATGCTAGGAAGGAGATGGTAAGCACTGAATGATAATGTCCAGAGTGTTCCCGGGGGGATTCTCTCCTGAAATCAGCATTTTATGTATTTTTAATCAACCCAGAAAGAAAATTAGAAAAACTAAAAGTGATCAAACATTTTTGTATATCCAGACCCTTCTACAAGCTTGGTGTTGGGACACAGTTCCAGCCTTGTCCCAGTTTAGAAATGGGGACATTTCAAAATGTAGCACATTGAGGTTCCAATCACCTGTGAAAGTGGGCAGCTTCCTGCTTGACACCTTTTCCAAAAACTTCCCATCTTCTTTGTTCTTGAACCCAAGCGTCAAGAGATACTGCTGAGGAGGAAAAGACGACCAGTCAGCTGTCTGGGGCAGCACGTGGAGTCCTTGGGTGTCTGCAATCGGCAGAGAAAGAAGCAGGAGTCTGGCTGGAGTTGCATCATTTTCAGGAATTGTGTTTAGAAAAGTGATAAATATAAACATTAAAGGCACAGAGTAAAATTATGTGCATCAGAAGCACAATTGGCTAATATGTAAAATTGTACTCCATCATTTGTATTTTCCTGGTGATAATAAATACACACTATTATATAAATATAATAAATAAACAAAGCACAGTAATAAGCCACGAGCAGATCCCACGGCCACCTCTCCCCATTCATAACAACGGGCATTCAGGAGCAGCTCATAGGAGGGGTTATTGTTCTCTGTGTGTTTGGTTTTGTATCCTAGCTGAAGACTACGGAAATAATGTTACATAAAAGGAAAGAGAAAAATAACAAGGTGAGAATGAAAATGAGAGGTGCTGGGGAACCGGCTCTCTGCACGTACAGGAGCAGCCCTGGAGTTAGCAGCTCCTGCTACACAAAACACGGTTCAAAATGCATCAAAGTCTTCATGTAAGACTTGGAATTCTGAGACAACAAGAAGAGAAGAGGGGAAGCCCTTCAGGAATAGATACAGGTGAGAATTTTCTGCAGAGGACTCCAATAGCACAGGATTGTTGACAAATGAGACGGCACAAAATGAAAAGGTTTCTGCAACGCAAAGGAAACAACAATGGCCGGAGTGAAGAGACAGCCCACAGGATGGGAGAGCTCTTTGGTGAATGACAGGCATGGCTTATCCTGGTTGTAATGTCCCAGACCCCTTGCTCCTGTTCAGCTAAGTGTTTGCTTAGAAGCTGCTTATTTATTTAGGCATGGTCTCCCACATGGTCCACACTGACTTGGAACTCATGATCCTCCTGCCTCAGCCCCTACCCTGCTGGGATTCTGAGTGCACCATCCCGCTGGGTTCTGATGCCTGCAGTATTGGAAACTTGACCGTGGATCACACTCTCCCACCCCCAGAGCCCCTACTGTGTTTCACATGTGGCAGCTGCCCAGAGTCTCTCTCTTCCTGTTCCCATTTGTCAGGTTACAGTGTGTGAGAACCGGAGTAAGTCCTTGGCAATCTGTTGAACATATATGTTAAGTAGTTTAATATATTCTGATTCTCCCATGAACTAAATATCATAAAGTCCAAACCTAGGACAGAAACATACTGCACACATTGTCGTCTTTCTTTGGTGCGGAATAATTGCATTCTGTCAATCATGTTTTAAATAAATGCTGATTGGCCAGGCAGGAAGTATAGGCAGAAAAACCAGACAGGAAGTAGAGGTGGAGCAATAAGAATAGGAGAATTCGGGAAAGCAGGAAGCTCCCTTGGCATTCCCGCCCAGACACCGAAAAAGCAGGATGTGACCTACCCTGCTGAGAAAGGTACTAAACCATGTAGCTAACATAGATAAGAATTATGGGTTAATATAAGCTACAAGAGCTAATAAGAAACCTGAGCTAATGGGTCAATCAGTTTATAACCTAATGTAGACCTCTGTGTGATTTTCTTCGGGGCTAAACAGCTGCGGGAACAGGGCAGGACAGAAACCCCAACAAGCCTGGCTTTTCATGTTACATTTCTTGGGTGGTTGGGATCTTGATGATGATTGGCATTTACCTGACATTTCTGCGTCACATGCTCTATTAAGATCTCTTCTTGCTCAACACACATGAGGGATAAGGTACGCCTTTTTGCTAGCCTTGCAGATTATAAAACTGATCTTCAAGAGATCATATACAAGGGCTGGGGAGATGGCTCAGTTTTCTGGTAAGGTAAGGCATTTGCTACGTAAGTAGGAGGACCAGAGTTTAAGCCTCAGCATCAGCATTAAAAGAAAAATAAAAAATAAAAACAAACCAAGTGCAGTAGTATGCACCTACAGCCCCAGTGCTGGGGCAGAGAAAGGCAGGTCCTTAGGTTGCTAGCCATCTGGCCATCTAGTTGAATAGGCTAGCTGAGGGTTCAGTGAGAGATGTGGTCTCAGAAAATAAGGTGCGGTGTAATTTAGAAAGACATTTGATGTCACTCTCTGACCTTTACCCTCAGGTGCATGTCTGTCACTCCAAAACAAGCACAACACAAATAAAAATCAGTCTGTGAAATCCTCAGGGCAGAGTGTCCCAGACAGATCTGATGACACTGCTGGGGACCAGATTTTTTGCAGAGGAAGTAGAACACCTTGACCTTTGGGGTTCCAGTTGTGCTAATGATGAAACAAAGTAGACATGAGGGCTTGATTGAGCAGGTAACACGCAGGTGTGGAAGTGTCGGCTGTCCTGGAAGATTTGCTGAATGACGAGGAGACCAGTGTTACTATGGCAAGTGATTAGACAGACTAGAAAAATTAATGTGAACGCCAGAACCAACTTATAAAGCTGACAAAATATAAGTATGTTCTGGCTCTTCTTGGTCCTATGTTCATCTCTTCCAATGTGCATTTGATTAATTATTAACTTCTAGGTAAAGTTTGGAAATGTGATTAGACCTTTAGCGCATGTTGTTAACTTTAGACAGGAATGGAAACGATTGCTCTTGCATTTATCTGCAGAGTAATCACAGTCTGTGAATGTCTAGCTTGGCAGGTAGTCTATGACCCCACATGACAACACACTTCCCAAATGTGATGCTCATGCAACATTCATCTGAGTGGAATTGCACTCAACTCTGTGCTCAAACCTGTGTGTCTGAAAACCTGTGCTTCTGATGGAGAAGAAAGTTAATCATATTATATTGTCCTTTGGTAAAATTGATTTTAGGAAATGTCCCTTTTGCTCGTGTCATGTCAAGAATACTGGGAGAAAATAGGTTCTTTTAGTCTGTCCCTTTAGAGTTTATCACCATTGGAGTTGAAATTAAAAAGCCTATAATAGAATTTATTATTAAAATTCAGCTTGCAGGTGTGACATAATTCTCAGTTTTTACCACACAAAAGTAGATTCTTAGAAAATACTATCAAAGAGGGACCATAAAGGTTACACTTCTTGAAAAACCCTATTTTTCAAGCCCCTTTCCCCACCAGATGAAAGATAGCTAACGCTTAGCAAGAGGTTTAAGTAGTTGCTCATTAATCCAAATGTAGTGTATGAGGGAGGGAAGGTTAGCATGGCCCCATCAGCTGGTGAAGTTCCTGAAGCTCTTTGATCTCTCAACTTCTTCTCTTTCCTTTTAAAAATCTTATTTCTTGTGTTTTGTGTCTGTTTGTCTCTCCCGTTTTTATATACTGTGATGGTTAGTCTAGAGTTACCTGGGAGACAGGCCACTGGGCATGCCTTTGGAGGATTACCTTGTTTTTATTTGAGGGGGGGTGGTCTGCCTGCTGAGGAGGTCACTATTTCCTGACTGGGATCTTGGCCAGTGTAAGTGGGTAAAGGGAACTGAGCATCGGCTAAATACGTCCATCATCCTTAGCTTCCTGATCGTGGATTTCATGTGACCAGCTGCTTCAAGCCCCCGCTACCCCGACTTCACATTCTTGATGGACTGTGTCTTCGAACTATGAGTTAGAATAAACCCTTTCCCCTTTACGTTGTCTTTGTCAGGGTATTTTATTCAGTGACAGGAAAAGAAACAAAGTGTGCTGCTTAGTATTTTGCTGATGTGACAAAGGCTGGAGAGTCATCTGAGAAGAGGGAGCCTCAGCTGAGAAAGTGGCTCCATCAGACTGGCCTGTAACTGATTGCTGATGTGGGAAGGCCTGGTGCTGCCACCCCTAGCCTGGTGGTCCTGGGCTATAGAAACAAGCAGGCTGAACAGGTCATGGAGATCAAGCCAGTAAGCAGTGTTCTTGCATAGCCTCTGCTTCTTTCAGCTCCTGCCTTGAGTTCCTGGCTTGGTTTCCCTTGATGATGGATGGGAACCTGTCAGCCACATCAGCCCCTTTCTTCCCTTTTGGTCATGATGCTCATCATAGCAGTAGAACACCTACTGGGAGACTGAAACAGGAATGCTGAGTCTTTCTCCAGGGATTCCCCAAAGCTTCCTATGGCTCCATGACATAGCATACATACATGCTTGGGAAGATTTCTCTAGTCTTGTGGGTTTCCTATTCATTCTAACTAAAACAGGGAAGATGAATGTTACAGTCCCATCTTAAAAATTTCACCAAATCTTAACGCATGTTTCCCAGTGACTGCTGGGACACTGCTGTCTGCTCAGCATTCCAAAAGTTAACTCAAAAGGAGCAAATTTGTTCCCCCAGTTGATGCCTTCGTTTTCACGGTGTCTTTTCTTCTGATGCTTGTCAAAGTTATGAGAGTAATCATTGTTCAAGCATGTGTTTCTTCCTCTGGATCAAATTTCAAGGCCATTATTGACTTGCATTTCCTCGATTCCTTGAAACTTGCGGCATCTCAAATCCTCAGAGTGCTGGTTGTACACCACCTTACTCTCCTTCCCTGCCACACTTCCTCTGTCTAGTTTCCCTCAGGAGTCTCAGTGGTTCTTTCTCAGGTAATCCAGATTCATTGCCCTCTCTCATAAATAATGAAAATGTTTCCTCTTTAAAAGGCATAGATGTAACATGAACAGCCCCCCACACTCTAGAGACAGGTGTAGATAGAGTACAGACATAGATAATCAGGGTGTGGTGGGGTTTTTCTTGAGCTCCCCATACTCTGGAGACAGGTGTAGAGTATAGTTTGAGGGCTGCAGAGCAAGGCCTAGTCTCCATCAACTTCAAGCAAGCACGTAAAATTTCTGTCTCGCTTTTATGTTTTTAATTTTGGTATAAATCTGCCATCACTTCCTCAGATTTCTCTACGTTGCACCAGCTTGTGTCTATCCTTCTTCTGAACTTCTACTTGTGTCCCTAAGGGCACAAAGTCATTCTCTTGTTTCCCCTTTTTCGGTTGTGTCTCACTCATCTCCCCTTGTCTGGAAGGCTTCCCTGACTATGTCAGTCATCTCCTTCAGACTCTTCAGCCCAGCGACTCTGCTGCTTCGCCAGGACCCTTCTTACCTCACCCACAGGTTTTAATGCTACTGATGCTCGCATTTTCAGGTCATATTCGTATCACGAGAGAACTGGCGAGTGCTCAATCAATTCTCCAATTGAATCTAGAAACACAATTTTTTTAAATTTCCAAATTTTGAATGATGCAAATGAGAACAAATGTCTGTTGCTTCTGAGATATGGCTTATGTTCTGTAGGGAAGAATTATACTGCTTCCCATTTTGACTCAAGCTCGAATGGGTCATGGTTTATCTTACAGAGGGCTACTCAGTTGATCAGACACTGGAATGCGAGTAGCAGCTTTGATGGGGTCGAGAGACTATTTTCACAGTTAGACTGTATTAATTACTTCTCTGTAGCTGGGACAGGATACTCCGACAGAAGTAATGCAGAGAAGGAAAGGGTTTATTTAGACTTGCAGTTCCAGAAGGAGACAGTCCATTATGGAGGGAACATCCCGGCAGCAGAAATCTGACTCCAGCCGGGCCGTCAGGAAGCCGTATACCGTCATGTGTGATCATACTTCACCTCACACAGGGAAGGTTGGGGAGGACAAAGATATGGAATGACAAAGCCTGACCCAGTGACACACTTCCTCCTGCAAGATTACATCTCTTAAAGGTTTCACAACTTCCTCAAACAGCACCACCAGCTGGGGACCAAGTAGTCAAACACATGAGACATTGCTCATTCAAACCACCACTCAGACTGAACACCAGACACTACCTGTTCTTCAGAGAATTTTCAAAACATTATGGGCATCTGGTCACAAAAGATTGCGCTGTGGGAAATCCTGACAGCGTGGAAAACCATCAACAGAAACATGAAATATTGATTGTGGGCTAACAGACTCATCGATATGTCAGGGATAGTTGTATTTGTTATACAGTTGAACATCTGTAAAATGAAATTTGAACTCTCCGGCAGTAAAGAATGAACTATAAGTACCATTATCAGCAGTTGGACACCTAATCCTAACTACGGCTGACAGGCCATGAATGAACCTTTCAAAGAATTTTTTCCTTTAAAAAATTACATTTATTTGTGTGTATGCACGCACATGTACACACACAGTAAAGCTTGGAGGAATTAGTTCTTTGGTGGCAAATGCCTTTCTCTGCTGAGCCTTCTCAGTAGCTCCTGCCCCACTCTACAAAAGCAATAATATAAATGAAAATCATAGGGATATAAACTCTCCCCTAGGAGCATGCGGCTCTATCTGCATCCCATTATTACCTTTTCTTAAGTTTCATCTCTCTGCTTCCTGGAGTCTGTCATTTCCCTGCCCTTTGTCCATAACAAAATGTTCTGACATTTTGGGTTAGAGCGAAATCTCATTTCTAAAGGTCCCGATTGTTCGGTGGGAGATGGGCCTGCTTGAGTTTTATATGGCTTCTCTCTACTGATCAGTTTCTGAGCTTAGCTTCTGCTGTGCTTCTGAATGCCGACACTTTGTCATTACCTCTTTCCTAGTCGTTTCTGAGTTTTATCTTGTACTCTTTTTAATGCCAGTTCTTCTGTCTTGGAACTTTCCCACAAACTCACATCAGCAAGAAAGTAGCAAAAGGCAGCAACTTTTCAGCTAAGCTGTCGTCATTGCCCTTCCTCATAAATAATACAAAGTTTTCTCCTTTTAAAGACGCAGAGGAGCAGGCTGTGCGCGCCTGCAGCCCCTGCATTTTGCAGTCTGGGCAGTTAGGTTGTAAATCTGAGGCAAGGCTGGCTTATACAGTGAGACCCAGTCTCCCCAAACCCCAAGCAAGCAAACACCCCACCGCTTAACACTTTGATAGTAGTCTTTGAGTTTTGCATTTGATGTGTGAACCAGCCATATGAATAATGGATTGTTGCATAATAAATTGTATTTTCCCTTGGGCCACTTTAATTACAGAGTTACACATGCAAGAGGAAAAAATTGGCTTCCATTCCCAAGAATCCTCATTTTCACTTCAGGCTGCTGGTCTACTTCTCTGAGACCAATTTGATGTGTTTAAGTTTCCTTTCATAGCCTGTATAAAATTTAGAAAGGTAAGTAACCCCACAGGAATTTTATATAAATTTCATTTCTATTTTGCTCAGAAACCTTGTTGGTTGCAAATTTTTCTTTAGTCAGCTACACTGGGTCTTTGGGATTCATTACATTGAAGTTCCTCAAATCCACTTGGAGTAGGTCCGAGTCAATGCAAGAGTTAAAGATGCAGCTACTCCCTTCACTATTTACTAGAAAACGAAGGGTGCGCCAGCCCATGCCAACTGCACTGGGTAACGGTTGGCATGGCCATTGCTTGGTTGAGTAGCTGAAATAACCCTCCCTCCCTCCCTCTCTCCTTCCCTCCCTCCCATTTCTTCCTTCCTTCCCTCCTTCTTTTCTTCCTCCTCTTCCCTTTCCTTTGAAACACAACAATGGCAGCAACACGATGAACATTTGAAGTCTGTGCTGCTACCTGAGGCCATGCTGATGCCTGTGGTCTGTGCCCCTGCAGAAGGCCATTCCACTGAAGGCCATGTGGACATCATGGCCTGTCTGTTCTGCCACCTGAAGCCATGTTGATGTCCATGGGCAGGGATGACATTAAAACCACACTGGTGTCCATGACCTGTGCTGCCATTGAGTGGCATACTGGTATCTGAGGCCCACGCTGTGGCAGAGGGCTTTGTTGATGTTCATGGTCTGTACAGCCAACAGAGACCATGTTGAGAACTGTGGCACATGCTGATATCAGTAGCCATTTGGATGTCTGTGGTCCATGCTCTTGCCCAACAACTCTGTGGAAGTTCATGATCCATGCTCCCACTGACTGTAAAGAGTAAAAAGCTTCTTTTGAAGTGTTATGGATGACTGCAGACTCACAGTTGAGAATGAGAGACACAGAGGGCTTCTGTGACAATCCCTATTCACTACCCCCATACTGCCTCCAACAAAAGAAAAAAAAACCAGCCCCAACAGGAAGCCATTGAGCAGAACTTTGTAAACAGTGTGGTAAGCTCTCCACAACTGATGGCTTCTGGCAGGGGTGCCAGTGGGGAAGGACTCAGTTTTCCTTAAGCGGCTGGTACTGGGAGTGTGCCCGTGCTCCAGTGAGCAACACGAACTAAACACTTTTTGGGTGGTTACAGGGTGGGGGTGGACCTGGGAGAACTGGAGAGTGAGTATTATTGGGGTGCATTATGTGAAATTCCCAAATAATCAATAAAAATATGATTTTGGAAAAACAAAAACAAAACCCAAATATTTGAAAAACTTTCTCAGTCACTCCCCCACCCTGAGGCTGGAGTCGTTGGGCAGTTAAGAGCACTTGCTTCTCTTAATGAGGGCCAGAGCATGGTTCACAGCACACATATTGGACAGTTCACAACTGCTTCTTACTCCACTTTCTTTTTTTTTTTTAATGTTTTACTTGGACTTTTATTTATTGATTTATTTTTACTTTACGAATCTTTTGCTTATATATTACATATTATGATTTCCAATTTTATTTTTGCGGGTTCTCTGTGTGTTTCTCAATATCTGTATGTATTTCTGGTGTTATGTTCTTTGGCCTTTTTTTTTTTAAATCTATTTGATCCTATTCTGGTTTGTTCTATTTCTTCTTCTTCTTCCTATTATTATTATTATTATTATTATTATTATTATTATTATTATTATTATATGCCTATTTGTATCTCAATGCTTACTTTCAATGTTTATGAATCCTCTTCTGGGTACTTGCGTGCACGTGCATACAGACATACACACACACAAACACACATATACATACACATACACAAATTAAAATACTAATTTTTTTGAGACAGGATCTCATCATGTAGCCTTGGCGAGCATGAAACTCACCATGTAGACGAGACTTACCCCTAAATTATAGGCCCCCAAAGCTTTGGGATTAAAGGTGTTTTGAAAAGAGGGACACAATGACTTAAATCAGTCAATCTAATCTATTCCTTTGACTCCAGGGATACAGTTTGTGGATGAGTTCTCCATTGTTCCTTTGGGTGGTGCAGTTTCCTATCTTAAACCATACTTGCATCCAAGATTAACTCAAAAAAATCAGTAGCCCTCCTATACACAGATGATAAGTGGGCTGAGAAAGAAATCAGAGAAACATCACCCTCCACAATAGCCACAAATAGCATAAAAGATCTTAGAGTAACTCTAACCAAACAAGTGGAAGACAAGAACTTTAAATCTTTGAAGAAAGAAATTGAAGAAGACACCAGAAAGTGGAAAGATCTCCCATGCTCCTGGTTAGGTAGAATTAACATAGTAAAAATGGCAATCTTAACAAAAGCAAATCTACAGATTAAATGAAATGCTCATCAAAATCCCAGCAAAATTCTTCACAGACCTCGAAAGAATGGTACTCAACTTCATGTGGAAAAGCAAAAAACCAAGGATAGCCAAAACAATCCTGTACAATAAAAGAACTTCTGGAGGCATCAAATCCCTGACTTCAAACTCTACTACAGAGCTACAGTACCGAAAACAGCCTGGTATTGGCATAAGAACAGACAGGAAAACCAATGGAACCAAACTGAAGACCTAAATATTAATCCACACACTTTTGAGCACCTGATTTTTGACAAAGAAGCAAAAAAATATCAAATGGAAAAAAGTGAGCATATTTAATGAATGGTGCTAGTATAACGGGATGTCAACATGTAGAAGAATGAAAATAGATCCACATCTATCACCATGCACAAAACTCAAGTCCAAATGGATCAAAGACCTCAACATAAAGTTAGCCACACTGAACTTCATAGAAGAGAAAGTGGGATGTACACTTAAATGCATTGGCACAGAAGACCACTTCATAAATATAACCCCAGCAGCACAGACACTGAGACAAACAATTAATAAATGGGACCTCCTTCTGTAAAGCAAAGGACATGGTAAACAAGACAAAACAATGGCCTACAGAATGGGAAAAGATCTTCACCAATCCCACATCAGACAGAGGTGTATCAAAATATACAAAGAGCGCAAGAAATTGGTCCTCAAAAGAACACATAATCCAATACAAAAATGGAGTACAAACCTAAACAGAGAACTCTCAACAGAGAAATCTAAAATGTGTGAAAGACATTTAAGGAAATGTTTAACATCCTTAGTCAACAGAGAAGTGCAAATCAAAACAACTGTGAGATTCCATCTTACACCTGTAAGAATGGCCTAGATCAAAAACACTGAGGACAACTTATGCTGGAGAGGTGGTGGGGAAAGGGAACACTTCTGCATTGCTGGTGGGAATGCAAGCTGATACATCCCCTTTGGATGTCAGTATGGCAATTTCTCAGAAAATTAGGAAACAACCTTCCTCAAGACCCAGTAATACCACGTTTGAGAATATATCCAAAGGATGCTCAATCATGCCACAAGGACATGTGCTCAACTATGTTCACAGAGCTTTGTTTGTCATAGCTAGAACCTGGAAACAACCTAAATGCCCCTTGACCGAAGAATGGATAAGAAAAATGTGGTACATTTACACAATGGAGCACTACACAGCAGAAAAAAATGACATCTTGAAATTTGCAGGCAAATGGGTGGAGCTAGAAAACATCATTTTGAGTGAGGTAACCCAGACCCAGAAAGACAATTATCACAGGTACTCACTCATAGGTGGTTTTTAAACATAAAACAAAGAAAACCAGCCAACAAATCACAATCCCAGAGAACCTACATGGGAAATAGAAAAAGACAAGATCTCCTGAGTAAATTGGGAGCATGGGGACTGTGGGAGAGGGTTGAAGGGGAGCGGAGAGGCAGGGAGGGGAGCAGAGAAAAATGTAGAGCTCAATAAAAATCAATAAAAAAAAACCCCCACACTTGAAAGTTTATTGTTGCTATCTAGGACGTAGCACTTGAGGTGTGATGCAGGTAGGAGAACACAAGTCATAGCTTCAGAATAAAGTTGATCAAGGACACAGAGCCATGAGAGATATGGAACCATTGGGTCCGGCTGGGTTTGAAGGCAATCCTACCTACAGGCATTTCATTTGGGCAAATTTGCCTGCTCTGTACCCCTGCTAGCCTTTGAAAGTGTGCGTGCAGCGTTGTTTAAACTGGTTACTGGTACTTGATATGCAAGGATATGCAAGTTTCCTGAGCCAGGATTAAGCTAGAAGTTCAATATAACTACAAATAATACAAATAATCTTTAAAATATTAGAGTTGACATGTAAAACATAAATATATCAAATTCAATTTCTGGGGAGAATATTTTCTTTATATGTTTTCTTCATAGGAGGACTGGGGATTGTTAATTTTTATACCAAGTACAAACACCAAAATTGAGCATGTCTTGATAGTGCCCTTATTGATCACAGTAGTAATATAAAACCAGGTGACTGTGATGAAAAGTGACAGAGCTATTCCTTTAAAATTGATCCTGACATTTCACTTCTAAATATGTACTCCAAATAATTGGTAGTAGATGAGGCTCAAATAGGTAGTCATAAGCTCACATTCATAACATTATACATAATAACCAAAAGGTGGGGAGAACTCGTGTTGAACTGATAAGTGGATAGGAAAAGAAAATGTGATAAATGCACATATACATACATACACACATATGTACATGCATGCATGCATACATACATACATACACACATATATCATGCTTAAGAGGAAAGTGAAATCTGGTATGAATTATATGAATGAACCTTGAAGACGTCGTGTGAGATGAAATAAGCCAAATGGATAACCAATTCCTCGGTTCACATGGTACCTTACAGAAGTCCCATTCATAGAGACGGAGAGAAGGAGGAGAATCGCTAGGACTGGCAGACGGGGCATGAGGAGCTACTGCTTAATCGACATGGGGGGGATACTGAAAATTGCTGGGGATCCCACCCAATGCGCAACAACAACAAACACTGCCTTTCGTCTCGGGATTTCCAATGTGGCAAGCACAGAGAAATGTTAGCAGTCCCAGACAGGCCACCTGTCCTGCTCTGTTATCAACACAAGATACACGTGCTATTCTCTGTTTCATACATGTGCAGTTATTATGTGTTAATGAAAATTAAAAATTAAAACAGCTGATGTCTGGAAAAAATTGGAAGGAAAATCAAGATGTCCATAAAAACTGAAAGAAATTATAAAGATTTATATTTATGAATTACAGGATTCAAAATTAAAAAGATGATGATTTACCCAAATTGATACATAGGTTCCCAGGAGGTTTTTCTTTCTTTTTTTCTTTTTTAATTTTTTTTCGAGACAGGGTTTCTCTGTTCCTTTGGAGCCTGTCCTGGCACTAGCTCTTGTAGACCAGGCTGGCCTTGAACTCACAGAGATCCGCCTGCCTCTGCCTCCCGAGTGCTGGGATTAAAGGCGTGCGCCACCACCGCCCGGCCCCAGGAGGTTTTTCTTAAAAAGACTTATTTATTTTATTTTATGTACCTCCAATGTGCAGCTTGGGGTCTGTGGAGATCAGAAGATGACACCAGATCCTCTGGAACTGGAGTATCATATGGCCATGAGCCGCCATCTGGGTGCTGTGAGCCGAACCCAGTTCCTCTATAAAAGACAGCACTCTGTGATGGGATGCCATCTTTTCAGACTCCAGTAGATTTAAAAATGATAATCAACAAGATGCTATGGTTTGTGTTTTATATGGAGATAAACGTGAGGGGCCGAGGATAATAACTGCGACAGGTTTGAAGAGGAAAGCATAGCAGAAGACCCATAATGTGGGGCATCAAGGCATCATAGAAACTACAGCAATTCAATTCAGACAATATGGCCTTCTTACAGGGCAGACAGACGGAAAGATAAGACAGATCGAAGGCTCTGGACTCAGAGACCCCCCCCCCCATCTACTTTTCTGTGACAGGGAGTGACATACAGAACAGTGGGTGACGATACGTTGATTGACACATTGCTGTCACTTTCAGAATAGCAGGCAGGAGACCTAAGCAGGCTACATGACCAGGACAAATTAATACACAAACTAAATGTCCAAGAAAAAAAAATCAACCACATGATGTGTATAACGGACACAGACACTTGGATTAAAAATAGGCTAACACATAATTGTGAGATGTATGAAAATAAAAAATGAATACTTGATCGGGAAATTTTAAATTGGTACTTCTCTTTGAAAAACAGTTTGATCTTATCTATTAAAGCTTGATTGAATGTCTATTTCTCCTGCCATATGGCCCATCAATTTGACTCCAAGACACAGTTCAGTAGGACCAGCAGGATCACTGGAGTTATATGAATTTTACTGGTAGCATCCAGAACCTGCAGGGCACTCATGTCCACCACTAGCAGAAGACACATTTCAATTCTGAGCAAAGCAATTAGTGCTTTCAGCAGCATGGACGGATTTCACGAATGCGTTGTCACACAAAGCAAGTCAAATACAGAGTATTTCTCCTGTGACTCTGTGGAGTCTACATCCCGAGACCCCCAAGAAGACCACCACGGAGCCACACTTCTGAATGCAAAAGCAAGGCTTTGTTTATTATGTATGGGCTAGCACGGGTCCTCTGCCTCACAGTCTGGCACAGCAGATGGAGGGAGAAGGACCCCGTCTATTTCTGTAGGGTTGATAAAGACAAAAATCCTAAGACAGGATTACAGCTTTAAAGTACAAAATTGCTTATCCTTTATTGCTATTGGCTAAAGGTTAGGTAAAGCTCAACTGTTAGCGCCTGATAGGCTTTTATTGTCTAAGGGAGAAATAGCAACAGCCCCTTGGTCATGTCCTCCAGATATCTGTTGACCCTTTGCTAACCGCAGGGGATATTTGGAATCCTCTCTGATTGGTCCATCATTACTCCTCTGAGTCAGCAGTTTTATATAGCTTGGCTGTTTCCCATTAGCTTATACTTTCCCTAAAAGGCGGCTGGTGATCCCCGGCTTTCCTCAGGGGGGCTGAAGTTCAAAGTCCCACAAAGTCCCAGCACAAAACTGGAATCTTTTCCAGCCTCACAATTTCAGATGTATAATGTTCCACAGTGGCAAGTTAAAGTCAGGGTTTAGGAATGAGGATGTAGATGAAGGCACTATAGGACAAAGTCAGGGTTTAGGAATGAGGATGTAGATGAAGGCACTGTAGTACAGGACCGGAGCATCTCAGGGTTTCGGAATGAGGATGTAGATGAAGGCACTGTAGGACAGGACTGGAGCATCTCAGGGTTTAGGAATGAGGATGTAGATGAAGGCACTGTAGGACAGGACCGGAGCATCTCAGGGTTTAGGAATGAGGATGTAGATGAAGGCACTGTAGGACAGGACTGGAGCATCTCAGGGTTTAGGAATGAGGATGTAGATGAAGGCACTGTAGGACAGGACCGGAGCATCTCAGGGTTTAGGAATGAGGATGTAGATGAAGGCACTGTAGGACAGGACCGGAGCATCTCAGGGTTTAGGAATGAGGATGTAGATGAAGGCACTGTAGGACAGGACAGGAGCATCTCCGCTAGTTTTGGGTTGTCATAGCACATTACCTAAAGCTGGGTTCCTTTCAGGCAAACAAGATTTATATTGGATCAAAGTTCTGAGGCTGAAAAGCTCAAGCTTTGGTATGTACATCTAGTGCCTGCCTATCCTGGTGCCGTGGGCTGGGTGTGGGATCTTACACTAGCAGTTCATGGGAGCAAGGAGTGTCATGTGTGGGGCGGGGCTCAGGGGAGGGCCGGGCTTGACCAGAACAGGCCGGTGTCTGGAGTTTCTTCTGGTTTCTCCCCACTACAGAGACAAGCCTAAACCCTTCTAATGGTGGTGCCTCATGTTGTAAGCATCTTCTTTCCGTTCCCACCTCTCAAAGCCTCCACCACCTTCCTGGTCTCACACTGGGACCAAGCTTCTGGCCCAGGTGTCTCAGGGCACAGCTCATACTCAAACCGTCGCTGGAAGAAATGATTCTAAGAGTTAGGGCAGTGATTATCTTGGTAATGAAAGGGAAATGGTTTGAAATTTGGAAGAGACAGGGTGTCTTGATGTAGTTCTGACTGTCCTGGAATTCACTATGTAGAACAGGTTGGCCTTGAACTCACAGAAATCTGCCTGCCTCTGTTTCCCTATTGCTGAGATTAAAGGTGTATAACACCATGCTCAACTTTCTTACACAATTTTTAAAAACATTTTTTTTTCTTTTTGATTGTAGCCCAGGCTGGTATGCAATTCTATGTGGTACAGGCTTGCTTTGAACTCCTGGCAATCCTTCTTCAGTCTCCCAAGTGCTGAGAGTATGGGGATTACAGTTGCCTTTTAAAATGCATGTTTATGTATTATGGTATGCCATAAAATAGAAAAAAAATAAATAGGGTTGAGAGATTCATTCAGGAAGTCCTGGGGGCAGGAGGGCTCAGATAGAAAGTCCTTGGGGGGGGGGGCTCAGTTAGGAGGTCCTTGATTTTCCACTGGAGGATCAGAGTTCAGTCTCCAGGACCTAAGTAAACAGGCTGAGTGTACTGCTCTGCTCTTGTAACCAGAGGGCTGGGGCTCACTGTCCAGCCAGCTTCTGTCTGCTTGGTGAGTTTCAGGCCCATGAGAGACCTTGTTTCAAAACAAAAGCAAAACACAAAAGGGTAGATAAGGTAGATGTGCATGAGGGGTGACAGATAAGATGGTCCTCTGGCACCTGCGTTCACACAAGCACACACCACATACCCACCATACACAATCACACCACACATACACCACACACAAAGCATACCACACACACCACATACACACATACCATACACAAGCACACCATACACAATCACACCACACATACACCACACACAAAGCATACCACACACACCACATACACACATACCCTACACAATCACACCACACATACACCACACACATAAACACACACACACACACACAAATCAGTTGGATTGTGGCTCCACGTAAATGAAAGTAGTGAGAATCTACAAGGTCCTCAGTAAACACTCAAGATGATTGCCTGACAAAATTGGGAGCATGGGGGTGGGGGTAGAAGGGAAGGTGGAAGTGGAAGAGGAGGGGAGAAGGGGAGGGGTAAGGAGAACTTGAGGGAACAGGATAGTCAACATGGAGGAAGAACAGAGCTGAGAGCAAGGAAAGAGATACCTTATTTGGGGGAGTCATTATGAGGTTAGCAAGGAACCTGGCTCTAGAGAACTCCCCAGGAATCCACAAGGATGACCCCAGCTAAGACCCTAAGCAATAGAGGAGAGGGGGCTGCCTGATCTTGATTTGCCCTGTAGTCAGACTGATGAATATCTTAAATATCACCATAGAACCTTCCTCCAGCATCTGACAGAAACAGAGGCAGAGACCCATATCGGAGCACTGGACTGAGCTCCCAACGTCCAGTTGAAGAGTGGAAGGAATGAGAATATGAGAAAAAAGGTCAAGACCATGATGGGTACACCCACTGAAACAGTCTACCTGAGCTAATGGGAGCTCACCAACTCCAGTCGAACTGGGAAGGAACAAGTATAGAACCAAACTTGTCCCTCTGAATGTGGATGACAGTTGCATGCCACTGGCAATGGTACCAGGATTGATCCCTACTGCTTATAATGGCTTTTTGGGAACCTATTCTCTTTGGGTGGATACCTTGCTCAGCCTAGATATAGTAGAGAGGGCCTTGGACCTTCCCCAAAGCAATATGCCTTACCCTCTCTGAGGAGTGGATGGGGGTGGGGTGTGAGGGTAAGTGGAAGGAATGGGAGGAGGGGAGGAAATGGGAACTTGGATTGGTATGTAAAATGAAAAAAAGATAGTTTGTTTTCTTTTTTTTTTTTAAAAAGTAATAAAATAAAATAAAACACTCATGCTCAGAGGGCATTGGTTAACTGAGAGCCAAGCGGTTAAGGAGAAATACATTGTACTTGCATGTTGAATATCCAGGTTTAGACTAATGAGTTTAGAAAGGATCTTTCCAACATGAAAACTCCATTTGTGCAAGATTGACTCCTCGACAAACACTTCAGGTTAAACCTGAGGAAGCAGAGCTGTTGTTTGTTGTGACTGGGTGCTAAGTCTTTCCTGAAACTAGTGCCTTCTGTCTTGGAGGGAAGCTCCTTAAGATGCAGGTTATAAAAAGGATGCAAACAACTCAAAATAGCTTCAGGAAGTTCCTGAAACTGACCAGATTCACTAGGTCCCTCCCTTCTCAATTGTGTATAAATGGTTAGGACTGTTGAGAGATGCCTCCAAGAGTCAGAGGTCAGTAGGATGGCGGGGAAGAAGGCTCAGAACCAAGGAGCCACCAGCTAAGGGCACTCACTAACCTGCTGGGCTGCCCAAGGTTTCCACCTTTTAAGAGCTGTCACACATGCTGGGAGGGTTTGGAGATGCAGCTGTCTTTGAGTTGTTCTTGTTCCTTTAGCTGTTTTTGTTCCCTCATCCATATCCATGTAGGTAACACAAATAAAAACCATTGTCACCAAGTTGGTGACATCGTACTTTGATCTGTTATCAATTTTCTACATGGTGAGTATAGAGCCTTGCATGTCTCCCTAGGAATAATGTTGGGCAACGGATCTGAATGGCCAGCTGCCTGCTTTATTAGCTAGTGGTCAGCGATGGAAAGTGACTAGGTTAGTCAGCAGAAACTGGTAGAGGTGTTTACCAACCACACTGTCTCCATGCCGTCTAAGGTGGTCTCTCCTGTGTAGACTAAGATGATCTGGCACTTGAGAAACTGACAAGGTAGCAAGTCTGAATCTGGCAAGGAACTGACCCATTCTTGAGGTGGGTACATTCGAGGCGTTTCCAGAGAACTGAGTGGGAAGAAGTCTTTCAGGGGACCTGCTATTTACACCGTTTTGCTAAGTGAGCACTGCGGGTACAATAGCTACAATACACATCTGCTTTAGGTACGTCCCTTACTTCAGTCACGTCACCCTGCTCCACCCAACCCGATGGTCTTCAGAGGGGGCGGGGCATGTTTAAACAACTTCATCTTACTTTGGATCATTGACTGATGCCTCCGAGAGCAACACTGTTTGCTCAGAGAGACAATATACATTAGATAAGGAGCAGTGGCTGGCGTTCAAGTGAGGCTCAGGAGAGGTAGAAAGCGACAGAAACCATGAAACAGAAGCCCTGCTGCTGCAGGGGACACACGGACTATGGCTAGGAAGCATCCACTTCCGTTCCAGTGATGCCCGGCAGCACCTCACACCAGGAAGAGCAGCGCTGTGTCCACAGTGAAGACCTCCAGTTCATTTATAAAGCGTATCTTTATTTGAGAACGGTTCTCCAGTTCTGTGGAGAACTCGACAGAAATGCCAGTGGATTTTTTCCTCATGGTCTCAAAGTTGCCTGCAACATTTTCCTAAAATGTTGGGAATGCAGGCTCTTTAATTCCATAAGTTTTTCAATTTGTGAAATCTGGTTACAAAGAGGAAGACATTCTGATCTTGAAAACTCCTGATCATGATAAAATTAGATGATTTAAAGAAGGAATAAAAAAATGGGGAATTTTGACTATGTTTTTAGAGAAAATAAGAATATATTATCCTTACTGGTAAATGATGGCTGTGCAAAACCAAACTTATAAATTCGAGTGAGAAGCAATTTTTAAAGGTCTATTTAAAAACAATATATTATTCCTTTGAACATACGTATTTACTCCTGGGAGTTAGAGTGCACAGGAAAGACAAAATATGACTCTATCCACTTAAGTGTTAAAGTAATTGATATCTGATCCAGAAAACTTTTCTATTAAACATGGCTAAGCACAGATCCATTACTGAATATTTATTTATTTAGCAAATAAATCTTGATATTCTCATCAAGAGGAGACAGGGTATGCTTATTGTATTACTTTATTATTATTAAAATACAGCCATGCAAGAATAAGAACTGCATGGAATTGCATTATTTCATTGGAATATATGAATAAAAATCACAAGCAAAATCTTTATAAATGAAAGCATAATAATTCCAGGGCTGGTGAATTATTATTTGTTTTATAGACCCCGACTACACCACATGAATCAAACTGGATGTTTTCTTAAATAAGAAAAATGGATAGCTATGCAATAAAAAATCAGTAATTTTTCCTCCATGAAACACAGTACAATGAAGCTCTATTATGATGTGGCTTGAAGATTTTGGTGGGTCCAAACTGGAAAAGGATGCACCCTGAATTCTGGCGCAACTGGAGCCTAAGCATCCTCAAAGCTGAAATTTCTCTGTAATTGAACTCTCCCCTCATCAGTCTGATAGAAATGACTCTTCCACAGAAGGTGAGTAAGTTTTCTCATGATAAATCAATGCTAGACCAATTTCTCATTTAATTAGTTCATTCAGATAAAAATTAAAACCTGGACTTAAATTCTAAAACTATTTCAGATTGAATTACTTTTATACCTTCCTCCTGTGTCTTATAGAGAAGTTGGGTTGGAGAAAGCATGTTGGTGCCTGGGGGGACCTTCCTGCTCATGGTCACCTCTGCCGACTACACCTGTTCTTGCTGCACTGCCATGACCACGGAGGGAGGCACTGCATCCCACGTAGGCTCTGTGAAGGTGACCCCGAGCTGGGCAGAGTTTCTGAGATGGAGGACTGTCTGCCAGCCTCCACTGGCTGGATCCAGTGTGCTGGTCTCCAAGTTTTAATCATTAGCCACAGCTTCTCCAGAAAAACTTTTGCTAGATACCCCTTCTTCCGACTGCCAGTGTTTCTGTCACACGACTTATCTATTGTGTTTCTTCAGACTATTTCACCAGCTTAGAGAACCTTCAGATTTCATCTCATGTCTCTTGCTGCAGTGCAAACTTCATAATTTCGAGGGAGGGGCCAGGACAACACCATCTCCCCTGAACCTTTGCTGGGTGCTTGCAGTGCGTTTCCTGTCTGTAGAAGACAGAATGTGGGGTTAAGTCTGTGCACATACGTGAAGATAGATGTATGTAATGCCTGGTACAGAGTAAACCCTTAGTAAAAAGGAGGTGATGGTAAAGTACACGCTGTGCAAGCATGAGGACCCATGTTCCATCCCAAGTAAGAAGCCACATGTGGTAATAATCACGTGTAATCATGGCGTAGGGGAGGAAGAAGCAGGAGCGTCTATGGCACATGCTGACCATCCACTTTAGCCTGTGTGGTGAGACTCTCAAAATAAGATGGACAGCCCCTGAGGAACAACACCTGCGGTTGACTTCTGTTCTACACACACACTCAAATGTGCACACACTTGCACACTTCTGTATACACACAAACACTCTAATGGGCATTCTTTTATATAGACTTGAAAGTACACATGCACGCACACACACACACTTGCACACCCAGAATGCAGGTGGTAACTAAAGAGAGCATATGAAAATGTTGAGAGTTTCTGAAGACGACAGCGCTGCACACAGAAGCGTGTTTTCAGTGGTTAGGATGGGGTGACTGAGGATCTGAGCGCAGTGGCAGGGTGGTGATCTAGCTTTTATTTGAACTTATCTGCATGTAACTGTGCAGTCATGGCCGCTGCACGAATGTCTGCTGAAGTAAGTGGGCAATCGCATTTCCAGTCGGGTAGAAGCTTCTTTTGTCTGCTGCTGGTCATGGTACTATGCCAATCATCTCAGCACTTGGGGGGCAGAGGGAGGAGGATCGCTGCAAGTGTGAGGCCAGGTACAAGACTGCCAGGTTTAGACAGCGAGAGCCTGTCTCAAATTAAAAAAAAAATCTATAAAGTAAATGAAAGGCAAATGCCAGTTTGGGGGACGTGCCAAGAAAGCAGTGATTCTTTGGTGCGACTCATTCTTGCTGGTTTCAGGTGATCCTGGTGCTCATTCTAAGTAGATCACCTTGAAGGTGATGGGGATAGAGAAGCCACACCTCAAAGCTGCATTACCTCTTGTAATAGGCCACTAAGAATTGTTTCGCCCTCATCCCAACTAACAATTCTGGGGGGAAATCCGTGCTCTTTTTGACCCAGACGCAAATGATGTCACTTTTCAGTTGTCTTGTGTGCTTAAAGCACAGATTCCACAGAGGCAAAGAGCTTTAGTAGCCCCAAGGAAATTTGAATTCTAAGCTGCCTTCCCTATTCACACCCCCGGAAATGCTTTATCTTCCTTCTCTAGGTTCTCATACCACACTGTCAAACACTAGCAATTAGTAATTGAAAAATAATAGAAACAATCGTTAGTGATGTGTAATTATCTTCTCCTCCAAAGTGTAAGATCTTTAGCATGGATTGTCTTGCCAACAGATCATAATTCATCTTGATAACAGGTTTGATGGAGTTTCAGGAGATGTGAGTCTGGCTCATTAATGTTATTATTGTTTTTAAACTCTTAGTGGCAACAATGCTTCCTAAGTATTAATTAATTGTCATGACTTCTCTGAGAAGTAGGTTAAATATAGCTAAATAAATTTCACCGGAATAGAAATTGGTGAATTGGCAATCTCCATGACTCCCTCTGTATTCTAGACATTAGGATGGAAATAGCTGAACTGGATCCAGTCTTCCTTGGTGATAAGTAGGCATGATTTTTATGTACTAGCATTGCCCCCCTTAAAAACAGAAAACCCATGAAATATAATGAATTAATTTAAAGAAAATTATAGCAAGCAACCAAGTATAAGTTCTGAGAAATATTGACTAATTTTTAAAATATACTTTTCTTTTGTGTTTTAATCTTTCTTTAAAAGTTTGCTTTTGCAACTCTGAGATTCCATGTTACACCTGTAAGAATAGTCAAGATAAAAAACACTGATGACAGCTTATGCTGGAGAGGTTGTGGGGTAAAGGGAACACTTCTGCACTGCTGGTGGGAATGCAAGCTGGTACAGCCCCTTTGGATGTCAGTGTGGCGATTTCTCAGAAAATCAGGAAACAACCTTCCTCAAGACTCAGCAATACCACTTTTGGGTACATATCCAATCGTGCCACAAGGACATGTGCTCAACGATGTTCATAGCAGCTTTGTTTGTCATAGCCAGAACCTGGAAACAACCTAAATGCCCCTTGACCAAAGAATGGATAAGGAATATGTGGTACATTTACACAGCCGAAAAAAAAAAATAATGACATCTTGAAATTTTCAGGCCAATGGATGGAGCTAGAAAACATCATTTTGAGTGAGGTAACCTAGACTCAGAAGGACAATTATCACATGTACTCACACATAAGTGGTTTTTAAACATAAAGCAAAGAAAACCAGCCTACAAATCACAATCCCAGAGAACTTAGACAACAATGAGGACCCTAAGAAAGACATACACGGATCTAATCTACATGGGAAGTAGAAATAGACAAGATCTCCTGAGCAAACTGGGAGCATGGAAACTTTGGGAGAGGGTTGAAGGGGAGAGGAGAGTCAGGGAGGGCAGCAAAGAAAAATCTAGAGCTCAATAAAAATTAATAAAAAATAAAAGTTTGTTTTTGAGTATGTGTGTGGGCGTGTGTGTCACAGCACATGTGTGCACAGCGGAGGTCAATCGAGGGTGGCAGTCTTCTACAGCCTGGTGTGAGGTATAGTCTCTCTTCTATTTGGATAGCTGGCTTGGAAGCTCTCCGGGGAGTCTCCTGTCACCTTATGTCACTGCAACACTACTGGGCTTTTAGATCCCTGCTTTCACATGGGTTGCCGGGCTTGTGTGATGACTGCTTTCTCCTGCATAGCTGTTTTCTTGGGTCCTCTGTTGAATGCTTAAGAGAGTGCTCAAACTCACTACACCAGGATCAATGTTCACTGTAGCATGAATTCTACATCCAATTCCTCTTTTGTCCTCTAAAATTCCCCTGGTCTTTAGGGATTTATGATTCAGCTGTCAATGGTTGGGCTTACTACCTTTTCTCTGGAGCACTGAGGCACTATGGATAAAAACCAGCAATCTAGAAGCCTGTGGCTCAAGGACCAGAACTAGATTCCCATCTGAGGCCGGCTGTCATCAGTCTGGCTGGGGAACCTTCAGAGGGCTATTCGTCTTTTCCTGTTACTGATTTGTTTCTAAAGTAGATCATCTTTCCCCATAAATTATGGGAACAACAAGAGGGCAAATGCAGAGTACCTGATACTTTAAAAGTGATCAATAATAGACTTGTTATTAACCTCATAAATCAAAGCGTCAGCCTCCAGGAGCAGGAAAGAAAAAGATTATTTCTTAATTTGATGCCGGGACAGCAGGTGCATGCTTTTGGAGGCCTTGCTTCACCTGGCAGGCATTGCTGAGCGTAGTTTTGTTTGGTATGTATGTATAAAACTTCTTCTAATCCAAAACCACTTTGGCAGATACTGCCGAGGGAACAAAAGCAGAGACTTTACAAATGGAAAGGAGGGAAAGCAGTGCCCCCAGTCCCTGTCCTCTGCCATGCTGCTGTGGTTTGGATGGGCCACATCCTTCAGGGAACTACAGCTTTGGACACCAGGCCTCCCTCCGTCTGGTGGCGCTGTTTTTTTGGGAGGAGAAAGTTAGCTGGAGAAGTGAGAAACTGGGGGCGGAGGGGGGGGGGAGAGGAGGCCTTGAGGCTTATTACCAGTTCCCCTCCCTCTCTCCACCCCCACCCCTACATCTGGCCCTAGTTCTTCCTGCCACGTTGGACTTTTCTCTTGAACCATGAGCCCAAATAAGCCTCTCCATTGCTCAAGAAAAGTAAGTGAAGCAGGTATCTGTGGTTTCTAGAGAAAAAGGGAGGTGAGGGATGAGGTAGAAGGTGGGAAACTCAAGCAGCATGCCTTTGGTAAAAAAAATAAAAATAAAAAAAAATCTGTTTTCAAGGAAACACTAATTGCTGGGAGCAGGGAAAGGGACTGGGACAAGGCAGCTTTCTGTCACTAGTCTTTACATCGCTGTGTTTTCTTTAAAACCTTAGAAGTTTCTAGATTTACTCCTTCAAATGTCTACAGTTGTGACCATACACAGTATATTGTGTTGAAATGAAGGCTGGCACTACTTAAGTCTTAAAAACAAGCTCACATTTGAACTCTTTAGATTAAAGCCTACACCTGCAAGTCGAAGCAACCAACAAGCCACACAGAGCTCTGTGCTGGTTGCCATGGCGGCAGAGCATCAGCCGAGTGTGCGACGAGGAGCTCACCTGTGTAGATACAGTCCACGTAGGCAGGGTGAGTCTTGACGAACACCTCCTTTACCTTCTCTATTTTATCAGCCCTTATTCTTGTTGCAAAGGGCGTGTACATGACTGAGAAGGCCTCGGCTCTGGTGATGGCTTCTTCAATCATGGCCTGGGAGGAAGCAAACGACCCACTTAGCAGCTCTAATGGCATAAGATTTTCTGAGAATGTAAAAAATATAATTGCCTTTATGGATGATTTAAAAATCTATATACTGTACAGCAAAGATAACATATTTTGGTCTTAAATATTCATTAGAATGTAACTTAATTAGTTTTGAAAATACTATTTCATGTTAAGAAATCCAATTAACTGAAGAAAGTTTGTAAACAGCCACCTGTACCCTGAGCCTGTCTTAAGATAAAAAATAAAAATTCTGTTTTTCAAAGTGTCATTTTCTCTACTTGATTTAGAAAACAAAATTCACAGGTAGAGCCTTATAGCCAGCCTACTCGTGAACAGATATTGGTGGATCAAGTTATACAAAACACTTAAAAAAATAGTCTGAGCCACCTGTACTGAATTATTTTTAAAAGAAGGACACATGTTCTTCTTCTCCCACTGCTGGGGAAAGCTTTTAGTAATAAGAGTCTTTCTCGGTTTTCCCAGCAAAGTATCTTTACCTTGAGATCACAGGTGACAGATGAACTCAGCTGTGCAAGATGGGTCTTTGAATTACCTCTGCTCACATGCAGTTCTTGCTAGGACCTTGCCCTTCCTCTCAGCTTCCTCTTTTAAACAGGCCATGGCACACTTATAACAGATTAAAAAAGGGACCATCACGAATTTTAAAGAGCATTTATTCTTTTCCTACAACTTTCATTCTAAAGGAGTCTTGAAGATTGAATTAAAAGAATGTCTATAGCTACCCCATTTTTCTGAAAATAGCATAAAAACATATTCTATTAAAAGGCCATATATATTTATAAGAATAAGAAGTTCCCCTGAAAAGATTATCTACAACGAATAAGAAAACCAACAGATTGGAGTTGCATAATAGTGGGGGAGAACCCAGCAAACAAATTATATCATTATCAACGTCATGTTTTGAGAGCATTAATAAGGTGAAAAGCAAGAAGATTTTTTTCATTCTGCAGTGTTACATGGACCATTTAAAAAATATACTTAAGCCGGGCAGTGGTGGTGCACACCTTTAATCCCAGCACTCAGGAGGCAGAGGCAGGTGGACCTCTGTGAGTTCAAGACCAGTCTGGTCTATAAGAACTAGTTCTAGGACAGGCTCCAAAGCTACAGACAAACCCTGTCTTGAAAAACAAAACAAAACAAAAATATATATGTGTGTGTGTGTATGTATATATATGTATATATACATATATATATATACCATAATTTCTTTATGGAATTTCACATATGTACCCCAATTCTGCTCACTTCCCAATCCCTTCATATCCGCC
This sequence comes from Alexandromys fortis, assembly GCF_014885135.2. Taxonomy (NCBI): domain Eukaryota; kingdom Metazoa; phylum Chordata; class Mammalia; order Rodentia; family Cricetidae; genus Alexandromys; species Alexandromys fortis. The sequence goes on from NW_026067923.1 coordinate 1,926,014, forward strand.
CCTCCCCCCTGCAACAGCTTCTCAAATAAAAATTTTAAAAAACCAAACCAAACCAAACCAAAATAAAACAAATCTCTCTCTCTCAAACACACACACACACACACACACACACACACACACACACACACACGCACACACGCACACACGCACACACGCACACGCAAAACCTAAAAACAAAAGAACAAAACCAAAACAACAATAAAAACCTCTTCTCTCCTTTGTCCTGCCTCTCCAACTCCTTTTCATCTGTACTGGTAGCATTGAGAGCTGCGGTGTGTCACGCATTATACCCTTTCATCCAATCAATTTTACTTGCAAATGTTCATTGGAATGAGCCACTGGTCTGGTTCAAGGCCTCTGGTTTCTGGTACACAATCATTATCACTGGATCCTCACGGAAATGCCTCTCGGAAAACCTGCTGCCGCCCAGTGGTTACCATTCTACAGGACCAGTCCCTTCATGAGCTCCAGCAGGTCCTAGATGGGGTAGATGTTTGGGTGAGCCAACCCAGGATGTGGGCCTGGGTAGTAGTTGAACTGGTCAGTCCAGGCCACCAGGGCTGCTCCGCTCAGGCAAGGGGCAGGGTCAGTTCCCCTACACCCTACATGGGCCATTTTCATGTAAGTATATGCTATACTGTGAATACTCCTGCCCCCGACACACACATGCTCCCACTCCACTTTGCACTACTCATCTTTTGTGAATCCCCTCCTTTCCTGTCATCAACAGCTTACATGATTTTATGTATCTTGACATGTAAGTAAGACTCAAAACAGGAGAAAATGTGGCCTTAGTTTTTCCGAGGCTGACTCAGCTTGATGCGATTATCTCCAGTCACAATCATTTTCCTGCAAAAATCCATTGTGCAAAAAATAGCACATTTTCTTTATCCATTCCTCTGCTGTTGGGCAGAGCTTGTTTTTGTAACCTGGTATGAATCATGCTGCTATGAACACAGATTGCAAGTGTCTCTCTGGATACCGGGGAGAGGCATAGCTGGCTCATATGGTAGTTCAGTTTCAGGTTGTTTTGGGTGACCTCCACACTGATTTTCATGGTATCTGAGCAAGTTTCCATTCCCGCCAGCCGTGGATAGTCCTCCTCACCCACATCCTTGATAGAATTTGCTGCTATTTCTTTTTTTGACAGCCACCATCTGACTTGGGTGAGATGGGCTCTCAGTGTGAATTTATCTGGTGGCCAGTGAAGGTGGACATGTTTTCATGCATGGCCAGTGGAGGTGGACGTGTTTCCATGCATGGCCACTGAAGGTGGACATGTTTTCATGCATGGCCACTGAAGGTGGACCTGTTTTTTCATGCATGGCCACTGAAGGTGGACGTGCTTTTCCATGCATGGCCACTGAAGGTGGACGTGTTTCCATGCATGGCCACTGAAGGTGGACCTGTTTTTTCATGCATGGCCAGTGGAGGTGGACCTGTTTTTTCATGCATGGCCAGTGGAGGTGGACATGTGTTTTCATGCATGGCCAGTGGAGGTGGGCATGTGTTTTCATGCTCGATTGACTGTTTGCATTTCATCTTTCTAGGATTTTCCTTTCATTTCAGTCATCTGTTAACTGACTGGACTGTTTGATTTCTCTTTCTGCAGCTTGAGTTCTTTGTATGTTCTATGTCTCAGTTTTGTCAGCTACATAGACAATGAGGGTGTCTACGCTTCTGCAGCCTCTCTTGTCTCTTCACTTGCTTCACAGTGTGCCACGAGACGCTTTTTAATCTCACGAAGTCCCACTTGTCAGTTGTTGGCCCTGCTGAGGGACTGGAGTGAGTATTCAGGAAATGCTTGTCTATTCTGACACCTTAAGGTCTTTCCCCTAATTTCCCCTCTAACAACGTCAAAGTTGCAGGTCTTTTGAAGGACTTTGATCCATTTGTACTTGCTTCTCATCCAGGGTTAGAGATAGGGATATAGCTTCATTTTTCTACATGTGGATATCCAGTTTACCCAGTACCATTTGCTAAAAAGGTTGTCTTAATGTATGTTTTTGGCATTTTTGTAGAATCTCAAATGGCTGTAGCCACATGAGATCATTTCTGGGTCCTCTATTCTGCCCAACACTGATCTGTTCTTACACCAGTACCATGCTGTTTTTATAACCGTGGCTCTATAGTATAACTTGAAATTGGTATGGTTCTTCTTTTGATCAGGATTGCTTTGACTATTTGGGATCTTTTGTGTTTTCACACAGAGTTTAAAATTGCTTGTTTCTATTTCTGTGAAGAACAATATGGGATTTTGTAGGGACTCTGTTGAACCTGTGAAGAATGATACGGGATTTTATAGGACTCTGTTGAATCTGTGCACTGGCTTTGGCAGAATAGCCATTTTCACAATATTAGCTCTTCAAACCCAGGAACTTCTGTGAAGTTGATCTTAAATCAAGTACCCTAACTGAACTTAGTCATTGCTTGTTCCATTCCTCGGTGACTTCAAATGGCTTCCATGATCATTAATGTTGTCCACATAAAAAAGCCTTGCTTCTTATGATGTCAAATTCTCTCTTTCCTCTTAGATTGTCCATAACACTGATTTTCCAAGTGCAAGGCACTAAAGGGGGTTGTGCAATGGAGTTGTTGGATGTCACTCAGGGGGAGTTGCCCTTTGCTGTGGATGTGTGGTGAGGCTGTGATTGCTACGTCCTGGACCATCTTTGGAAGCCTAATCAGGTCAACACAGGCAAGTCTGGAATTTATAGATTCAGATGAGTAAAGACTCTGGTAAAGTCTGGCAAAGACAGAAATACTTCCTTCAGTGTTGTGCTCCTTTGGACTCAGAGCTGGAACCAGCCCCAGGAGGCCTTTTCTAGACCAAGTGGGTTTGAAGCCACTGTAGATGCACGTGGAATGATGTGGAACCAGAGGACGGATACCTGAGATCTTGGGTTTAAGGTCAGAACTCGGTTTTACTGTTTATTTAAGCTGTTGACTCCCTTATTAATCAGCTAGGACCAGAAGGCGACTGGCTGGAACAACAGAAGTTCATATTCTCACCACTCTGGAAGCTGGAGTCCCAAGACTGAGGGCCAGCAGTGTTGGTGTCTAGGGAGGCCTCCCCTTTTATCTTGGAGATGGCTGTTTCCTTCCTGTGTCTTCGAATCAGATTCCTTCTATTTCCTTTTCTTTCTTCTTGTGAGTGTATATCTGGTGTTGTAATCAAATCCAGGGCCTCCTGAATGTGAGCTATCTGCCTGATGCCTGTGATACATTCCCATTTTTTTTTATGTGTCTTAATCTTCTTTTTTATGACCCCACTCCTATTGGACTGGTCCATTTTAACCTAGATCTCATTTTAACCTAGCCCTCCTTTCAAAGAGCCCATTTCCAAATATGGTTTTATTCTTAGACACTGCACGTTAACACTTTACTTGACTGTAGAGAGGGGACAATGGTCTAACAATTTCTAACACCTTCGAGGCTTTCCATTGGTCTTACTGAATATCCTGGAAGTGGGCATTTTGTCTTAAATTCTGGCTGAAAAAAAATCAGTGAAGGTATTTGATCTTCCAGCTTGCTTCTAGGGAGACATTAGCAAGATCACAATCAGGACAGGATGGGAGTGAACACTCTCCATCCCTTTTCTTTTCCAATTGCTGGCATTGTAAGAGACTGCTGGCAGGGTAGCTTGACTAAGCCATCTCACAGCAAGGATGGCAAGGCACATGCCCAACAACACTCACCAGCTTTGCTGCAAGTGGCAGAAGTGTGGTTTACATGAGGCAGCGTGATCCACTCCTTGGCAGATCTGTGCCCTTGGCTCACTGCTTCAGGCCTTGCATTCGGGCCTTGCTGTGTGTGTGTTTCTAGGAGAGCAGACTTCCTACTGGGAACCAACATAGGTCACATTTTTGTCTCCATGTTCTCCATCCTAGAGACACCTAAGGGAGTGGGCTAGTGAGCAGACCACTTATACAACTCCTGAATGAGAGATGAGCTCTCAAGAGGGCATGGTGGTAAGTGCTTGTGATCCCATCACTTAGGAGGTAGACGCAGGAGGAACAGAGGTTCAAGGACAGCCTTGGCTACAAGAGAGAGATCTTTTCTCACAACTGAGCAAAGCAGTGAATAAAAGGAAGACATTTCCAGAGGGAATAATGCTTGGAGAAAATTATTTTAACACCAAGGAAAAACGATAATTACTCTAGAGTAGAAATGAGAATACGGGTTGTTCTTGCGTTCATTGGATCCTGAAATATCCTTGCCGTGTTTTGCTTTTTTCTAGGACGAGACAGTCTTTTGACATTGAACTTGCCTCACGCTGCTCTGGTAAAGGAATAGAGCAATATTTCATATACTACTTAGTGTAATTACATTATTGGGTAGCTGGTTAATGGAACAATCTAGGAAAAATTCAGCCTACATACTTTATTAAAATTGAAAATTTTATTTTCTGGTACCACAGAGGCTAGACTGCAAGAAAGGGGCTTTTTGGACCCATCCAGTTCAAATTACCTGAGTTCTGTGTCCTCAGTGTGCCTTGTTTTCTGCAACAGGGCCTCCTGCTAACCTCTGAAAAGCGACCAAGGCCTGCATAGTGGTCTCTACTCTTGATGGAGCCACTTGAATACATGGCAACCATTGAAAAGTTTTGTCTGATACTGAGTTTTTTGGTTAGTCCATTGTTCTTGTGGGGACTACCTTATATAAATACATGCATACATATATACATACAAATATATAAATTTAAAATCTATGTATTGTATAGAATCTCAGGTAAATATAAACTAATATGATTCCTTGAGGCTTTATTAAATAATCTTAGATCATTTGTTCCTCTTCTTTTTTATTCAATCTATATTGATCAAGCTTCAGAAGGAGGGAAGCAATTAAACAGTCATATCAAGATGCAGTATTTCCAAACCGTGACAATGACCACCATGGTAAGGTCACAGTACAGGTGCAGTAAGTGGCACTCACATGTTGGTTGCTTAAAAGCCATTGAACAGAAGGGAAGTCATGGCTGCTACTGTGTTTATTGGAAAGAATGTCTTTTCTTCCCTATGGCTTCTTAGCACCTGTATCAACAAAGAGCTGGTTGTAGATACACAGGTTGACTTCCAGCCTCTCTGTCTGTTCCCTCGGTTGTTCTGTCCGCTTGTATGCCAATACAGTGTGCTCTCCTAGTGGCTACAGCTCTGTGGGACATTTCGAAGTCAGGCAGTGTAATGTCTTCTAGTTACATGCAGATGGCGGGGTACAACTTTTCAGATTTCTAGTATTTTGATGGGGATTTCATTGACTCTGTAAATATTTTTTGTGTTATGGACATTTTCAACAATATTGATTCTTACAGTCCATCCATACGAGATATGTTTCTTTTCCTGTGATTCCTTTATTTCTTGCATCCATATTTTGGTTTTCTTTGTAGAGATATTTCATCTATTTGGTTAAATTTGTTCATAGAAATTTTATTGAGCATCTGTATCTGTTGTAAATGATATGATTCCCTTCATTTCTAATTTGAACAATCTGCTATTGGAGTATAGTAGTGCTACTAATTTTTGTATTTGATGATTTTTAATTTGATGATTTGCTTTATTAGTTTTATATTGGTTTCTCGTGCAGAGATTGGGTCTCCTTACATATAAGAGTGGGTCACTGGCAGACTGATATTTATTGATGGGGTCTGCTCTTCATCCTGCTTTTAGTCATCAACTGCTTCAAATATTTTTAATATATTTATTATTTATTTAATATATGAAAGAGTCGCACACAGAAAAACAAGACACAGAGAGCTACAGAGTCAGAGACATAACATTGTGTGGAGGTCAGAGGACAGTTTGCAGGCAGGAGTCAGTATTTAGCTCTTTTCCCTTTGTAGGTCCTGGGGATTAAACTCAAGTCTTTAGACTTGGCAGCAGATGACATCCTGCTAGCACTCCTAATGATCAACTTTAAAAATTAGTGTAACAGTTTATTATAAAATTTCACAAATGTGTAGATTAGAACTTTTCTTATTTTTACCCCAGCACTCTATTGCCTTGCTTCTTCTTGTTGGTCTCCTTTTCATCCCTAATAACACCCCTCTGCTTCTCTCTGCCTCCTCACCCCACCTGTCATATATATATATATAGTTACAGTTGGATTGCACATGTGAAGGAAAGCATGCCATTCCCTCCTCTCCCATTCCCCTTCTTATTTCCATCTCCCTCCTCTTAGACCCCTTCCTCCTTAACAGATTTCCCTATTCTACTTTCAAGTCACAGATATGTTTAAGTCTATATTGTACACACGAGAGAAATCACGCAATGTTTGTCTTTCTGAGTCTGTCTTATTTAGTTTGATAGGAAAATCTCCAATTCTGTCTATTTTTCTGAAAATGAAGTAATTTCATTTTTCTTACAGTTGAATGAAAATGCATTGTCTAGATACACCACATTTATAAATTCATTATCTGCTGATTGGCATTTAGGATAAGTTTTGTGTTAGTATCCCTGTGTTAGTATAATTTTTTCTGATATATTCTCAGGAGCAGTGTAGCTAGATCATATCATAGGCTAATTCTACTTTTCAGGTTTTGAGAAACTACCGTACTGATTTCCGTGGCGACCGCACTAGCTCACGTTTCCACTAGTCTTTATCGTGTTTATTGGTTGTATCACGTTCATTGATATTTGTATATGTTGAGCCATCCTTGCATCTCTGAAATGAATCCCATTTGATGACGGTGATTTTCAACATGCTGCTGTGTTTAATTTTTTAGTATATTGTTCAAAATATGTGTCATCTTGGGTACTGCATTTGTACAGGAACTGGTCATTTCTTTTTGATTATCAGTTTTACTGGTCTATGTGTGGTTGTTGTAAATTAGTCTTAACTTTGTCTTTCATAAGACTCTTATATGTTTAAACCAATTTTAAAAATAGAATTTTAAAGAGAGAACACGCAGTGTATGTGTTTCTGAGTCTTGGCTACCTCATTCAACATGACTCTTTTTCTAGTTCCATTCACTTACTCACAGATTCTGTAATTTTGTTTCTTCTTTAGAGCTGAATAAAATTTCATTGTGTATGGATGTGTATAGATCTTCATTACCCACTCATCAGCTGCTGGACATATAGGTTGGTTCAATTTTCTAGTTATTATGAATAGAGTTGCAATCAACATGGAAAAGCAAGCATTTCTGTGGATATAGAACCCTTGGGTATATGTCCAGAAATGACATATCTGGGTGTAAGCGAAGATTGTGCTTTGGTTTCCTGACCACCCAGACTCAAATAATCACACAGAAACTGTATTAATCACAACACTGTTTGTTCTATTACATCAGGTTTCTTATTAAGTAACTCTTATATCTTAAATTAACCCATTTCTATTATTTTGTGTATCACCATGAGGCTGTGGCCTACCAGTAAGGTTCTGGGTGTCTTTCTGCTTCTGCAGATCCATGGCATCTCCTTGACTCTGCCTACTCTCTCTCTGTATCTCCTCCAACCTGGATATATTCTGCCCTGCTATAGGCTGAAGCATCTTCTTTATAAACCAATGGTAATAAAACATTCATATCATACAGAGGGGAATCCCACATCATCTTCCCCTTTCTGTCTAAATAAAAAGGAAGGTTTTAATTTTAACATTATAAAATTGCATATACAAAACAGTTATCAAGCAAGAATATTTAGTCTATTTACATTTGGCAAATTAAAGAAAATACTCTATCATCTATCAAGGCGTCTTTCTGTTTGGACAGCTACATGGCATCTTGGAACCTTGTGATGATACACAGAATAATAGAGATGGGTTAATTTAAGATGTAGGACTTAATAAGAAGCCTGAGCTAGTACGTCAAACAATATTGCAGTTAATTTAGTTTCTGTGTGATTATTGGGGTCTGGGCAGTGTGTAAACCAAAGTGCCATCTTTGCTAACAAATGGCGCCAGTGTGGGGCAACTACACCCACATAAAAACTGAGATAGCTTGGGAAGGAATGCTAGACACAAAAGAACAGAGTTAAGCACAACTTCTTAGTAGCTACATTTTTTTCAGAAAGGCTCTGTTTGCTGGCCACAAGGAGAGATGTGGCTTCTTTAAAATAATGGTGGCTTCCTGGTTTGTGCTAGTCGAACTCTTGAGTCTTTCAGGAGGTCCTGCACTTAAAGGGGTTTGTGAGCAGTGTGCTACATTGGTTAATGGTGACATAGACTTGCTGCATCCTTGGAGCTGGGGCAGTGAGCAGGACTCGATTTGCAGAGGCTGTGAACGTACCTCTGCCATATTGAAAGGTCAAGAAAGGCAGAGACAGCATCCATGGCCACTGCCACCACACTGCTTATCATTCTTAAATGCTCCTTGTCAGGATAGTATTTCAGATACACAATAGGACAATAAAAGACCTCTAAATGGGTCACAGTGTGTTTTAAAATGTATGCAGTCTTGCGAGAGAGAGGAAAAAGAGTACAGACAGATATAAAAAACAGTCATAGGTTAAAGGAGTAAAGATAATAAAATAAATATTGAAAAGTAATAGAATAATAAAAAGCCATGTAAAGACAGAATATATACAGAGAGTCTGGATTATGCATGTTGTGTTTTCTTTGAATTTTTTGACTGCAGAGAGAGACATTTGGTTCTGGGGGCCGTTAAGTTAAACCAACGTAAAAGTCTGGACATGAAAGGGCCATTGTCCTCATGAACTCACAGTGACTATGGCTACCTGTCCAGACTTACACAAGATCAAGTCATTCACCATTCCAGCCCATTAGGAGAGTAATGTGAGGTCCCACCCCTGGCCAAGAAGCTATTGGCAAAAGATGAGTGTTGACGAGGTGCAGTCAGTTTTCTTCAGAGGCCTCTGATAGGTTGCTGATCTTCCAGTGGGTGATCACCTATGTGCACATGTGTAGTTCTAATGGACTCAGAGGGTTAGCAAGAAGAAAATAAGAAAAGATGCCAAGAAGCTGCAAGCGGGCTGAGGGCATGTCTGGGAGTGAAGTCGGAGTGGAGAGTAGGGATGGATATTATAAAAACTCATAATAAACATTATGAAATTCTCAAAAAACAAGTAAACTATTAATATTATTAAAATTAGAATATTTTAATATAAATATTGATGTTAAAATACAGATTTTGATAAAGCATGTTTCTTGACTTTGGAAATTGAGACCAGATGAATATTTAGTTGCTTGTAAAAGAAGAAACTATCAAAGGAGGAGCAAATTTCTAATGATGTTTGACTTTGACTTCAATGTTCTGAGTTGACTGTCCTTCCCTGGCTTGTTCTGTTGATGTCAGTAGACATGGTTTGCATGAGAATGGTAAAGCAATCAGTCCCAGGTCCCATTGTTGAATGTGCAATCTTCTCCACACTGCTCCTCCAAATGAAGCTTTGAAATCACGTGCGTGTGTCCATGGGTCCCAGTGAAGAGTTCATTGTCACTCCTGTGTTTCCAAGTCTTAAAAATGTATAATTCCGTAAGGCAAGAGTCATGTGGGCAGCTTATTTCCTCTATAACATCAAGTTATAATAATTTCTCTTAGTACTTTAGCTAAGTAAAGAGAACCGCTCACCCTAGAAGTCAGCTTGCCCATGATGGCTATGACGCGGAGACTATGGAGGAGGAGGAGGAGGAGGAGGAGGAGGAGGAGGAGGAGGAGGAGGAGGAGGAGGAGGAGGGAGGAGGAGGAGGGAGGAGGTAAGTCCTTCAAAGAGTAAAGGTAAGTGGATGTGAACAGACGAGAAGGGAGGGAATTCATCTCCCTCTCACACACCTAGAGGGCTTGACCCTCCTGACAAAAATTCATGAGTACTGGAAGGATTCCCGTGAAGCTGAAAGAAGCTTTGTAATACTCAAAGGATTTCAGGGTGTTGAGATTGTTTTTGCCACCTCCCCCATTTCTTGACTGATGCCTGATAGAAGTCATGCAGCCAGAAGGAATTCTGTTACTTCTAATTAGAAAATGTAATCAAATAATTTTAGACTATCAAGTTAGTTCCTTATTGCTCCCAATATTAGTCTTGACCACAATCATACTAAGTTAATTTCTTAGAAAATTTGATCTGGAGAGCACCTCAGGACTTTCCCAACCTAATTCATTGAGAATGGGGAGGCTTTAAGAGGCTTTTAGAGGAACCACTTTTTAATTTTATAGAATTTAAAATTAGACTTTTATATTATAAATCACTTCCTTTTGAAAAATTAAGGTTTTACCTACTGTGGACATGACAGGAATTTCATAGACACTTGCAGGCTGTTAGGGAAGGTATGCAAGAGTAACTTCTGTTCCTGGTCCATGAAACATTGTTTAGTGTATACTATATTTTCTCCCACTGGGGACTGAAGAGAACTCACAACCAGGCCTAGAGGCCTACTCCTGCCATCCCCAGCTACTCAGGAGGCTGAGCAGAGAACTGAAAGTTCAAGGTCATTGTGGACCACAGGGTAAGTTCTAGGCTGTCCTGGACCACAGAGTGAGTTCAGGCCATTCTGGGCCACAGGGTGAGTTCAAGGCCAGTTTAGGTAATTTATTGAGATATTGCCTCAAGACAAAAGGTAAAAGTCTTTTGTGGCTTCTACTCAGTAAGAGTGAGAACATGTTTGTCTAGTCCACAGGGGGCTCAAGGTTCAATCTTCTAAGTAGTGGGAAAGTGAGGGGGGAATAGGGTTTTTTTGTTATAGAATTAGTCTGTCCTAATACAGAAATAGTAATAAGTGGAAATTCAAATCTCACTCATAATGCATTCCCATCAATTAAGCCTTATGTGCTATGAAAAGTAAAGAAAAACAGCATTAAACGATAAAATAATCATCTTTCACTTAGCACTGTAATACAAGCTTTTATATATGCCATTTTCTTTAACCCTTATAGAATCCATCTAGGTAGGTGTTATTAGGCACTGAATATTATGGTTCCATTGTTCTATTTTCAGAATAACTGTTATTACTTTCAAAGGTAATTTCCTATACTCGAACTTATATAGTTGAGATGGTACCTAGTCTTTAATGGCTAGCATAACTCTTTGTTATTGTATGAATAATAATATAATTTTGAATGATAAGTATAATTTACCAGAAAGTGAAAAATAAAACTTTATAAGTGACATTTTAAAAATTTAATTCCTATAAATATGTATAGGTTTAATTTGGAAGGTTTCTGTGCCTTGAAATAGAGTAGATTTTCCTAACTACCTTTCCTTGTGACTGTCCTACAGGCTGTTCTCTGTGTCACTTATGTGATAACTGGACTGACATTTCTGTGATTATATCATCAATGCAATAGCATATTAGAACAGAGTATGTAACGGTGGATTGCTTTCCCTTGCCGCAGTGGTCAGTACTTTATGCTGAATGTCTGTTGTGTGGAACAGGAGTTCTTTTATGAAGCAACAGCCATTGAACGTTCCTTCCTGGTGTCTGGTGTCTAAGGAGATGTGTACTGCTTTGTTGCTGAGTCCGTCAGTGCAGGGACCTGAAGGTCATAGACCTCCTCCTGAGGTAGAAATGAGGCATTTACATTTTGTTTTCATTGTCTGTAAATCAAGAAAGATGGCATGGTCAGGTTACCGTTTTTTTAGGTAAACAGATTTTGATATGGCTATCTTGAATTCCCTACTTTGCAATCCTTGCGGTTTAAAAGCAGTCATAATAAATAAGTAGCATTTTAAATTCTAAAGAAATTTTATTTCCTTTAGTTTTGCATATGTAGATGCTATAGATTTTTAGCAAATATGTATATGCATAATGCATAAATGTGTTTGTGTGGATATAATACACTCTTGCTTCCCATTCCTTCTGGTTAAGGTCTCTCTCTTCTGCTCCCTCTCAGGGTCTCACTCTCGGTACTCTTGACCATACTGGAATTTGATGTGTAGATCGGGCTGGCCTCAAGCTCACAGATTTTGAGCTCCTCCTGACTTTGTTTCCTCGGTGCTGCGATTAATGATGTGTACCTTGACAGTCAGTGGGCCTCACTATTTAGTCTAGGCTGGCTTCAAAGTCTGGTAATTTTCTTCTGCCTCAGACTCCCAAGGGCTGGAATTACAAAAGTGAGCTGCATGCCTGGCTTAGGTTTGGGTTTTGATGGTCTATGGTGCTTCTATTAATTGGATCACTTCAGCACTTTAGAGCTGAAGATTTTCCTGTGCTAATTTTTAATCATTTGTATTTAGTTGTAGAAATTATTTACATCTACCTTCAACATGGAACTGAGGGCAGGGAAAGGTCTATGGTACAATTTCATACCAACTCCTTGCTAAGTGACAAGTGTGTAAGTTCTGGTGATTCATCTAAGGTCACAGCATTAAAAACAGGAGAAAGGGTTCAAGTCTCCTAAACCAATGGTTTCTCCTGTACTGAAAGCTTTCATTTTTAAAATTAGATTGTAAATTTCTGAAAGATCAAACATTAATCCCCCCCCTTTTCCCTCCAGTGGAATCTTTTTTTCTTTCCATTATTTGAGACTGGGTTTCTCTGTGTAGTCCTTGCTGTCTAGAACTCACTCTGTAGACCAAGCTGTCCTCAAACTCATAGATCCACTTGCCTATGCCTCCAGAGTGCTGGGATTAAAGGTGTCACCACCACTGCCTGGCTATAGCAGAATCCTATTTCTTCTGTTATGAAAACTAGAAGTAGGCTCCCATACTAACAGCTGAACAAGTGGCTGTATCAAACAATGACCACACTAAAACCCTCTTCAAAATGATGGACACAGACAGTTTTCTTACCTACTGCTCACAGTAAGATAGTTTTGTCCATTGGCATCTCAGTACATTGGCATCTCATACTGTCAACTAACATGTCCATCTCAAAGAAAAAGTTTACAAAAATTATAGGAAAGGCTTCTAGGTAGGGGAGCTGCCATATTAATATGCTTAGGTTGCTTAGCTTATTCAGTGACAAAGTACATATAATTTATAAATAGAATTTAAATTATGTTCCTGTTCTGAAGACTGTGAACAATTTCCCACTTGCACCTTGGGGGAACACCAGCTGATCAAAACTCAAGAGTTCCACGTGTGGGTTTCAGCGGCCTCCAGACTCTTCAGGATGCAATAGCTCTTTTGTTCTGATGACTGCAGATGAATCACTAGAAGGTATTAAGGGAAGAAATAGCTACATTACCTGCAATTATTTTATAAGGACAGCTGGGAACTACACATGGTCTTAGCCTCTGAGTTCGGGGGTAAATGTCAAGACAGGTTGGAACACTTCTCATGTATTTCATCTTTATACTTCACGACTTCATTACTATGCCTAGCTATGTGTTGTTTAATTAAATTAAATGAATGTCTATTGAGACTATATATCCCAAGCCCCCTTGAACTACTTCTGCTACTCCTCTCTTGACCATCTGAGTCCTGGATTTATATTGTGTACCACCATAACCGGCTAGTGTGCGCTGTCTTTCATTTTATTTCTTGACCAGTGGCTTCAGATTGGGATACGGCTTGATATTGTATGAATGTCACTAATGTCAGGGTTGGGACAAGAGCTTGGCTGTGCCATTTGTAAATTTGTAATGCTCTTTCTACAAAGCATTTGTTTTATGTTAGGGTACCACTAGGTGACATGACTTTGAGTGAGAAACGGAAAGGGTGTGCGGTGCAAAGACTAATGTGTGTCATCAAACGCAGAAGGCTGTGTGTGTGTGGGCTTCCATCAGCTCCTGAACACAAATCATTTGTTGATTAGATGGGGTCCCCTGTGCATTTGGTTAAATGTTTGCTAAAAGAACGCTAGAAACGAGACCTGTGCCCTTTTACAGATTAGGGAAACAGTTTATCCCACAACACAGTATTCTCTAGCATGGTGCGAGGTTTGCACAACTATTTCAAGAGAGAAAGAGCTTGGGCTGAAATCAGTTATATCTACAACAGGGCCTCAAGCTCTGAGCCCTTAGACTCTGGAGATTCCTAAGTGGGTCTACAGCCTTGGCCAGCCAACCAAAATAGACTTCCAAATATGGGAATATTTCTTGCCTGCGGCTCCAGAGGACAAGTGTGGTTCCTGGGCAGCAGGCAAAAGTTCAAGCAGTCTTCATCCAAAGGATGGATTCATCCTTGAGATGAGTGGCTCCCTGTGGAGCTGCACATCTGCTGTGCACTGAGCAAGGAGGAATGACAGTGTGTCTGGAACCCGGCGGACAAGATGACCGCAGCTACTGATGTCACTCAAAGTTGGTCTTTGGTTTTCTGCCTCCCCGTAATTTCTTCCCTCTCTCAAGTTTCAACTTTGCCTGGCAAACAGACATTTCCTATCTTTTCTCATGTCTCTTATTTGCCCTCAATCAATCTCTTCCAGGCCAGGCCATCAGATTTCAGGAATCTGATTTTATGGGGCTGCTGGCTTCCTGTATAAGACTATTGATCATGTCACTGAACATCAAGATGTCTCCAAGGGGGAATAATTATGTCTATGATAAACTAAATGGCTTTGCAAAATTGATATGTGTGCATATATAATCTATATATAAATCAATAGGAATTATATATGGGTATATTTCCCTGTGCTTTATTTCAACAGCAAACTGAAACTCCAAATGATAATAATAAATAAAAGTGCTTCCTTCATAATCTCACAAAGGAAGTTCATGTGCCTTGTTAGACTCACTGAGGTGGGCTTCTGAGCACTGGGGAATGAAGGCTCGCATTCGAACTGCGGTGATTCCCATCTCTCTGGACCCCATATCTTGGCAATAATCCTCCCAAGGTTCTCTGGCTGTAATTGTTCCTCAGAGGCTATTGACTCCTACCTTAGTCTGCATTACATATAAGAATACTTAAGCTTTCTTGTAAAAGGAATTAGGTTAGCTTCATTGTTAATTTATGATCCTGAGAAAAATCAAATATGTCATATGCTAAAGGTTGACATTTGAAATGTCAAGGTCTTATTATTTAGGAGAAAGAAAATTGTTAGGAAAAAGAAAACTATTCAACGCAGGTACAGGTAGAACAGACTGTCTTCAGAAACTAGTGAAGAACAAGCAGTCATCCGACTTGAAGAAGAGAGAACCTGCTTTTTTAATTGGTGTGTAGTACTGCCAAAGGATAGCAGAAAAAATAAACATTAAAACCTTCGAGTTTTACAGATTATCCTCCACCTGGGTAAGCACAGCTTGGAAATGCCATGATTTCATGGGATAGTAATTGTACATCTCCAGATGCCCCCAAAAAATGTGACCTCAATTTCTCTGCAAGCTTGTAAATCAATAACCCATAAAAACCTGTGGGAAATATAAAAGATAGCCATAAAACCTCTAAATTTGGTTTTACTCATAATAGTTTTTGACTTTTTTTTTTCAGATGCAAACAACAATGAAGGAAGAGGCCTTTGCAGATTTCAACTGGGTAGCAGAGTCTTTGTGTCAGCAACCTCCTGGCAGCCTGGGAGGAGAGGTGCAGAAAGTGGACCACCGCACAGCCAGTTTGACCAAGTAGAAGGAGCCTCAGAGTGCCTCCCTTTCTGGAATCCATATCATTCTCAAATGAGAGAAAATGAAAAGAAATTTAGAGTTTACTCTTCTTTTAAAAAAACTATTAAAAACATCCCAAAGCCTCTTTAGAAGAGGGGAGAGGGAGACAGAGAGAGATAGAGTGAGAGAGACAGAGAAACACACACAGAGAGAAACAGAGAGACAGAGAGAAAGACACACAAAGAGATAGAGACAGAGAAATAGACAGAAAGACTGACACAGAGACAGAGAAATAGACAGACACACAGAGAGACAGAGAGACACAGAGAGAGACAGAGACAGAGAGAGATGGGGTGGGGTGGAGGGACGACAAAAAGAGACAGAAATGAGCTATGATTTTCCCGGGTAATTTACAGATACTTCTGCAAAAATTCAAGCAGGGTCATTAACAGCCTGGCACATTTTAAAGTCTAGGACAGAGTAAGTGTTGCTGAGGAGGGTCTGGGGACTAATTTTCATGCCACTGTTCTCTGAGCGATCTGAATGGTCTGTGCCAACACAGGGGGGGGCAGGATGCTCCCCCCTGCAGTGCACATTCTGAGGCACGGGCAGGGATCTCTGCCTCCAGGTTCTTGTGTGATCTGGAGGCTGACAAAAGAGCTACTATTCTCCCAAGACTCAGGGCACCAAAGGCAAGCAGTCTCTGGAGAGATAGCCCTGTGGCCGAGTCCCACACTGAGGTGAAGTAACTGCTCCACTTTGCTGGGAGAAGGCTTCTGCACCAAACATGCAGCAGGCATGTGACTGAAGAAGGAGGGGGGTGTGTGGAGAAGGGAGAGGGAGAAGCAAGCCCACTTACTTGGCAGCATGGGCAAATCAAGTGCATGCCATCTTACCGACATATTAATGTGAATTTGCATGTGTGTATGGTTCAGATTCTGCCCTTCTTTCTCTCCCCCACTCTCTGGCTTTCCCTTTCTCTTTCTCTTTCTCAGCCCAAGGCCTACAAAACTCACTGAACACCACTGAAGAACTACACAGAAACCACACCACCAGCAATGTCACGGTCACTATCTCCTTCGTGGGAACACTCAACCTTGGATCAAACATATGCCTCATTACACCTTTCAGTTAAAAGTGAACCTCTCCTACTGGCATGCCGCCTCAAATAGCATCAAAGCAAAATGAAACACAGGCAGCATTTAACAACGCTGGTAACCATGGAAACATATCATTAAAGAATATATAAACAGGAATGAATAATTAGATGAGAAATTCATTTCCATATTTATCTTTTTTTCCAAGAGCCAGGAAAAGAAGCTCTCGTTTGCCTTGCATCTCAATTTGGACACCTCCTCTTTAGCCTGCCTTCTAATTGAAAAAAAAAATAGGACATTTTGTAAAATGGGAATTTCAATATTGCCTATCTTAATAGAGAAATCTCTTTTCAGGCAAGTGGCTTCAGAAGACTTCAGTGGCCGTTGCGGTGTAGCTATGCCATGGCAGCAAGCCAGGCCACCGAAGCCCTGGGAGAGCTCTCATGGAGGGAGGGGGACAGCAATTACTCATATTTAACAGCTGGAAGCATGAAGGGCTTAACTCCGGGAGGAAAGACATTGTGGACGGACAGAGGCAGTCTCTCCCAGCCCTTCACCCTCATGCAGCTCCAGGTAAGCTGCGGGGTAGGCTAACCTGGCTATGAACGTAGCAGATTTGGAATGTGCTTACATTTAGTTCAAGGCAGTCATTGGGTGGGGACAGGAGTGTTAGAGGACCCCCCCATCTCTAATGGTTAGATTAGTTGTTAAATTGACCCACCATAGAGGCGTCTGGGAGAGAGCCTCAGTGAGGGATTGCATGTGTTAAAGGCTGGCCTGTGGGGTGTGTGTCTTAGGTAACCAGCTTAGGAAGACACCACCCGATGTGGGCACCACTCCCTAGGCGCGGGTCCTGAACCGTGTTAGAGTGGAGCTGAGTGCAAGCAAGCAGAAAGCTAGTTCACAAGCGTGCATTATTCTCTTTCTTCTAATTATGGGTGTGATCTGCAGCTGTTTGAAGTTCCTGAGGTGACTTATCCATAGCCGTGCACTGTAATCTAGAATTGTAGGCTGGAGAAAATCCCTTGTCCCCTAAGCTGCTTTTTGTTAGGGAAGTTTGGTCACAGCTAACAGAAACGAAATGGGATCGCCACTTAACCCAGGTGACCCTAAAGCAGTTGGTCACTAGACACCACTGTTGAGATCCACCGAGGGAGACCTAGTGCTTTATCACAGAGAACAATAGTGTACCCTTGTTGGTTTCCTCATTCCCCCCTCTTGTGCCAATATTGTATTCATGACTTTGTCTTGGTTCTGCAGTGGGCAGAACTTCCTTAATGCTCGGGGTTGATCTTGTGACTTCCTTTGGCTCTCCCGACGTGAGCACACTTGGCATAGAGGATTCTAGTGATTCTACTCTGGTTTTCTCTTGGAATGCCACATTTCCTCCTAAGAACCACAGCAAGAAGTTATCGATCAAGGGAGGTAGAAAGATGTGTGGAACACAAGTGGACATCTCTCAAGCTTGGAGCTGAACCCAACGAAGAGTAGCCCAGATCATCTGAATCTGAGCCAACCTGATTACTGGGAGTTTTACGGTGGTTGTCATGTAACACTATCATGTTAGCATTAGCTGATCCATACAGGAATGAAGCCAGGATTTAGCAGCAGACCAGAGCCTGCAGCTTGGTCCTCAGCCCTTCACTGTCCCTCCTGCTGCAGGGCATCTTTTCTGCAGGGAGAGAGCAGCAGTCAGCATCAGGACCATTGCCTTCCCAGGATCCTTTGCTCCACTCAGCACTCAGCCTCAGGGAGCTCTGTCAGTTTCCTCAGTAGGCTTTCTTTACTCCTGCTCTTGTTCCTTCCGTTATGTCCTTTCAGCTTTCCAAAGAGCCTTGATAAACCCATTTCCATCATTTGTATCCACAGGTTGCCCATTGCTGAGTTAAACTCTCCCAGATCAAATTTATTTTGCATTTGACCCAAGGCCGACTAGAGAGTTGATGCCAAGTAGTGGGAGTTTAAGCACAATGCATGGCATTTGATGGAGAAATATCTCTGGGTAAGTGGCTTTGGCACTTCTCAAATTATGTATAATCTGAATAATCTTCAGTAACTTGGCTGCTTTCAGATACCAGGCATCCATTTTACAAACTCTGTCTGACAAGGCCAAGTAAATAAGCATATTATGAATACTGGCTATTAAGTGAGATCCTCACATGGAATTTCTGTTCTGTATCTTTCTTTCTGTGGGGAATACTCACATGGAGGTACATGCCTAGGGAACACACTTTTTCTTCTCCAAAAAAATGTAGGTGTTTTATTCAATATAATGATAGATGTTTCTGGTTCCTTGACCTTACTTTACCTATAATTTCATGTTGAAGGTTTTATTTTTGTTCTGATGTAGAGACATAAGTTTTCACTAAGTAGGTGAGTAATATTGGAATAACTTTGCAATATCAAGAAAAAAACAAAGAGTAGAAAGCTAGGCTTTATTGTAGTAAGGAGGAAGCGGTGGGCAGTGTCCCGCCGTCTGGCTAGCTTATACCCCAAAATAACAACACACAAATTGTATTTATTTAAACACTGCCTAGCCCATTAGGTCTAACCTCTTATTGGCTAACTCTTACATATTCGTTTAACTTATCTCCATTAATGTGTGTAGCCACTTGACTGTGGCTTACCAGCATGAGTCTATCCAGTGTCCGTCTAGGAGAGGAGAGCCATGGTGTCTGCCACACTTCCCTTTTTCCCAGCATTCCATTCTGTCTACTCCTCCCACCTAAAGGCTGCACTATCAAAAGGCCAAGACAGCTTCTTTATTCAACCAATGAAAGCAACACAAATATAGAAGGAAGGATCTCCTACACCACTTTATTGTTAGTCTGAACTCCCAATTCATTTCAGGGACAGATTACCTACAAGACTAAATGGTCATTACAGATACTTATATGCGGTTTCTGCTTCTTTTGCAATCATCTTGAATAGAAGGAATGAATAGCCAATGCCTTGGACATTCGTGGAGCATGGACACCAACCACTCCAAAGAACCTTGTGAAAGAGCAGCTTTTTCCATATAGTCTGACAGGTCTCAACACAGCAGAAGCTAGAAAGGCAGCTGTAATTTTGAGCTTCAAAACACATATGTGTGTCTGGGCAGTGGTGGCACACACCTTTAATCCCAGCACTTGGGAGGCAGAGGCAGGCAGATTTCTGTGACTTGGAGGCTAGTTTGATCTACAAGAGGTAATTCCAGGACAGTCTCCAAAGCTACAGTGAAACGCTGTCTCAAAACACCCAAACTAAACCAAAACAAGACAAAAAGACCACATATGCATGTGTACAGGAAAATGCTAAACGATTTCCTGACTAAGGAAATCCATTTCCCCTCCTGTGTAAGCTAATTCAGAGAGCTGGTCTCGATTTTAGATAACCACAGGTAACTGTATAGTATGCAGCCTGTGAGACCCCTTCTTTCATATACATATGTATACATGTATATAATTTATAATCAGAACATAATTGTACATATGTATAGAGAACAGTGTGATTGTTTGATCCACATATACAATACACAATGATAAAATCAGGACAATTAGCACTTCTTTGCATAGTCACTGACTTTCTTAATTACAAAACAATGATGGCAAAATATTCTCATGTTAGATGTTACTGGTTTTGGCTTTATGTCAAACTAATTTTTAATTTGATTGATTTATTAAACAACTTATTGACTGGCATTTTTGCAATGTGCTTTGATGGTACCATGGAAGAAAGACAGAATAATAAGCAGTGGTATGTGCTTTAATTACCCTACAGTCCTGTAATTCTTTCTTGTAAATATCTTATGGCAGAATATGGCTGTTTCTCTCTAACCCATGGTAGAAGTCTTCCAAAACTCTCAATAGATGCTTGAAATTATGGATTATACCTAATCCTACTTAAATGAGGTATGTTCCTCATGCAAAGGTCTATCATAAGAGTAGTTTATAACTTAGGCACAATGAGAGATTAGAAGCAAAGAAGAGTAACAAAACAAGAGTTAAAGAACAAAAGTTATGCAAATGTGCTTTCCCCTTTTCTATCTTGCTGTGCCTCTGCTTTATCATTTAAAGGATGCCCTTCACATGCTTTCTTTGATATGTGAGAATCACTACTTGGGCCAATTACTAAGGAAATGTGCCAACTCAACACAAGTACTGTATACTATGATCCGTGGCCTGGAGGATGAAATGGCCACTGTGGGATTTAACATATGGGATGTTTCATCAGGTTACTCCAAATGGCATGCAGGTTAGCTTTAGACCCTCTTCCTCCCCTTCTTCCTCCTCCCCCTCCTTTCTTTCTGCCATGTTGTCGCTCCCTCTTTTTATCAAGATGGGCTCACTAAGCGTCCCTGGTTGGACTGGATCCCACCACATAGGTGAAACTGGTCTAAAAGTCGTGAAGATCCACCTGCCTCTGCCCACAGAGTGCTGGGATTGCAGGTGGGAGCCAACACACTTGGCCTCCATTTGGTATTTTCAAGTCTCTGTTGAATGTGGGTAACTGAAGCTGAAGAAAGAGATGCTTCTGATGAGGAGGGATGGTATGTGTGGTCTCTCAAGAGGGAATGATGTCTATTTGTTTACTTCTGTTACCCTGGCATGTAGTGTCGTGCCTACAAATAATGGCGAATGAATATGAACGATGAAGGCAGTTTCTCAGTGTATAAGAAAGGTAGTCACCAACTTCAAAAATGTCTGCATAGCTGAACTGTAAAGATTTCAAGTTTTAATGACAGAGCAAGGTTGATGGAAGCTCACTATGACAAGAACATATTTGGAATATTATTTTGCTTTAATGCTAGAAGCAGCAGGTATTTCTTCAAGGCCCAATGTCAAGGACAAAAGGGGTCATAGTAATAAAGAGTGCTGTATAAAGAGAAGGAGCAGTTTGATCCTCAATCCCTGATGTGTATGGGAACACCTTAGGAGTCAATACAGCGTACTAAATCTTTGGGCACGTGAGGAGGGGATGTCCAGTTCTCGGTGCTGTCCATTGAGAGTAGAAGAAACACACCCAAACAAACAAACAAACAAAGTAACAAACAAACCCAAAAACCTTCTTAGTGAGCTTTCTTTGGAAGCTATGCAGGCCATTGGTAGTTTTGAGATGAAGAACATTTCAATGCCAACTTGAATTGGATGGGACGTTTTCGTGTTCTCTGCACAGATGGAGAACCTGTGAAGCTGGCACTGCCCCAGCCTTTGCTGTTTCACTGCAGAAAGAGGCTCCGCATGTCAGGCTCTCTGCACAGGCCTGTGTTGGTGTCAACAGCTTTTCCAACAATCCCCAAAGAGGGCTCCCTCCTGCTGTGAAAGTCCTTGGCTTCCTCACAGCCAAGCAGCAGAGCATTTCAGGGGCCCTTTGTCTAGATGCAAGAGCCACGATGAAAGATGAAATTCTTTCTGATTAGGGAAGTCTCTGTGAAGATAGGGGTTTAGAAAGGATTCTGTTTGGTTAGTAGTTTTGCATTTTTTCAAGATAAAGAAAACGTAGTATAATTTGGTAATGGGTTCATTCTAGAACGTAGCTTTGTGATGACTGGATATCATAGCCTGCAAGTGAGGCGAAGCTTTGACCTGAAGATGCTGAAGTCAACTGTAAGTAGTCCTGCTGGGGGACTTCCCTTTTGTCCTTTTTCTAATCAGCATCTCTAAATGAACTGCCTGGAGTCAGATAACTTGAATCCTTCCAGCCTTGGAGCTGAGACTGACAGCTTCCCAAGAGTTTTCAGTGGAGATGCTACAGACACATGACAAATGGTTTCTCTTAGCATTGCAAGAAATTGCTCGTGTAGATAACCTTGATGATGTCATCCTAACAAAGACCTCAGTGGTCCAAGGGTTGGAAGTGATGTAATATGATTTCAAATAGAAGATGTTGGTATTTCTTGATTGGTGTTTACACACCTGAGATGCTGTGAGCTACAGGACCTCTGACTTCATATGCAATTGGTGACTTTGTTAGTCCAAGTTTTACTATTTGCTGCCATTAAAATGAAACATTGAAGTTGATGTTATGTCAAACATTTCAGCTTCTTATACCAGAGAAATTAGAACCTTCTTATAATTGAGTGAAAGTCATAATTCTTTTTCAGTGTTGCTTTGATGTTTAGGTCAATTTCTAATGCAATGAGATAAATAAACACCCTGTTTGTATCTGTGTCTGTCTTCTCTGTCTGTCTGTCTGTCTGTCTGTCTGTCTGTCTTTCTGTCTGTGTCTTTCTCTCGTGTGCTCGTGTGTGTGTGTGTGTGTGTGTGTGTGTGTGTGTGTGTGTGAGAGAGAGAGAGAGAGAGAGAGAGAGAGAGAGAGAGAGAGAGAAATGTTTGTGAGCATTATTATGGATTGGATGTTTGTCAACTGAATCTGATTCCCAGCAAGGACTGAGATTATGATTTGAAGACCTGAGGTTGCAGACTGGTGAAGAAAATTGAGAAAATAAAAATTCGGTGGGGAGTGAACTGAAGCTGGGCCAGCTTGCTCCTGTTCAGTGGGATTTCTCCGCACTTCTCCTGTGGCTATTTTACAGTATGATTTCTGTTGCTGCCTTTTCTGATTCCAGGTGATGAGCAGTGCAGAGAGGGTCAGTCTGCGATCTCATTGCAGAAGACAAGGCCGTACAAACTTACAAATGTCTTGTAAACACATGGCTGAGAGTGAACACGGGAGAACAGTCTCTATCAGTGAAAGGTTGCAACCTCCTTGTTTATATGATTCTGGACACTTTAGACTGCCATTAAGGACCTGGGGGCTGAAGGATTTTCTAACTGGATAAAGTTTTTGTATTAATATTATTGCAGAGGTAGGAGAGATAGCTTGGCAGAAAAGAATATTTGCTTTTCTTCTAGGAGACCAGAGTTCAGTTCTTAGTACCTACAATAGGAAGCTTACAACTGCCTGTAATTCCAGTTTCATGGCATCTAACACTCTCCTCTGGCCTCTATGTGGAACCCACACACGCACATGCTCTCTCTCTCTCTCTCTTTCTCTCTCTCTCTCTCTCTCACACACACACACACCCACACACACACACCCCCACACACACACCCCTTAAGGCATCTTATTCAAACATCCAGTGTTCAGCCTGTCCAAGCACTCCCTGTTTTGCTGATTAGCACAGCCTTGTGATGAAGTTTCAAGATGTTCTCTGCAAGGATGGCTGGTGGCAGAAGACTGGGCATCTTGCTACAGAGACAGTGTGTTCTAGTGCAACCATCAGAAGTTATTTTCAACCCTCTTGACTGTTGTAATAGGAGCGGCGGGGCTGCGTCCCCAGCACCCTGGCCGCCTGCTAGCTCATGCCCGAAATAACAACACACAAACTGTATTCATTTAAACACTACTTGGCCCATGAACTCTAGCCCTTACAGGCTAATTCTCGCACCTGGACTAGCCCATTTCTAATAATGTGTGTAAGCACCCCAAGGTGCGCTTACGGGAAGATTCTAGCCTCCGTCCATCCTGGGTCGGAGCTGCCTGGGAGAGCGGAGCCTGGCGTCTCTGCTCCAGAGAGCAGAGCTGTCAAGTCTCTCTAGGAGAGCTGAACATGGCGTCTCTGCTCCAGAGAGCAGAGCTGTTGGGTCTGACCTCACTTCCTCTTCCTCCCAGCATCCTATTCTGTTTACTCCACCCACCTATGTTCTAACCAATAAAACGGGCCAAGCCAGTTTCTTTATTAGCCAATGACCTTCCTCCATCACCTGACCTCTGCAGAGGTGATGCTATTATAGAATAAGATGTGCAAACACTTTTATTCAGACGGCTGTAGCTCAGTGTGAGCTGTCATATGACACAGACTGCTATGCCATTTTCCATCTCTGATGGGGTGATGGTGTGGAAAGTGTTTCTAATGTAATCGAAGGATGTTCCTGAGGTAACAGTGGCACAGATCAGTTCTGTTGTATTTGACAGTTTGTGGGTCAATAGATGCAGAGTCATGGAGCCTGGCACTAGAATCTTCACGTTCTGAAAGTTTCCATTTCTGCATTAGAACCTCCACAGAGACTAACTAAGCAGAGGAGTCAGGGTTTTATGCACTTGAAAAGGGAACTAGCAGATGCACCTTAGACTTAAGGTGGTGTTATGCTCCCGAAGCCTCACCCATCTAAACTGAGATGTCTTCAATATATCCATCCAGCGTGGCAAAAGCTGCAGGGTGGGCTTGCCTGCCTTGAACACACTCAATACTTGCATCAGGCTTTTTTAGGCAAATCTAGCAGCCAAGCTATTTCATAATGAATCATTGACCATCTCATGTAGATTGTTAAATGCTGTACTGTGAGTGAAAAAAACAAAACTAAAACCAAAACAAATGTGAAGTTAAAAAAATATTGCTAAGTCAACCATTTTATGCTAGGGACTACCTACAATACAGTAACTGTTTATTCATTCTTTGAATTAACTTATATAGTAGTGAGTTTCATTATAGCATTTTCATATGTCATTATCTTAGTCCCTCTCCTGCATACGCTTCATATCTTAGAAAGGAGAAGAAAATAGTGCCGGTCTATGCAATTTTTTTGAGACAGGGTCTTCCTGCTCAGCCTCCCAAGTGCTAGAGGACACGCACACACCACATCCCTGGGCTCTGACCATTCAACCTTAATGGCTGTTTACAAATGGCTGTGCATATGTCATCCATGTATCTATATAGTGTAATGTCAGGGAGTATTATGAAGCTGATAAGTGAGATTGCCAGGGCAGATTAGAGAGTCAGGCATTCCTGACTTCACAGCGGCTTCATTTTTCTTAAAAATTCTGATGTCATTTTTGGATGAGTCTAAGATTTTGGATGAAGTTTTAGTACATGAGCTTTGAGGATGATCTTTTCAAACACTGTGTCAAGTCACCTCTTACTTTCTACTGAAGCCAGAGACTCATTTTAGCTAGGGGTCTATGGCTAGCTGAGGCTGGAACTCATCTGAAGCAGGCCTTGCTTGCAGCCAGGGGCTCTTCTCACCAATTAAAAGAATGCAATGAAGAGTGTATTTTCTTATCACTTATTAATATAGAATAACAAAATATAGAATTTTGATGTTAATTTTTGTCATTGTGGTCATGTATGTATTGCCAAGTGGAGATTATTTTCTTACTTTAAGGTGAATAAAATGAGGCTATTTATGTTTTTTGAAAAATTAAGGAAAGAAAACTCTTGTTTAAAAGCATCAGCCTTATAATTTGTCTTTATATGTGCCTGTATTAAATACAGGAAATGCAGCATGCACACAATACGTATTTTGTTTTGTAAATGAATAGCTCAAATCAAACCTTTGTTAGGAACGACTCCACATCAGACTTGCTGATCACTTCCTGAGATTCAAACCCTCTCTTGCTTCTTTTAAGATATCTTGAAAATTTTCCATCAGCTATTGTATGCATCATATTGCTTGCGTTTTTCATATCTACCAATTCTTTACAGTTAATATTTAAAAATACCTTTCTTTTAAAATATATGTATGTGTGTGTGTGAGCGTGGGAATCACACACGCGAGCACAGGTGCTCTCGGGCCAGAGGAAGGCTCTGGATTCCAGCAGGGCTGGGTTTACAGGTGGGGGCAAGCTGCCCGATGTTGGGAGCTGAGTGCTCTTACCTTGCCTCAGGCCACTATAACTGCTTTGTTTTGGTTTTTGTTTGTTTTGCTTTGCTTTTCATACTTATCCAATTACTATTAGGGAATTCTTTTGGGGATTAAAAGTGTTTATTCAAAAACTCACCCCCTCTTTTTTCCCTTATAGATGACAGGTCTCAAATACAACAGGGCTAATTTAAAACTGCAAATCGAGCTTCAGGTATTTGAATGGGGAGACGGAAAAGTTACTGAGAATTTTAAATGGAAAGAGAGCGAGCTAATGAGTCAAGTTTTCCTCACAAGTCTGAGGAATGGCTTTTCTTTCATCTACCAGGGCTCTGCTGTCGTTTTGAAAAGCAAATGACAGCAGGTTTGCTGTTGCCCAGTTTTCAGTACATCACCCACATTCCCCTCATCT
Organism: Alexandromys fortis; assembly: GCF_014885135.2. Lineage (NCBI taxonomy): Eukaryota > Metazoa > Chordata > Mammalia > Rodentia > Cricetidae > Alexandromys > Alexandromys fortis. The sequence continues at coordinate 1,952,453 of NW_026067923.1, forward strand.
TTTCGTCACCCTCCACCAAGCATTAATATCACCTCAGATGTTTGCTGTTCAAGCCTGTAGCTCAGAAAGGATGCATGGAAGTGCGGTGTGCTTTAAAGGGCCGCGTCATCACAGTATGCCTGGAAAAATAGTTCCTGGGATGTCTGAGTTATATTGAGTTGTAAAACTCCAGAACGGGCCAAGGGTTAACAACCCTGAATTTTGGTCCTTAAAATTAGTTTCAGAAATCTCCATTATAGACACATTACCGCTGGGCGGTGGCCGTCTGATTGATTTGCCCAGAGCAAATCAGTGGTCTTTTAAACACTCATCCTTCATTTTGCTTCTAGAAATGAGACGCGCTCCTCCTCCCTCGCTGGGGCATCGGTTTTTACCTGCCAATACAGCTTGATGAGCTTGCTTACACCATGCTCGCTTCCTCCGCAGAGCCAGAACATGTAGTCAGCAATCATGGCACTCCTTGGGACAAAACAGATGTAAATACCGTGAGCTTACAAGGCAGAGGGAGAGCTGTAATAGACAGTGTGCACAAACCATGTGCACATTTAACCTGAGTAAGAGTAAGCAGAACAAAACACTTTTAAGGATACAGTACGTAGCTGACTGTTTTTCAAGCTGCCCAAGAGTACTTGTGCACAGGTGCTTATGCTCTGCTTTGGTCTTTTGTATGAAGCATCAGAAGATACACAGAGTAGCAGATCCTAAAGGCTCCTTTTTGTGGGACTGTTGCACCATGCACACAGACTTTAAGATGTTTGCAAGCCTAGCACAGCTCTGAACTGTTAGATGGCCATTTAAGCACGCCTCAGGCTTTACCTGAGTTAAGAGATTATTTATCTCTGATTAAATTTGCTTTTTTTGCAACTGAAAATTAAAAAAAAAGACAAAACAAAATACAATTCAACAGATAACCCCCCTCCCAACTTTGTGTTTAATTGAATTAGCTTCCAGATCCAGTGCATACAGTCAATGCATTGGTCTTATTAAGCTGGGGGATATTAAAACTATTGTGGAATGGATATTAATTCATTACTTAGCACCCCTTGGAAAACAGTTTACTTTTATAGCTGTTTCTTTGCTAGGATTCTCTATTTCTTTTTTTCCCCAGAGATTGCAAATCCAATTAAATTTGACTAGAAGTAATTCCAAATTGTCACGTTAGCCAATTAAACATATAATAATCCTGTGTACCTAATCAGTAGTACCAAAAGTTTATTTATTTAAATAGAGCTATCACTGTGTACTCCTGCCTGTTTTTCTTATCTTTGCCTGCAGATACGTGTTGTTTCTTGACATCACTGTAAATTGAATTAGAAATGTTCCTTCCCTAAATATAGGTTGTCTGAGGCAGAGAAACTATAAACTTACTATAGCACTTTTCTCAAAGAATTAAAACATTTACATTCCTGCTCATGACAGACAAAAATTAGGACTTTGAAAATCAACAGTGGGGCTAGGGAGATGCCTCAATGGGTAAGAGCGTTTGCTGTGCAAACATGTGGACCGGAGCCAGCTCTGCAGCTTCCATGTAAAGTCTGGGCCTGGCTATGCATGTGACTGTCACTGCAGGGCTGTGGGGTCCCCCAGACGGGAGCATCACTTGGGCTTGTTGTCTACTTAGCTCCACACTGGGTGAGCGACCCCGTCTCACAGAAATGCGGTGATAGTGACAGAGCAGGACATCTGGTGTCCTCTTGTGGCTTCTGCATGTGACACACACACACACACACTCACACACTGGGAAAAACAATAGCGTTTAGAGGATTACTCAACTCAATGGTTTCTTAATGCACATGGAATGTTGGAAAAGAGTTGTATCCTAACATTTCAAAGAAACGACAGTTATCTTTGAAGATTCCTGTCATGTTTCCCTAAGGCTGTAATAATAGGAAAAGTCTACCAGGAGGCTTTGATGCTGTGTGAGTATGGAGAGACATCAGGAGGCAAAGCTGCATTTCAGAGGTTTGTGTTTGGTAGAAGCATCTGGAAAGTCTTCTCCTAGTGACCCCAAAAGCAAGTCAACCTACCACGAAGGTGCCCTCACAAACATTCTGCTGTCAATATGATCAATAGAAAATGTGAAAAAAATTTACTCCCAAGGGCAGCAATGCTGTTTTTAGAGGAGGTGGGAACTACCTAGTCTGTACCCGGCTTTCTCTTTCCACTTGAATTTGGCTGTACAGATAGGTCAGAAGTGGACTCAAATGAAGAATGTAAGTCAGAAAGACTTGAGCCCACTGCATCTGCTTCCCCAGGGGAAGAGCAGCCGCACTTCTGTTACTGGCCTTCCTCTGCCCCACAGGGCAGCCTGGGGAGTCAGTGTAGTCTGGAAAGAGACAAATGTGTGGACGATTGTGCATGTGATGATCGTGAGGCAGCTGACAGGGGTTTCATACTGTCGAATTAAAAACGAGCATCTCCAAGGACTCAGGTACCATGTGAGATCCAGGCTCTGGCAGACTTGCCACATCAATCATGCAAACATTACCCACTGTTCTTCCTACTCTCTGCCAGTATCTGTTCTAATGGCTCCAAGTCCTGAGTCAGTGTGGCTCAGTGTTACTACTGTCTTTGCCTGCTGTCAGCATTCTATGCATCTGACCATCAAGGGTTTCTGCAGATCACAACAAGGGACTCTGGTCTGATCTCATCTGCTCTCTCCCTTTAATGAAGTAAGGATTTTCTGTCTGTCTGTTACTGCTAAGCACCACATCAAGCAGTTTACATGGTAGAATGTAAACCCAACACACCAGTGATGGAGGAAGGTCATTGGTTAAATAATAAAGAAACTGCTTGGCCCTGATAGATTAAAACATAGGTGGGTGGAGTAAACAGAACAGAATGCTGGGAGGAAGAGGAAGTGAGCTCAGACGCCATGCGGGCAGACGCGATGAAGCTCTGACCCAGGATGGACGTAGGCTAGAATCTTCCCGGTAAGCGCACCTCGGTGCTACACACATTATTAGAAATGGGCCAGACAGTGTTTAAATGAATACAGTTTGTGTGTTGTTATTTCAGGGTATAAGCTAGCTAGGTAGCCGGAAGCCGGGTGGAACACAGCCCGCAGCTCCCACAACACACCCGCTTCCACATGGGACCTCACTTGGCTGAGCCAGCATGAGAACAATTCTAACAGTTCTCCACTCTCTGGTTGGTCTTCTCTTTCCAGTTCCCCTTTCTCCTGGATGTTTTCTGTCAGCTAACAAATGTGCTGTCTCTCCCACTGCAAACTCTCTTGCCTGCCCCCTCCAGTGGCTACCTGACTACTACTTCTTCTCCATTAAAAAACAAACAAACAAAACCACACAAACCAACAAAAACCTTAAAAGACAGAAACACAAAATATGTGTACTTTAAGCAGACCTTTATTCCCTCCAGTGCCTCTCACGGCTCCACACTGCTGAGGGCGGTGGTTCACCTGTCCTGATGTGACATGTGTTCTTGGTTCAGGGATGATATTACTTCCCACTTGGCTTTCTTTCTGGTTTTCTCCTATGTCCTGGTTGCTCTCTTGAGTCTCCTGGCATCCTCCCCTCCCCAAACTCTCACTTTCTTTTGTTTTCACTTTCTTGGTGAGCACACTGGTTTCATGGTTTTAAGCACCAAATATATATTGGCTATCCAACCCTTCCACCATGTATGTGTCTGAAGCACCCTCTGAATCTCCCAAATCTCTGGAAGCTAACTTCCCAGCCTTTCTACTTCTCAATGCTTCTACTGGATGCCTAATTGTTATCTAACGGAACAAAATCATATGTGGGACTCCCTCCCTCCCTCCCTCCCTCCCTCCCTCCCTCCCTCCCTCTTTCCCTTCCTCCCTCCCTCTTTCCCTTCCTTCCTCCCTCCCTCCCAATACCTTGCAGTTTTCTTGGACTTTCATATATATATATGAATATTTATCCATATATCCTATATATGTGAATGTATATATCCACACATCCTATATATGAATATATATTCCTATTCTTATAGTGTGTGTGGAATAATCAAATCTACATAACTAGCATCTATCACTCAAACCCTTATTATTCTTTGTAGCAAAACATTCAAAATCCTCTCTTTTCGTGATACTGAAATTACGCTATGTTACTAATGAATGCAGTCACCATACTGTGTATTAGACAAGAGACCTTATTTTCCCATCACTTATTACCCGGTGACTGACTCTTCCCGCCTACTCCTTTCTAGCTTCTGCTAATCTACTCTATACCTCTAGCAATCAACTTTCATTTCCACAAGTAAGAGTGTGTGTATTTCCTCCTGAATCTGGTTTATCATACTCAGCACATGGCTGTCCATGTTCACCTATGTAGCTGCAAGCAGGATTCATTGCCCTGTGGCTGAATAGTGCATACGTGTGTCTGTACCACGTTTTCTTTCTTCCATCCATCCACTGACGGAAGCAAGGGTGGATTTCTAATATTGACTTTTGTGCTGTGATCAGCATGAGGTGTGGATATTTTTTTGATGCACTGATTTCATTTCAGTTGCTGCATACCTAGTAGAGTCCTTGCTTGGTCCATGCTGCAGTGATCCCCAAATCCCTGGCGTCACCCCTGACTCCTCCTCCTCTCACATTCCCTATCCAGTAACCCACTTCAGAATACTGCCCCTTTCATACCTCCAGCAGTTTTATATAGTCCATAATTTCTGACACGGTTTACTGCAACAGCCTCCAAGCTAGACTTCTTTTTCTCGGTTATTCTATTTTCAATCAGGATTGAGAATGATACCATTACAATCACTGGGTCAGAACAGCCTTCTCCAGGATTTGAATCTCTTCAAGTTAAAACCAGAGTTAATGGCATCTGACTGCCGTGCCCTCTAACCAGTTCTCTGACCTATTGTTTCTAAGGATGTGGGTGCATGCTTGCATGCATGCCTGCATGTGTATGTGTGTGTGTGTGTGTGTGTGTGTGTGTGTGTGTGTGTGTGTGTGTGAGTGTCCTTCTAGATAAAGAAGTCATTTGCTTCTCTGAAGCTGGAGTTGAAAGTGGTTGTGCTGCCTAACCAGGGTGCTGGAAGCTAGATGCCAACCTTCTCTGCAAGAGCAGCGAGTGCTTTTAAGCAGTGAGACAGACATTCCTCCAGCCCCATCTTACCTCATTTTTTGTGGACAATTCATCCTAGTTTAGGCACTCTGCACTCTCTGTTCCTCAGAAAGACCAGGCAGGCTATCGCTATGGAAATGTACCTGGCCAGTTTTGCCTAGCCATCCTTATGGGGCTCCCATTCTCAAGGTGTCAATTATATTCCAGGGCTATGGTGCACTGCATTTCTTACTTTTTCTGCAGTGGTTGTCACATTTATGTATGTATGTATGTATGTATGTATGTATGTATGTATGTATGAATGTATCATCTAAAATCTCTCAATCATCTATCTAGCTATCTGTCTGTCTGTCCATCCGTCCATCCATCCATCTATCATCTATCTATCTATCTATCTATCTATCTATCTATCTATCTATCTATCTATCTATCATCTGTCTGTCTGTCTGTTTGCACATGCCACAGTGCACATATGGAGGTCAGTAAGCACCTTACAGATGTTGAGTTTCTCCTCCTGCATGTGGGTTCCTGGAGACTGCACTAATGCGGTTAGGGTTGGTGCAAGTGCTTTCCGCCACAAAGTCATCTCACTGGCACCATCCTATTTGGCATTTCTGCTGTCCTCCACTTCTGCAGCAAGTGCTTTAGATCTGGTCCACACTGTCTGTAAGTGAAATTTCAGGACTATCGCGATGCTCGCCCCTGTGTGCATGTCTTGCACATCACCTTGCTGCAATGGAGGCACTGAAGCCTGTGACGGGGCCATGGAGCCACAGAGCCTGTTGCCTGCAAAGCTTCACTACCTGGCCCTTTACTGGAGTGCATCCCTTCACCCCCAGGCAGGGATTCATATGCTTTGGCCATTGCTTTGTCTGTGGTGTCTGTTTGAACCCTGTACATTGCTTGTAGTTGCACAAGCATTCATTGAATGAACAACAGCACCTTTTCAGATTTATTTGTTAAAACTAAAGAGAGAAATTAAACTCTGTGCTACAGAGACCCCGGACTCCAGCTTGAATGGTCTGGCCTTGGGTTGCTCTTACCGCCCCCGTTCGGAAGAACGAACTCAAGTGGAGATGTGGCGATGGAGCTACAATCTGATCTGTCCAGTACGAATTCCAGTGCAAGTTAGCACCCAGCAGAGCTTAAAAACGCTAATGGATGCTGACGCGTTTATTACACAAAATAAAGAGGGCGGGTGGGAGGAGGCGCACCGGCCCAGCGTGGCGCATCTGAAGTTGTGTTTGGGGTGATGCCTTCAGTCATGTGTCAGCCAGCATCGCGTCCCTGCAAGCTCATCTCCCACAGCTTTCATATTATGTCTGAATTCATTTCATGGCACTGTCACTGAAGTCACGTTTCTGTACTCAACACATCTGTTAAATGTAAAAGGGTCAGAATCTGGCACAGGTAGATGTATTCATAAGTAAAAGGTATGCGTGCCATGGACTCAGCTTATTGTGACTCAAATCCTGTCCCTACAGAATGGCATACGCACAGTCACAGAATTAGGCTTTATTCTTGGTAATACAGAAATTAGCTTTTGTTTTCTAAATTATGGTTGTGATGGGTTCCTGTATATGAGCATATCAGTGCCAGCCGAGTTTTCAGATGGCTGTCTTCAAACAGGCCGTGCCATTCTCAGAGAGTCTGAATCGAATTACCATATCCCAAGGCCTATGCCTGCTTTCAGAATTTACAACATCTCTACCCAGCGTGGCCACATGGTGGTGTGAAACAGTAAGGTACGGGTAAACAAGAGAAAATCGCAGCGCCGTCCTCAGTGTGGCCGCCCAGGGCTGGCAGGCTGGGACCTTGAGAAGTCATTTCGTTCATCACCTTGCCTTCAGGCAGGATCACAGTTAAACCTTTCAAATGAGACTGATGAGAATCTATTCAGTTTCAAAGACCTGCACAGAAGGACGCTGCTCTGAATTCCTGGGATTCCACAGCAGCACAGCCACAATGTCTTCTCCAGCTAGAACCTGACTCCTTAGTTCCCTCTCCATGGCTCATACAACGCATGTGGCCCTGGGCTGTAGAAGGGCAACTTGAAATAGCCCCACAACCATTTGTTAACATTCTCATGCCAGGTTAATTAATAAACCCGTCTGTTTTGATCTCCACATGGTCCCTTTTCCTCACCATTAGCAGCTGTCATGGTTGCCTTTTCAACTCTTTTAAGTCCCTCCCCTTCCTCCTGTTACAACTAAAAACTGGCTCAGCCAGAGGCTCAGGATGACTGTGTGGGCTCTGCATGCAGCTACTCCATGTATTTCTCGGGTGCAGATACTCAGAAGGGTGCATGCATGTTGGCTAACTATAGACTCGATCCATTTTAACACACTTAAGAAGTTGTTTCTTCCTTCCTATACTAAAAAAAATGCTCAAGATGATACATGTTACATATTCATATGCATATATATTATTAATTTTAGATGAATTAATATTGATGCCCAAATGTATATGCCTTTTGAGTATAAATATATACTAAGAAGGAGATACTATTCTGAGCAGAAGGGGCAAACCATCAGTTTTACTCTAACACACACACACACACACACACACACACACACACTCACACCCCAAGCATTTTTTTGTAGACTTCCTCATTTTCCATGTAACAGTAGCTACAGCAGTCTTTAAACAATGTAAAATGCAAATGCATGCAGTAAAATTCAAGCTCCTGGGGGGTGACCTAGACTCTCTGCTGCCCCTGCTTCCCTCCCATGTTTACAGCCTCCGCCTCTCCTGTCTAGCATCCCCCATCAGAACCTTGGCCCCTTCTTGCTGGATTTCCTGTTCAATTGTGATTTGTTGATTTTCTTGGCATTGCCTTCTTTCTCTAGACCTGTGCAGTCCAAATGGTTGTCTCTAGCCCTAAGTGATTAATTATATTTAAATGAACGGAAATGGAAAAATTGAATTCAGTTCCGCAAGTTTACAGACACTTTTTTTTTTGGTAGCCAGCAGTTACCCATCGCTAATCAGTGGTTAGAGCATCTCTTGTCACCAGTGGTTTTACTGGACACTGCGCTCTAGGACAGAAGCCATGGGAGCCTCCAGCGTAGGGCCTCAGACAGGACTGCTAAGGAGGAGGTGCTCAATCCTTGTTTATTTTTAAATAATAAAATCATATCTATTTAGGTGCGTCGTGCCTTTATTCTCCTTTAGGGGGAAGTGAGTGACAGGATCTCATGTGCCAAGACTGGCCTTGAGCTTGCTGTGTAGGCAAGGACTGTCTTCTTTGTCTGATGCTCTGCTCCCTCCTCCTCAGAGGTGGGATTTCAGTATTACGGGGTGGTATTGTACAGCTACCGTCCACATTTCTTTAGGCTTAGCATTGGCCATCTCCTGCTTCCAAAACCAGTTCACAGCAATCTCTTACATGTTTTGGGCATGTACACATGGGCACTTGGTGGGCACAGAAGAAGTTAAACATATCCAGCCTTCTTTCTATAGAAAGAAGAGATGCTACTGGCCAAGTAGCATCCCGTGAGACGTGTGTATTGGTGTGTATTGGTGGTCTAAGGTTTCTGTGAGGACTTTGGAATGCTTCCTGCACTGTGTTCTTTGAAGACCAGGTTGAGGAAAGAGGAAGAGAGCGAAGGAAGTTTGAAAACATCTCAGGAGTGTAAGGGTTGGTCTGCCTTCCACTTTTTAATGAGCTTACTATGGATGACTTGGGAAGTCCTGTGAAAGCCTTAGCATTTGCTCTGTTGATGGAAACTACATTCACTAAGACCCTCGAAAACCTAGATGCCACAGCTACTGGGGAGGCAGCACAGTTCCTCTTGAAACAGAGAAGGAATGAAGAAGATTTTTCTGGATCCCACCTAGCTCATCAGAAGACATTGAAGCCAAGCAGCAGGAAAGCTTGGCTGAGAAAGCTCCACCATAGGGGAGACACTAGGCATCCCACCGCCATGCCCTGAGGCCCTGGCGCACACGTGGAAGTCAGAGGACACCTTTTGGGAGCCATTCTCTCTAACCACGAGGACTGTGGGAATCCAACTCGAGTCACTGGACTTGGCTGCAGGCACCCTCAGCCTTGGAACCATCCCACCAGCCCCTGTTGCCACTTTTTGAGGATCAGACATGTTTAGTTGGTTCCTGCCAACCTCCAGATTCTTGCTTCTGCACGACTGCCTTCCAGGCTGTGAGAGCTTTGCTTCGCCTTCACTACTTACCTGCTGGTCTGGAGTTTTGAAAATAAGGCTCCTTCCTTGATTCACCGTGGGAAACCACAAAACACAGCTGTAATTGTACCGCCATGGCAACTGTTGTTTACTTCTCAGAGTACTTTTACAGATCGTTTAATTCTTAAGACCAAGCTATGAATTAACAGGTTTAAAGAGGTTAACTTTCAGAAAGGTAGTTACTGTGATAGAGATGAAAAGCAGTTTGACATCTTCTCTGGGATCGGTCTGGTAAACTTCTTTTTGCTGGGCTCTTCCTCACATCTTCAACAGGACTCCACTGGGGATAATTTCCTGCCAAGCTGACAACTGTTGATGGATTATCTAGATGCGGATATCCCCTGTGGTTGGTCAAACAAGGTGGTGATACTATTGCTTCTGCCTAGGCCTCACACTGCCTGTCTCACCAGATGACACATTTTCATCTTAGGTGGTTTCTTAATCTAACAAAATCACGTTTTCTCCTTCGCCATGTCACGAAAGGCACTATTACTTCTACAAAAACATTCCTGCTTGTGAAAGTAGAAGGGGTCCTCTTAGATCCGAGGAAGGGGTCGGGGTAAGGGAGAATGAGGAAGGGGTCATGGGATGGGTATGGCAGACATGTATGGAAACGTTACAATGAAACCCAATACTCTACATGACTCAAATTCACTAATAAACAAAATGCCTTCTTGATGGGGTCTAAGGGACTCGAAATAATTTCACCTAATGTATGAAGATTTTATTTTACTTTTCAGTTTGGAATCCAACTGGATCAGTTATTTTTTTTAATCCTGTGACAAAACACCTGGCAGAGTAACTGGAGGAAGGAGGGGCTTGTTGTGGCCCCCAGTTCAAGGGTTCAAGGGTGCAGTCCATCATGGCTGGGGTGGCGTGGTGGTAGGAGTGCGAGGAAGAGGAGGGAGGTGGATGCTGGCGCGCAGCTTGCTGTATCTTTTTTATCCAGTCCAGAACCTTGGCCTCATCACATGGTGTTGCCCACATTTAGGGTGTGTCTTTCAACAAATCAAACCTAGCAACTTTTGCAAAGACATGCTCAGAGACATGTTTCCATGGTGATTATAAATCCCATCAAGTTGACAATCAAGATTAACTATCAAATCAGCTATCCCAAGTGTTTATTTTATGGAAAGGTGTGGAGTCATGGCAACTTGCAAAAATGCAAGGACATGGTGCTGAACTTGATGACTCTTTATTGACTATTGATGTGACATTGTACTTGAAACAGTAACCAAGTGTAAGGTATTTTACAGCTATAGATAGATAAGCAAATATCAGTCACATAAAACTGACTCATCAGGAATCATAAATGGTATAGAATTTTAAGAGGAAAAGTGATTGCCTCTGACTCTTAAGGAACGGTTTTGCACTGGGACCTGAAGAAAGGCTTGTGTTGTCTAAGTGATGATGAAGAGAAAAAATGGGCTTGGGTCTTGTTTTGCCAGTGGCATATTACATGTAAGGTGCATACATATTATAGCATTACATGTAAGAATACCGAAGGTAAAGAACATTAATGTAGACTCTAAGGAGGGATAAGAGTTTGTGTTGAGGAATAGCGAGGAAGGTCCAGAGAATTACAGGGAGCACAGGAAGGATATGATAGACCTTAGGTTCCAAGCGCACAGATATAGATTCTGTCTTCTAGATGTGGGAAACAACTGAAGCATTTCCAGCAGGAGAACACCGTGGAACTTTCTGTTCCTGCAATTCTAGACATTGTACAGTGACACAGTATGGTGATGGGGATGAAGTCATACTCAGCCCAGATCTTGAACTGAGCAGGGATGGTGACCGCTTGGTGTAGGAGTTCCTTCTGTTTGTGTGTTGCTTTCATTGGGTAATGAATAAAAAAACTGCCTTGGCCTAGTTGATAGGACAGAATTTAGGTAGGCAGAGTAGACAGAACTGAATGCTGGGAGGAAGGGTAGAGGGGCAGATATCATTGATCTCCTGCCTGAAGTGGACACTGGTTAGAATCTTGCCGGTAAGCCATAGTCATGTGGTGATACACCGATTAATAGAAATGGGTTAAATTAAGATGTAAGAATTAGCCAATAATAAGTTAGAGCTAATGGGCCAGGCAGTGTTTAAATGAATACAGTTTTTGTGTGATTACTTCCGGTGTAAGCTAGCCAGTCAGTCAGTACGACAAGTAGCCTGCTCCTCCTGTTACAACCACCACTGGCCCCAATCATTCCAACAATGTTTCTACTTTCCTCTCTAGCCATGGGCTCATAAGTGGTGTCCTTTTTTTCATGGACCCCTGTGCTGTATGAACTCATGAAGGCCTTGTGAAGGAACAGGACCCTGGAGGAGCCTCATGGACAAAGAAAGGAACCTCAGTACATGATTTTGTTCCCCTCATTTGCATATTTCATGAATTCATTAAGCCTATAAAGATGGGACTCTAAGATGAATAAGCCATTTCCTATTATTAGAGTCTAATGAGGAGGCAAACATGCACAAAGATAATTATATCACAATGAATAAAGTAGAATAATCAATATACGCATTAGTGCGGCGGAGAGGCCTGATAGTCTTAGGGAGGGAACCCGCTTACACTGACGAATAAGACAGAAGGAGTACAGACGGAGAAGCCCATTCTAGTTAGGGTGCAGAGCAACCCAGGCGTAGATGTTGGAAGTGTCAGAAATCCAGCAGTGCCATCTGGCTAACCTAGAAGGGCACGAGGAAGTCAGATCTCATCTGGAGGGACAGGGCCAACCCTTGAGGGAGGAGTGGGATGGCAAGCTTGGTGCCCTTCAGAGAGAATGCCAGTTTTAATGTCAGCGGCTCTGGGGGAACACAGCTGAAGGTGAGAGGAAGAGATGGATGAGACGGGAAGGCACATCAGGAGTCCCACACCTGCCCCGTGATGGCTGCAAACCACGAGCCAAGATCCTGGCAGCATTTCCAGGAACAGCCTCAAATGACGCAAGCAGGAGAGAAGGGATCTAAGACGGTAAACGTGACAAGATCGGGTCTCACGCCAGGGATGGCTTCCACAGAAGTGTATGAAACAAGCAAGCCTAAAATTGGTTTATGTCCCTTTCTAGATGAATGAACGAATATCTAATGATCAAAGAAACAGTAAATACAAAGCAATGTGGAGCTTGGCCTGAACTACGCGGTGCAGTCCTTCAGGGGACACTGACTGCGGTTATGCCCCACGTTAAATTAAATGATGTCTTGAGTCTCTGAAGATCAGAGAAACTGTTTCTGCATGGGGAACACGGGGAACACGGGGAACACAGGGAACACGGGGAACACGGGGAACACGGGGAATGTGTCCCTCTGGGACATTTCTCAGTGAATGTTCCTGTCAGCCACTGTCTCCTGACCTTCCGCGTCTGAGTTCACGTTTATATGACCATAATGAATGTTCACCTTTGGGTCATTCCTCCCTAGCAGAACACCCCCATCTTTGGTAGGAATGGAGATGTGCAATGATTTTAGGCTTAGACAAGGTCATAAAGTTTTAGCCAATTTCTTGCAGGATAAAGGAAGGGGAACACTTCGGCTCAGATGAAGGATGCAATCTCAGGTCAGCCCGAAGGGGGGGGGCAAAAATGCTAGAGCAGTGTCGGGTTGGTTCAAGCCAGGCAGTCCTGGGTTTAATTCTGCTTCCAGCAGTTCTTCCCAGCAGATTCTGCAGCCAACATGAAATGTAAAGCAGTTGGAGACAGGAGCATTCAGAGCAGAAAATAAACCCATTCACAGTAGAGGGACAGCTTACAGTGGAAATAGCTAGAACCAACTGTCATCCTCCTGCCTGCCACTCCATCTCCAGATCCCTGCTTGAGTAGGAAACAGCCCCAGATTGTGCAGAGATTGTACAGCCCGAAAAGACATCTTAATTGTTTGGCACAATGTACAAATCAGTCATGGTCTTAAGCACAATAGTTTACTTTTCAAGAGCCTGAGACCTACAGGCAGCAAGGGGAGAGGCAGAGAGTGGTCAGTGCGTGTGGGCAGGCCTCAGTTTGATAAGTGTACACTGTGATGTTGTCATGGCAACTACAGTCAGCCACGTGAAGTCATGTTCATAGAAATGATATGTTCTTCATGGTTACACAATGTTTTTACCAATTAAACAAAACCAGATGAAAAAGCAAGGTGACTTAATAGTTCTGAGATTTCTAACAGCGAGCCAGGCTTTCTTTCCAGTGTTTCCCACCAGTGGTCACTCAAGGTGACAGCAGGTGTTGACATTTAGTGTCCTATGGAGATGTCTTGAACATAGTATTGGGCTCAGCATGTGTGGCGGTTGCACTGCTTATTCTTATGGCCCAAACCCCAGCACTCGCTCTCAGGAGCAGGAGGGAGGTGGAGAATCATTTTCTGAAATTAATTGAGATTTTGAAGGTGGTTGGTCATTAGAATTATTTTGGGTTGCAGGTGTCATTGTGATAATTTGTGGCTGTGTTAGGAGTTTTCTTTGTCACACTGCGAATTTAGACAGACTAGGGAAACTAAGTGCTCAGTCTCCCAGCCCTGCCACTGCCCATAGCACCAAGTGAGCCTCTTTGTTGGAAACCCCACAGAGCTACCATAGCATCTGTTCACTGAGGCCAGCAGCCCCCTGGCAGAGCGCTGGCTCATTCTTCCAAAATAGCAGAGACCTTAAAGTCACACGGAAGCATTGCTGTCTTAGAGAGCAATGGGGTGTTTAAAGTGGACACCAGACAACGTTTGGATGTGTTCAGACTTGTTTCCCACGAAATCCTAGATCCTCGTGTGAAGTATCCATTATCTCTTTTCTGGCTTCAGTGTAAGTCAAGTGGCTTAACTTTCTCAGGTGAAACTCACCCAAGCCTAGCCTGATGTCAGGATGACAGGATTCAACATTTTCTCTCCTTAAAACCTGTGTTCAGTGTCTAAGTTCTTCTAACAGTCCATCTGGAGATAAGCTATCAATTTGAGAAGCCTCAGAAAATAGCCTGAACCTAAATTGTTTCCTCAAGAACAAAATACCACAATAGAAGATATTTTCCTTCTTTCCTAAGGGCACTGCACGCTTGTGCTTCCGTGGAAGGGCACCCACCGTCAGTGCCCACTTCAAACTCCCATCCATTGCAGCAGTGGAAAGCAGTAGAGCTGGAAAGAGGTACCCGGAACACAGATGTAGGCGCTGTGCTGCCTTACTCGGAATCCCACTTTCCTCATTAGCTAGCTGTGTGACTTTGGACAAGTTCTTCAACCTGGCTGTTTGGGGTTTCTCTCATGATAATGCTGGTTGATAAGAGTTCCCTGCTCTTGGGCTGTCAAGGATTAAAAGCTCTGTCCTATTCACTGCATGGCAGATAGTCTCTGATGTCTATAAACATTCAGTAATTAGCTTTCTGTCCCAGCGTTACACTGTTAGGTAAGAAAATGAAACACTCATGGCTGTGTTCAGACGCTTATACTCAAACAGACTTTCTTCAAAAGGATATTGATTTTCTGTTGTTATTAAAGGTAGTGTCGGTATAGGAGCCTAAAGGGCAAGGCTGTTCTTTTGGTGCAGGCTCTTTCTCCTCCTTCCCACTTTTCCCTCCTTTTCTCCCCTCTTCCTTCCCCTCTTTGTCTTTCTCCTTTTCTTCCTCCTCCACACCACCTCCTCCTCTTCTCTCCACTCTTCCTCCTCTTCTTCCTCCTTCTCTTCATCTTTTTATTTCTTTGCTGGTGTTTGAGGAGAAACCCCCAGTCTATGCTCGGTGAGTATTTTACCACGAGCTCTATGTCTGGCTCAGATACAGCCTTCTTCGTCTCGTTTAAGTAGCCCTGCCGTCCACCTGTCATGACCCTCGACTCAGGTTTTCCCCATTGTCCTCACCTTGATTAGCTATGTGCAGTTCCTTAAATGAATCTCAATACATGAGTGTTTGTGGAGCTCGGGGATCAACTCATCTTCTAGGAATTGGATAAGACTTATTCAGGAGAGTCACTTGCTGTATAACTATGAAATGTGTGAGTTCATATAAGTTCCATGGGGGCAAAGGTTTTCACACTTGGCCTCATTGCTATCTGTCTGTTTGAACAACAATTACACAGAGTAGGTGAGCATGTACTTGTGTACACTGGAGAAACAAATTCTGATACATGGGCCATGCATACTTGACTACTTCTTTGGAGCTATTTTTCTGAGGCTAGAAGGACAATGACAGTTGTTGTCTATAACTTGTCTTCTCCTGTCTCTAGCTGCAGGTACCCCCTCTTTCATTTAACTAAAATCTACTGACGACTTACTTTCTTAAGGGCGTTCTAGCTGATGATGTGTGGGCCAAGCCAGACAGCGTGCTCACACGTATTGGTCACAGAACTGAATTCTGAACTGTTAGAGTGGGTGGGATAACGTGAAGTCCCCTGGCCAAATGGGAATTGAGTAGGATTGTCTCAGCAGTGCCCTTCTAAGAGAGCTGCCTCAGATCCGCAGAAGGAAGTGTGCCCGGATTATCTTACTCCGCTTTCTGCTTGTCCTGGGGTAGGCAGGTAAGTTTTAGAAGTGGAGATCACCTGCTCCAAAATTCTTAGTAGAAACCCACATGGCTAGTGGTGCGTGCTCATGAGCTAAGACACTCAAAGGGAAAACTACAGCCAGTACAGAGGAGATCCACATGGGCTCCATCCTCTGTAGTTTGTGTTTTCCCTTTATCTGCCGTATTTTCGGCTGCTTAGATAGACGAACATCAGGACAATATGTTGGTTAGAGTTGCTAGGATTTCAAGCAAACGTGAAGAGAGTGAGAGGTCTGTATGATGATGCCCACCATCTTGGACCTACGTGTAGGGCAAACACATCTTTAGGTTTCCCCAAGATGGTCCTAGCTTCTTCCTTTCATAGAGTGACAGGTCCCTCTCACTATTAAACTGTCCTGGATTAGATGACAGATGGCACAGGGTCCCGTAGTTCTCGCGGGGTAAGATATACATGTATGCTTATTGCACAGCCTTTCTCCACGGTTCAACGCACCTGTTTAATACCCCGTAGAGAGAATTAAAATCCTTTCTCTAATAGGATTGTAAGCTCCTCAAGGGCAGAAATCTCATTTTCTGCTTCTTTTATTTCTCCTTCCTACCAAGAGCTGATTATATAGAAGGCTGTAATATATTCTTGTTGAATTATATTGATCTTCCCCCCTGACTTAGGATATTTAAAAATTCATTTACATGTGCACTTTTTCTCCTATATGGTATATTTTCTTAGAGATAAAATGTATTTATCCCCAGTCAGCTAAACTTACTGAACGAATCCCCTACCCCACAGTTTTCAGTTGGAATCCATAGAACTTTGATTTTCATGCCTAAATTGTGCTTTAAAAATGTCCAGCTTGTAGCTTATGATTTACGAATAAGAATCACAAAGCGTAACACACACAAATGTATTTTAAGTAGCTTACAGATTATACAGTACACGCAAGTACACTGAGAAGATGAGATTTCTGAACACGGGTCCTTAGATAAAAGAGAAAATAAACAAGAGAGAGAGAGATCGCCTTATTTTCCAGATCTCGGAAACAGCACAGATTACGAGGTTAGAACGTAAAATGGCATGCGCACTAAGAGCACACATCGCTTAGATGGTGTGCACTCACTGTAGATCATTTATAAGCAGTTTGGACATTAGCGTGAAGCTTCAAAGGAAGAATACATAAATTCTCTGACTCTGGATTCTAGCACCATAGTTGTTGGGTTTACATGGTCAGGACCCTTTCTGGTACCCTTGAGCTGGCTCATGGCATTGGCTCTAGTCTCTGTTTGCCATCTGGGGCACAGTCCACTGCCACTATGGACTTGGATGCTGCCTGAACTCAGGCAAAGGTGATGCTCTTTGATCGCCTTTTTTTTTTTTTTTTTAAATCATAGTCTTTGTGGTATTTGCCTTATTTTTTTTTTTACTTTTTACAAATGTGCTCAGTGGTATTAACTAATTAATGGTAGCATATTATAACTCAAAATGAAAATAGATAATTTTGGAAAGCAGGAAGAGCTGGCAGGGTTTTTTTCCTGAGAGATGTTCTGAAGGCAGGAAAGAGGTCTGTGGACAGACAGGAAGCAACTGCACTAATTCACAGAAGATGAGACAGCACACCAAGCCTCATAACAGAATCTTAGGTTTTCAGAAGATCCAAAGACAAAGCATGTATCCCTTGTTGGAAGGCGGAGATGGAGATGCAGAGAGGGTGAGCACGGGCTAGGTGGGGAGCGGTAAGAACTAAGGGCTAGCCTAACACATTAGGAAAACCAGGTGGAGAAGGCCTCGCTTTTCCTACATGGACACAATCCACTTCCTTATGGACGAAAAGACGGAATAACTCTGTTATTGGCCTTTGAACAGCTATTATCATCCTGGGGGAGGCCATAGAGAACTGACAGCCTTGTCCAAATGGGATCCATTTTAGCTCTTCTTGATTCAAGGAAGAATTCCTTTTATCAGAAAGCTTGGGTTTTAACAAGCCCTGGGGAAGGGTAGCAATCTATGAATTTTCTACAGCGGCAAGGAGGTCACAGAATTATATGAGGAATGCAATGCCTTCCACAGAAATCAGAGGACTCAAAGGCAGCGTTCTGAGCAATTACATGTAAAGCACCTCAGCCTACAAAGAGAAGGCTGTGCATGCCTTAAAGTCATACTAATGACAGTTCCCGCAAAGATGATTCCTGTAGCAGCCCCTTGCGCCCTCACACTGCCTGAAGCTGGTGTTTCCCAGTTCCTTGTTGAGGAATGCAGAGGCTGGAGACTAAGGGAAACCCAGAAAATGGCAGGGTTATATTGCACATGCATTTAGCTTATTGGTTTGCAAAATACTGGTAAAGAAACAAGCAAAGAGGAAAATGAAAATCAAAACAGTGGCAAGTGCCAGCATGCCTTCTAGTCAAGCTAAAGCTCACAGGCAAAAGACAGAGCTAGCCAAATCAGTAATCACTGCAAGTTTGAAACCTATTTTCGAAATATCAGAAAGGCGTTAAAGGTTTCTCTGTCAATAGTAAAGAAACCAAACACCGGCGAGCAAATGGCTGATCCTTCAGGTTTTCCAGGCAGAAAAGAAGTAATTTCAGGCCAAGGATGAATTGTCCAGCCGATGAACTGTTGTCAAAGATGAGATGGTGCTGACAAACAGGAATGGGAAATTTGCTGAGGAGTTCAAACAAAGAAGTCCTGATAGTTTCTCCCTGTGAGATAGGATACTAAATGCATTTCTTGTTTGTGTGAGCATATCTGTGTGTAGATTGTAGGACCAAAAGCACACGCGACAATGCATGCACAGCATTTCAAGGTATTTCACACGGGACCCTTACTGTCACTGCACTTCCCTTGACTGAAGTATATAGGAATCCCAGAAATATGCATGCTTGTGCTAGGCAGAACATGTGCCTTGAATCACAGTGGAGGATGTACAAGCAAGGTGTTGTGGTCATTAGGATGCAGTTTGTGCCAAGGGTTGATACAACTCAGAGAAGAAGAAGTTATATGAGAAATAAATTTAAAAAATCAACACGAGCTGGGCAATTGTGTGCACACCTTTAATCTCAACACTTGGGAGGCAGAGGCAGGTAGATCTCTGAGTTTGAGGCCAGTCTGGTCTACAGAGTGAGTTCTAGGGCAGTCAGAGACTAGAAACTCTTGTCTCAGAAAACAAAAACAAACAAATGAAATCAACATGAAGTTTTAATTACTGAGTCTGTAATATAAATACTTCCATTGACTTTTACAAAGTTTAGGAATAAGAAATTTCTTCATTCTGTACGTTGACACCTGTTCTAAGGAAACCTTATGTCTTTATTTAGTTAGATTTAAGATCCAGGCGAGATTGGGTGCATTCAGGGTGGTATGGCCTTAGACAAGTTCCAGTCGTACATTAATCAGCATAAGGGCCTCTTCCCAATGCTGATTTAAATGCAGTGTTCTTTGTGTTGAAACAGCAGTAACAGCACCTCACCTCTCATTTCAGAGAACTGTACGGCATGTCAGATATTTTCACCTATGCTCTAATTTCAGATCCACAAATAATTGTTTTGTAAGTTATGTGATATGGTGATAAAAAATTCGTGCTAAGGGTAAAAAAGGGGCAAGCTGGTCAGTTCTCCATCTTCAGGAAACCAATGGTTTCTTGAGAATAAATTGGAGCTTAAGGAAATAATTGACATAGAATGTGCACAAGAAGTACATAAACAAGGCACAGCAGTAGTGTGGAAAAGAGCAGCCGATGTATCAGGAGAAAGTGGGGCCAGGGAGAAGTCCTCAGAAAAAGTATCAGGAGGAAGGCATCAGAGGAGACATGACTCTGAGTAGAGACTGTGGCATAGGTACGAGAGGGGACATTTGATACAGAAAACTGCCCTGGGTAAGCATTCAGGATGGAAGTACACGCACATGTGTGTGTGTCTGTGTGTGTGTGTGAGAGAGAGAGAGAGAGAGAGAGAGAGAGAGAGAGAGAGAGAGAGACCGTGAATGTATGTGCTGTGTGCAAATGTATTTGAATGTGCAATGGGAGAGCTCGCCAAAAAGATAGTCTTAGTTGAAAGAGAAGAGATTTAATTCCCCCGGGTTTATTATATAGATTATAGATAGCCCTTTGAGATAATTAATTTAGAGGGTTTTGCTCATATTTGCTCCATAAATAAAACAGACTCTCTCTCTCTCTCTCTCTCTCTCTCTCTCTCTCTATATATATATATATATATATATACACACACACACATATGCTCTGATTTTTAAAAAGTTAACATAATGTTGAGTGTATCTTTATATTTGTAAATACTAGTTTGTAGCATTAATTAAAATTCTTGCATTGTATTCTGTGGGTATTTTCATATTTAATCTCCTATGTTCCACAATCAAGATACTGCAGAGTAAAATTTTGAGAGCAATAAAGAATTTAATTTTGAACAGATGCTTATGATACAAACGTATAGTGATGCCTTGAAGGGGATAGAATCTGTGCATGTGGAACTTGAGAACAAGATCTGAGCGAGTACAGATGCATTTGGATATTACTGAGGTATTAATTGCTTTAAGTCGGGTGAGAAGACATCATTGCAACAGAAAGGTAAATGCAAAATTTTCAAAAAAGAGGAAAAGGCAAAAGAACTTTTAGAAACACACTTTTCTTCTTCTTAAAGTATATACACATATGAACAAAACCTAAATAGAGTCCTCAAATAATGGAGACAAAGCCCCATCTAAACATCTTTCCCCACCTAGTGAAACCTTCAGGGTCTGGAATGGGTCACATCTAATTAAGAGGTTGGCTAAAGAAGCTCCATGGAAACCTTCAAATACCTCAGGGCTACTGTCCAGGTTACTGGCTGTTCTTCACAAGCAATGGCCTGATGGTGAGACTCTACTGCTGAGGACAACACTGAACACCTCACCAAGCACTGAAAAGTCAAGCTGATGCCTACACAGAGCCTTTGCCCCTCTGGACCAGTGTGCCTGGTATAGGAGGGCTCTGCAGGCTGCTGGAGGAGAAAGGCAAACACCAACCCATCTACAATGGTAACCTGTCTGAATGATACAATGGTGCAATAGTGGCATAGAGCTTGTGGGGTAACCAACCACCTTCTGATTGGAACCTCGCCTGGCACTGCTCAGGTGGCCAAGAACCTGAGACTAAATAGATCATGGCCTTAGGGAAAACACGATTTTTATTGCTATGCTAAAAGAATGTAGCAATAAAATGACTCCTAGTGACATCATCGTGGATAAAATGACTCCTAGTGACGATGTCGTGGTAAACACATTAGACTGATGTCTCCCCCAGCCACCCTCAAAATGCTTTCTCCTGAAACAGATGGGAACTAATAAACTCACAAATAGACTATGTGCCGAGAGTGAGAGACCTTGGAACACTCTGTCCTAAATGGTGTGTCTTATCCAAACCCTCTGCTTGGGGGTCAAAAAGCTATGCAGAGCAGGAGGCTGGGAGATTGCAAGAGCCAGAGGGGATGAATGACATCAGGGAAAGCAGTGTCTTCTGGACACAACAGGACCAACACACAGGCGGACTCACAGATACAGCGTAGCAGCACAGGGCCTGCACAGGGCTAGACTAGCTGGGTCCCAGCACTGGCAGCAGAAAGTGGGTTTGGTCTCCCATCCTTAACCAAGAACCAATTGATTACCTCTTACATAGGAGAATTTTGCTTTCTCCAATGGGGTTTCACTAGGTATGCAAACCACACTTAAGGGCAGGTCCCATGCCCAGCACTACAAGGCCAACAAAAGATAAACTCAACGGTATTTTGGAAAATTTTCATCTCATATTGGGCATTATTTTACCTTATTGGTGTTTTACTTGTACATTATGGTTTTAGATTTTGTGTTTTTAATTGTTGCATGTGTGTTTCTCATGATTTTTCTTTTTTTTGCATATTCTAAAGAGAGAGAAAGAATGAATGGAGTTAGAAGGTTGAGGAAGGGCTAGCTTCTGGGGGGAGGTGAGGGAGGGGAAATTTTGATCGGAACATATTGTATGAAAAATTTATTTCCTTTTTAAGAAAGATTTGCTTTATGTATATGAGTTCTCTGTCTTCATGAGCACCAAAAGAGGCAATCAGAGATGGCTGTGGGCTACCACGTGGTGCTGAGAATTGAATTCAGGTTCTTTACGAGAATAGCCAGTGCTCTTAACAGCTGAGGCATCTCTCCAGCCCTGAAAAAAATTTATTTGCAATAAAAATTAAAATAAAGAAGAAAGACAATAAAAAGCAATACACTGGAGCAGAAGGATAGCAGCATAAATGTATTCAGGAAGGAGGAAAAGAGAAAGTGCTAGAGAATATTAACTATATGAAGAGAACATCCAAGTGTTTATCTGACAGCCCATATGAGAAAACACCAACATTTATGATCCCCTCAACTGTCAGAGGCTAGGGAATTCCTTTTAGAAGAACAGCTCTATTCTTTTTAACAATAAAGAAATTTATTGTTAAAAAGTACATTTTCTTTAGCACGAAGTTGAGGAATGAGTGCTTGGGAAGGAAAAGTTAAGCATTGGTGAGAACAGGAGATTGATATATAAACTCAACAGTCAAGAAAGAGCAGGCTGTCCTGAAGCCTTTGGAAGAAGATTAAGAGGTGACCACCATGACTGTTGTCTGGGCACCAACCACACCGATCGGGGAGATGATGCAAGGCCGCCGCTCCTGACCTCCTCACTCCAGCTTTAGTGGAGTTAGCTCTAGGCTTTACTCTAGCAATTAGGCGTAGTACAAAAGAATTGCAGAAGGAGCTTCAGCAGCTAAAATTGAAATGGAATCTGTAGGGTACAGAAAAAGAACACGCTCTGTAGTTATAGCAGGCAGAGAAGGATATCCCAAAATAGGCTAGGAGAGAAAGCTGATAAAAATGCCTCCAAAATGTTGTCTTGGCTTTCAAATTTGAGAATATGGCGGCTAAAATGATTAGGGAAACCCTGGGGAGTAAAGCACACATGGAAAACAAACAATACATTTTTCTTAAACAAAAACTCATTTTGAAGAAATTTTAAAATTATAGAAAATTTGCAAAGAAACCAGTACTGCATAGCTTTCCACCTACCATCCTTAGCTTCATCTAGTTTTAACAATTTACATAACCATGGTAAAATGAATGAAATCAGGGAGTTAACATGGGCATGCAACCCTCACATCTTTCTTCAGTGTCCTTCCTCTGCTCCAGTATCTGGTCTACCTGTGTCTTCTGTTTAGTCTCTCCCACCTTTGCTATTTCTTAGCTTTTCTTTGTCTTTTCTGTCCTTGAATTTTTCCCACGTATATGTGTGCATGTATGTGTCCATACATGTGGACGAGTGCGTGTATGGGTGCATGAGGGTGCACATGTGTGTGCACACAGAGGCCGAGGGTGATGGTGGGAATCTTGCTCTACTATTTTGCTTCATTCTTTGAGGTGGGGGTCTCTCAGTTAAACCCAGAAGGCACAGATAAGGCTGGTTTTTCTTAATCTTGCTCCAAGGATACCCTGGGTCCCCACTCCGAGGCTGGAATTATATGTGGGTAGCTGTGCTCGCTGGCATTTGTGCAGGCTCTGGGGATCTGAATTCTGGTCTTCTTGCTTGCATGGCAAATGCTTTCAGTGTTAAGCTATTTCCCTAGCTGGTCCTTGGCCTTTAATCAGCACTGACTGATTCTCACATGAACTGTCTCTCAAGATGCTGTCTGATGTTAGCTCGTGATAAAACTGAAATTAAATATTTTAGGACAAAATGATACAGTAATCATTCTGTGTTTTTCTGCGTACTATCAGGGGTACCTGACATTACATTGTTTTATAAGTAATATTAGCACCAGTATCATTTATTATTATTATCAAATGGCAAATCACTTGATTATGTTCAAATCGCTGGATTTCTTAACCAACTGTAATTTATTGGTTATTCTTTTCCAACTGCTGAATACTTGAGGGGGCATGGAAATGAATATGCTTATTATTTAGAGCATTTTTAAAGTTCACAGCAAAACTAGGCAGAAAGTAGAGCATTCCCCCATATCCAGTGACTCCCCCTCCCAACACTACATACCAGAATGGCACAGTTGTTTTCTATGATGAACTTGTGTTTTTATATTGCCATCTCCCAAAGCCCATACTTAATAGCAGGGTTCATTTCTGACTTGTAGCCTATGACCTTTTACAAATATATAATAAAATGCATCCAGCATTTTAATACTGTGCAGAACAATTTCAGTCCTAAACCCCTCCAGGTGCTCCCTCCCTCCCTTCTTCCTAAACAATGGCAACCACTGAACTTTTTACGTAATGTCACCTTTTCTACAAAGTCACAGAGTTGGAACCTTACAACATGCAGAGCTTTAGTCTAGTTTGTTTTACTTGATAATATCATTTTAAGGTGCTTTTCATTTTTTTTGTGGTTCTTAGTTCATTTGTTTTCAGCACTGGCTAATATCCACCCCATTGCTTGGACGGATCACAGCTGTAGTAAGGTAGCAGAGGTGACAACCCACTGAATGACACATCACTAGCTTTGGAGGGGTAGCAGTTAGGGATAAATTTGAACATTTTACTTCGCCATCAGCAGGGATGAGAATGTGGTCTCCTGTTGATCACAACTTCACGATGTCAGTGGTCAAGATTCGAAGTACTCATTCAAACACATGTGTCGTGGTAGCTTGTTATCTTTTTCTAATGCGCATGTTCTGGTGACAGCTAGTTGTCATTGTATATAATTTTTAGTGATCTGTCAGTTAAGATTTAGGGCTTATTTTTAAGTTGGGTTGTTTGGTTTCTGATGTGGGAGTGTCATATATCAATCTGTTGATTTCATTGGTTGAGCAATAAAGAAACTGCTTGGCTGGCCCTGATAGGTTAAAGCATTGGTGGGAGGAGTAAACAGGAGGAAGTGAGGTAAGACTCCTCAGTCAGACTCTGCTCTGCTCCCGGAGAGACCTGACAGCTCTGATCTCGGGAGCAGAGACGCCATGCTCCGCTCTCCCGATAGCTCTGCTCTCTGAGGCACACGCGATGAAGCTCCGACCCAACATGGACATAGGTTAGAATCTTCCCGGTAAGCGCACCTTGGGGTGCTTACACACATCATTAGAAATGGGCTAGTCCAGGTGCGAGAATTAGCCTGTAAGGGCTAGAGTTCATGGGCCAAGCGGTGTTTAAATGAATACAGTTTGTGTGTTGTTATTTCGGGCATGAGCTAGCCAAGCGGCCGGGGTGTTGGGGACGCAGCCCCACCGCTCTTATTTCAACAGGTTTCTTGTTGCGTCTTAAGGAATTCTTTGTATACTTGGTTAGATATGTATTTTGTAAATAGTTCCTGGGGTGTTTGCGATTAAACTTAGGATCTCTATGAGCATTTTACACTTGAACTACACCTCCATCCACTTTTATTTCTTTGATAGTGTCTTTTACAAGTTGAGTGTGTGCAGGTGTGTGTTTGCATGCATGTACATGTTTGTGTGCTTGTGTGTGTGTGTACATGTGAATGTAGAAGCCAGACATTGATATTAGGTGTCTTTCTTGATTACATCCTACTTTACTCTTTGATATGGTACCACTGAGCCTGAAGCTTGCTGACTGGTTGCTAGACTCTTGGCCTTTGAGCCCTGAGGATCTACACTTTTCAGGTCATCTCTCTCAGCATGACTGGGGACAGACTTGCACCATTGTGCCTGCCTTTACCAGGGCATAGGAATCCAAATTCATGTCCTAGTGCTCATGAAATAAGCATTTTACCATCTGAGTTACAGACTTATATTTTAACTTTTACTGAAGTTCAACTTGAAAATGATTTCTTCTATATAGAACATGGATTTGGTGTTGGACCGAAAAAGTCATTGTTATACCTAACAAAATTTCCACAGGTCATCTCATTTACATCTATAATCTATTTTGTCTATATCTATTTAAATTTTGTAAGCTGAGAAGCATTTTTGTTGAGATCATTTTAGAAATAAGTGTCCAATTGTTGCAAAATTGTTTGTTGAGGTGGTTATGTCTTTCTCTGTCTGGTAGCTCCAGTCCATTTGAAAAAGATTAATTGATCTAGATAATACAATATAAGTCTAATAAACAGGAAAGAAAATAAAATTTTCCATGTTTACTGGTGATACAAGCTCATGATTAAAAGATCCCAGCAGAAGAGTGATAAACACTTCGAGAAGAGTAGCATTATGCAGAAGCAATCGACAAAACCATATACACCAAATGTGTTGAAAAGCAAGCAAGAAATTAATGACACTTAAACCCACTCAAACAAACAGAAAATATGAAGAAAAGAGGTCAAAGATGATAAATCTCTCAACCACTAAGAAAAGGAATCCATGAAAGCACAGATGATGGAAGCCTGCCTATGTTCATGGATCAGCAGAATTAACATTATGAAAATGGCCCCTTTGCTGAAAATGACCTGTTCATTCAGTGTAATCCCCATCAAAAGTCAATATCATTTTGCACAAAACAAGACAAAATCCACGATTCATGTGGAAGCACAGGAGATTCCCAGTGGCCAAAGCAGTCTTGAAGAAAGCGACACTGCAAACATCCCAGGACTGGACTCTAAACTGTGCTAGAGCCAGAGCAATAGAAGCCAGCCTTGTACAGGCGCAAAGCAGACTCAGGAATGAATAGAAGGGAGCAAAAGACTCAGAAATAGCCACAGCCATCTGATTCTCAACAAATGTACAGAAAACAGAGATTAGCAACTGTTGCTGTGAAAATCGGATACACGTATTACATGTGGGAGTCTGCAGCTAGATCCCCACCTTTCAATAGTACAAGCATCCCTTCGAAATGGAACTTGAGCCCTAAAGTCAGACCTGGGGCTTCGAGGCTGCGAGAGGACAATGGGGAATGCTTCAAGATACCAGGATAAGCACTGACTTCCAAATTGCCACAGAAATGATCTTAATGGATCAGGAAATAACAATAGTTGACAAATTGTATCAAATTCAAAAGCGTCTGCAGAGCACAGAAGATCCAGGCGAAGAGGCAGGCTGCAGAATGGAGCAAACTCAGTCAGCTGGTCCTCTGATAGTGGGGAAGACTAAAGAACTCAGAAACCCCAACACTAAAAGTCTAGATAGTCTAATCTAATTAGTAAATGGACAGATTAGCGAAATAAAACCTTAACATTTATTTGTGTATATTAATTGTAGAAAATAATGGGTCTCAATACACATTTCTTAAGTGTGTATCATGCGCTTTTATCAGGTTCACCTCACCCCTCAGTTCTCCCTCTCTGAGAACTGAGTTGCTCTCCTTGCTTTCCTGACAGCTTCATTTCCTTCAAC
This sequence comes from Alexandromys fortis, assembly GCF_014885135.2. Classification (NCBI taxonomy): domain Eukaryota; kingdom Metazoa; phylum Chordata; class Mammalia; order Rodentia; family Cricetidae; genus Alexandromys; species Alexandromys fortis. The sequence continues at coordinate 1,979,447 of NW_026067923.1, forward strand.
TTCATTTATCTTCTATATGAGAAGAACACATACTGTTGTGAACATTGTTAAAAACAGCACAGGGATTAATAAGCACACAAGAAAATACTCAATATGCTTAGTCATCAGGAGAATGAAAATAAAAACTACCCTGAGATTCCATCTTTGTTGGAATGGCTCTCATCAAGAAACCAAAGAGCTGACAATGGATATGGGCAGTGGGGAAAATCCTGGGTGGGCACCCTATGTGGAGACATTCCGTGCAAGTTCATATTAAAAAAATACAATTGTATGCCAGTTTCTTCTAAAATATGAGGAAACCATTCGAAGGTTTAATAAATCTAAATGCCTGGTCAAGCCAGGGCTTCAGCAGTATATTGAAAAGTTCTGATGAAAAGCGGTGTTTTTGCCTTGTTCCTGGTCAGAGGAAAAGAGTTAAACTTCTGGCCTTTAAATATTATATATACTGAAGGGTTTGTGTGTAGATATTTATCAGGATGTTCTCGATTTTAACTTTGCAGACACGATACAATCAGTGTGGACTGGATCTCGTTAGATGCTTTCCTGTATCTGCTGATATACGCAGGTAATACGTTCTTCAGCCTATTGCAGCAGGCAGACTTGAGTGCTGGGGTGATATCTGTAGTACCCAGGTTCTGTGTCCCCAGGAGGACTGGACCAGGAACACATAGTTAGAAGGCAAAAATGCAGTTTATTTAAAGAGGGAGATAATCCTGAGAGTGGGGTAGGCTAGTGAGCAGAGGGAAAAGCTACAAGAATGCTGGGCCCTGAGCTTCCACATTCTCAGTGGGGCCTTTGCCTGGCACCTGCCTCTTTCCTGTGTGTGTACCGCTGGCTCTTGAACATCTTCACTCTGTTGGATGACTCACAAGAGGGGAAGAAATTCCATTCTTTCTCTGCCAATGGACTGACTGTTTCTTCTAAAACATTTTATGACATCTATGTATGTGTGTATGTATGTATGTATGTATGTATGTATGCATGCATGTATATATATGTGTTAGTTTTCTCCTCCATGTGATACCAAGGTATTGAACTAAGAAAGTCAGGCTTGCTGGCAAACACCTGTATCCTCTGAGGCACAGTGGGGGACCTAAAGGACCCGTTTTATGTTAATCATAATCCTAAATTAGCTTACTCCACTGTTTACTTCCTGCCACACTGTTAGTTTAATCTCTTTTCCAGTGTTGAACTAGACTTTCCTACCTGGGTTAATTTCACTTGGTCGTGAATACAGTTCTTCCTCCACATAGCTTGGTTGATTTGGATATATTCTGTGGAGAATTTTTGCACCCATGTCAATGAGGAGCATTGGTCTATAGCTTTCTTTTCCTCTACTAGTTTCTTTGATTTTTTTTACTAAGGTAATGTTGGCTTCATAAACGGAGTTAGAAAAGATCACACTGTATCTTGTGGAAGGGACTGTGAACAATTGGTATGTCTTCCTTAAATATCTGATAGAACTCACCGCAAACCAAGCTGGCTTTGTGCTTTCTGTTTAAAAAGACAGTACTGGCTTGCTTTCCTGCATGATTTTGGGAATTTTTATATGTATCTTAGAAGATTTTGTCATCCAAAGATAATCCAAATTACTAGACCATCAGATCTGAAGTGTAGACTGTTGACAACATCCCTTCTTTGTCCTGTTAGTACCGCAGTGTCTGTAGTGATGCCCCTCCCCTTCTTTGTCCTGTTAGTACCACAGTGTCTGTAGTGATGCCCCTCCCCTTCTTCCACCTCTGAGAGCAGTAATTTGTCTCTTATTTCTTCTGCCTTCTCCATCTAAAGACTTACTAATTTTACTAATCTTTTAAAGAACTATATTTATCGTTTGTAAATTTTTCTAATGATTTCCTATGTTCAATTTTATTGATTGATGCTTTAAGTTTTATTTCTTTTCTTCTGCTCAATCTGTACTTTTTCTCTAGTTTCATAATTGGAACCCTAGAGAGTTGATAGAAGATAGTTTTCATCTTTCTGAGTACTGCTTGATGTTTTAAATTTCTGTTTCCCAAACTTTAGAAAATTATCATTTTCGTTGAAACAAAATATTTTAACATTTTTGCTGAGAGTTTGACTTATGTGTTATTTAGAAACTCGTATAATATTTAAGTTTAATTTTGGAATATTTTTTGACACCATGATAATTTTTGACACTCCGGACTTGAAAATATATATCTTGCATTTTTTAGTGTTTTAAACTTACTCAGGTGTGGGTTGGAGATGCATCTCATTTGTGGCTTGCCTAGCATGCATGAAGCTCTGGGTCATGTAAACCCATCACTGTGGCACCATCTGCAATCGTAGTACCTAAAAGGTCACAGAAAGGTCATAGGTTCAAGGTCATCCTGAGCTATATAGAATATCTAAGGCAAGCCTGAGACACACAAGATTCTATTTGAACAAGTATTATTAGAGTATGACTTACTATCTGATTTATTCTGTCCCAGTGAAGATTCATGTGAATAAAGTATTTATAGATGCTAATGGTGTTCAATTGAATGAAGGAGCTACTGCTCCTGAGTTCATCACCCACTTTCTGCTGGCTGGAGCTATTGTTTCCAACACAGAGGTGTGGAAGTATCTAGCTGCTCTATGGATTCATCCATTTTCTTTAACTTGTGTGTCTATCAGTTCTTGCTTCACATATGTTGACGGTACATGTTAAAGATAGTAACACCTTCTCATAGAATTGATTTTTTTTTATCATTATGTGATACCTTTTAATTCAAATTACCATTTAACTCTCCTAGGGGTTTTTCTTCCCTAAATTAGTTCATAAGTCCTTGCTTCCTTTTGATTAGTTATTATGATACATATTTTTCTACCATAACATATGTCTTTTCATTCCTTTATTTTTTTATTTTTCATTTTTGTCTTTATGTGGGAATTTTATGGACAACAAAGCTGAATCTTTTTCTTTATTCCAACAAGCCCAGAGTATTTCTAGGGCTGGGATAGTTAAAGTGGTTATTTGTATTTATTTGTATAATGAAATAAATATGTATCCTATTTCTTAGTTTTCTATTTATCACTCTTGTTCTATATGCCTGCTTTGGTTTTCTACAAGTTTTTTTTTTTTGAGACAGGTTTCTCTGTAGCTTTTGGTTCCTGTCCCAGAACTAGCTCTTGTAGACCAGGCTGGCCTCGAACTCACAGAGATCTGCCTGCCTCTGCCTCCCGAGTGCTGGGATTAAAGTTGTGCACCACCACTGCCCAGCTTCTACAAGTTTTTGCCTTACTTCTGACTGAACGTGTTAGATAATTCCATATTCTTTCTCTAAGCAGATTTCTTTGGTGATTACCACAGAGTTTACAAAGCATTTATATACAACAAATTCAAGTCTACTTTTAAATAGAACTACATCACTTCATGAGTAGTGCATATAGCTTTGCAAGAAGACCATCCCTTCTGGTTCTGGAAGTGTTATGCCATTCATTTTTTTAAATCATAAGTACCCCTACATAAGAATGTATAATCCAATGCATTGCTGTTATTGTTTTGAACAAGCTGTTATTTGTAGTTCATTAGCAAGATATCCCCAGAACCTCACTTCCAGGAATGTCCTTGTTTCTTTAGCTAAGAGTACTTGAAGGGAGTCCTACTTTCTTCTACTAAATGATCGCCCTTTCCTGGAGGTACATGTGGGGTGGGCCTGTTTGGATGTACACGTAAGGGTAGCGTGGTGGGCAGGGGTGTAGGACTCAAGCTTCAGTCCAGAAGCCCATCCCTTCAGGTGAGCAGTTTCTGAACTGGATCTCTAGGTTTTCACTAAATGTTGAGTATGTCTGTTCTCCAGCTTCCATGCCTCTTCAGTATGATTTTGGGATTATCTCTGCAAAGGACACGTTATGTACGGTAGTAGAATTCTGTATGAAATCTTACTGGAACCAGCCTCTACCTGGAGGCATACTCTCGTCTCCTCTCTAAGAGTTAAGCAAGTCAGGCAGGTCAATGGCCTGGGTGGTAGGCAGACAGGTTCTCTTACATAGATCCATCTTTTTCTCCGTAATCCCCCCAACTCCAACACAACCTCCTCCAGAGAACAGTTTTGCCACTTTGTACTTCTGTCCTTTTTTTTTTCTCTTTTTCTTCCTAAGCATGTTTTCCCTGAGGTTTAGAACATGCTTTCTCTAGAACTCCTTCCTCTCCTATGTGACTGCCATCCATTTGGGCTTAACGGAAATGTCCTTGTTCCCTCATTCCCTCCTTCTCTTCTTCATCCTCCTCCTCTGGGCAGCTACTGAAGTTTACAGTTTATACGCTTGCTCTGGGATTCTTCTTTTGAAATTGTAGCACACTTGTCCTCAAGGTTAAAATACAGAATTAGAGCTGATTCTATGGTAGGGAGGGCAGGTGAGCCAGCCCTGAGGGCAGGAGAACAGGCGAGCTGACCCCCCCCCCCAGCCTACTATGAGGTGGTAGGGATGAGGGAAGATGTCTTTCCTTCTACCCTACCCCTTGCCACCTGTGGCAGGCAGGAGAGCTGGCCATGCACCTCACTAATTGACATACTTAGGAGAGCGGGTCGTGCACTTTGTCTGGGCAAAGCAGTAGAGCTGGCCCTGGTAGTGTGGGTGCAGGTGAGTCAGCCGGGGATGTGAGAGCAGAGAACTGGCCCCACTCCTTGATGCCTGCTGTGAACTAGCTGAGGGGCAGTACTGGAGAGATTGCCCTTGTGATGTCCGCGAGGGAAAGCTGGCAGGCTGACCCATCTGCTTACCACCCAGGCCCAGAACCAGGGCTATCAGTCGGCCCACCCCAACATCCACTTCGTCAAAGAACTGCTGGAGCATGTGAAGCTTTTTGGTCCCACAGCTCCAGTATCTCTATGACACAAGGCAAAAACAGGGATCCAAGTGGAGTCCCCATGAGGGCCCAGTATCCAGGGTGTAGCAGAAGCAAGAGGCCCTGCGCCAGACCAATGACTCAAGGTGATGAACACATATAAGATGGACTAGAGGGTGTACTGTGACTCACTGGACTACATTAGAATTTCTATGCTGAGACTTTTTTGTATGTTTATTTTTGTTTTCATTTTCATTTTCATTTTTTGGGGGGAGGTTGCAAGAGCAGAGGGTGGATATGAATGGATTGGAGATGAATGAGATTAGCATTCATGATGTGAAATTCACAAAGAATCGATAAAAAAGTCTAAAACCCAATTATTTTTCATTAAATTTATTTCTCAGTGCTCTTCCTTCCTATAGATCTGAGTTCTAGGTCTAGATCATTTTCCTTTTCTTTGAAAACAAAGGAAATCATTTCCCACATGGCAGATGCACTGTCAACAAATTTCTCAGTTTTTGCTCCTCTTAGTGTATTTCTTTTTCACTTTTGCAGAGTAATTTTACAGGAACAGAATTCCAGGTTGGTGACTGATGTAGTTTAAATGTTTGTGTTCCTCTAAGATTCCTGTGGAAACTCAAAATCCAGTGCAATCATCTGAGGAGACTTGGGCCCTGAAGGGACTGATTACCTCGAGAGGACCCCACCTTCTTGAATAGCACAAGTGTTCTCACGAAAGGGCTTGACCTGTGAGTCTGTCTCTGTTCCGTTCTCTGTGCCACCCCAGTGCACATATGGTGTCGTCTGCTTTACGTAGGCTTTTGCTAGACATAAGCCTGCTGGTGTCTTGATTTTGGACTTTTTCTTTGCCTCCAAAATCTCAATAAGTCAACTTTTCTTCCTTACAAGTTAAATAGTCTAAGATATTTCACTATAGGAACAGATTCAGGCCAAAATTGGTACAAGAGTGGGGTATTGCTATAATAAATACCACAAAACTTGTTGGAATTAAATAGGCAGAGACTGTAAGATTTTAGAGGTGAATGATAGAAACAAAGATAAGGATTATTCTGGTGAGGATTAAGAAGAAGTAAGTTGTAGAGAAAGCCACAGGGTGTTAGAGAACAACCAAGACTGTGAACAAAACATTGGCAGGAATAAGAACAGTAAATCCCATTCTGATAAGGTCTCAGAGGGAATCGCCCATATTCCAGAACATCCCTTCCAGGAGAATACATCCACGTGTGGCCCCTTGGAAGAGATGAAGAATGCAAGACCACATGGACAAGGCTACCTCTGCGTAAGTATCACAACGTTTCCTGCAGACCTTGAGACACAGACAGGGAAGCTTCATAGGATTGAACCTCTGGAACCTTTATCAAGGCAAAGACCAACAGAGCCTGTGAGGACATGACTTCTTTGAGGCCTCAGAACTAAAGAGCCACCAATGTGTGATTTCAGTGTGACTTATGTGAAAGCCCGAAACAAAGACAAGCACATGGCAGTGACTGTACAAAGTCATGGAGAGCATTTTTCTGGAATACAGGGGAGCTAACAGCCACCACCATGTGCCAGAAAGTGGTGTATGCAGTAAAAATCATTTTTCTGGGTCCCTAATATTTCAAGTTTTAGCTGAGGTTTGAACTTACTTGAGACCAGTGCCTCCCTTTCTATTTTTTATTTTTCACTTTTAGAATGGGAAATGTGTATCTTATGCTGTACATGTCACTGTGTTTTAGACACGCTCTAGCTTGTTCAGCCTCACAGGTGCACAGTTGAAGGGGAGTCTGTCTCACAGAGAACCATGACTTGGTGTAGTAAGAGGCCGTTCGTTTGTTCCCAGCTGCCCAGACCATGCAATAATCACTCAGAAACTATATTATTTGCAATACTGTTTGGCCAATAGTTTAAACATATTTCTAGCTTGCTCTTATATCCTAAACTAACTCATCTCCATTAATCTGTGCATCACCACAAGGTAGTGGCCTACTGGCAAGGTTCCAGTGCATCTGTCTCCCGTGGTGGGCTACAAGGCTTCTCTCTGACTCTGCCTTTGTTCTCCCAGCATTCAGTTTAGTTTTCCCCACCTACCTCTATTCTTCTCTGCACAGGCCTAAGACAGCTTCTTTATTAACCAATGGTATTCACAGCACACAGAAGGGAATCCCACATCACCTTGGTGCTTAGCCATATCAAGTATAAATAGCATGTAAAAGAAGTATAAGATGTTAGACTTAGGAGCTGGTACTTAAGTAAGGTCTTGGGACCATGGTGCAGGACAATTCTTTATTTTGTCAATTATGTTTTAAATAAATGCTGATTGGTCAGTAGTCAGGCAGGAAGTATAGGTGGGACAACCAGACAGGAAGTAGAGGTAGGGCAATGAGAACAGGAGAATTCTGGGAAGCAGGAAGCTTACTCCCCAGTCCTGTCCAGACACCAAAGAAGCAGGATGTGACCTGCCCCACTGAAAAAGGTACTGAGCTATGTGGGTAACATATACTAGAATAATCGATTAATATAAGTTATAAGAACTAATACTAAGCCTGAGCTAATGGGCCAATCAGTTTATAACTCTTTGTGATTTTCTCTGGGACCAAATGGATGGGGAACCGGCTAAATGGCTGTGGGAACTAGGCAGGACAGAAACCCCAACAAGCAGGCCCTCATGTTACAGGACCACTCAAATGAGTACATTTTGTGTGTGGAAAAGATGTGATTTTTAGTTGGCCCTTGGTGGAATTCTTGTGCCTTTCCAAAATTCTTGCTGATATTTTACTCACCATTGTGATAGTACTAAGAGATGGGGCTTCTGGAAGGCTGTGGCAGGAAGCACTCCACCGACCCCTGAGGTCTCCATCTTTCAATATGCTCTTGTGGATGGACTGAGAACATCACCAGTAGCTTCTTAGTTGTTGATCGTGTCCCCCCATCCTGTTCGCACCTAAGTGGCTACAGAGCAGTAAAGTTGGGTATTTCTGCTGCCTGAATGAGACTCTGCTAAAATCCCAGCGGGTTAGAATCTGACTGAACAGCCTTTTCTAAGGAAGGGTAGCTCATGCTAAGCTCAGAGCTCTGCTGTTCTTCCATTTGGCTCATTTCCTGGACTTGGTGTCCCTGATGGATTTGAGAAGACATGCTGATTTTTCAGTTCATTGGCATTTTCTGTGCTATTATCATGGAGTGGAAACTTCTACACTCCTTACAGACTTCACTAGAAACCAGAGTCCATTATCTTGCCCACAACAATTACTACTGTGGTGTTTGCTTGTATTGATTTTCTCTCATTCTTTCTACATTTATTAACTGGCATTGTTCTGTAAGGAAATGTTTTTCTTCATGCTCTGTATACTTATTTAATAAAACATTTTTATATTACCATTGAATCATGGGTGTTCATTGAATTGTAAGAGTCATTATTTGATATTATCAATAGTTAGTTTGAAACTCAATTATTTCAGCTTTGGCTCTGCACATTGCTTCTGCTTATTGTAGACTTCCTATGTCTATGAGGTATTTAAAAAAATCCTCAAATAGATACACAAGAGGGTTTGGTGATAAATACTGAAGCTGGTGTTTTCGATTTTCCTAAAAATACTGTTAGCCCTTAGAGGTTTAGTAACTGTTTCAATACAACATAAAACTAGGGAAAGGGGGATAAAGTCTAGAGCCTGAACAGAGTGAAGATCATAGACATCATCCACATGAATGTTTCCTTTGCAAGTAACAGGCTGACTGAGAGTATTAGGAGAACGTTTCAAAGAGACTGTTGCAGTTAATCCTAGCACTGGCTTCGGATCCTGGAAACACACATTGACTGTTGTTTGAGAATCTCTAGACACAGCTGTCAGCAGCCTAGTTTGCAGTCCTAATAGTTTCTACAGTACACATGGAAGAGCAAAAGATCAAAATGGACAAGCCATTCTTGCAAAATATCAGTTGGGAAGATCGTTTTGTTTTACCAGATACCAAGAATATAAAACTTGTTTTTATAATTATTATACACTTGTATATTGGATATTGTGGTCAGTGCAGTGTAAAGACAAATAAGCGTATGAGCTAAATAGTGACCAGAAATCAATGTGTTCATATACAGAAAACTGACATTGACACAGCTAATTTTGAAGATGAATAGTAAAAGAACTCAGTAAGACGGTGCCAAGGTAACCAGACAAGGCAAAAGCACAGAGTTTCATATGTCACATCATGTATGAAAATCAATTATATTATATAGTCAAACCTTCAAAGGCAAAGGGAAAACTTTAAAACTGTCATAGTCAGCATAGATGTTGATCTCAATTTTTAAAATACTTATCTGCTTATGTATGGGCGCATGCACCATTAGAAAGTATTTAGACGACAGAGGAGCTCTTTCTGAAGTTGGTTTTTTATTTCCACTATGTGGGTCCTAGGGATCTAGCTCAGGTCCTCATATTTAGCATGGGATATGTGCTTGTTAGGAGTTCTTTCTTTCTTTCTTTCTTTCTTTCTTTCTTTCTTTCTTTCTTTCTTTTTTTCTTTCTTTTTCTCTCTTTCTTTCTTCCTTCCTTCCTTCTTCCCACCCTCTCTCCCTCCTTCTCTCTCTCTTTCTGTTTTTTCTTCTTTCTTTTTCTTTTTTGTCAATTTGACCCAAGCTAGACCTTTATGGGAAGTGGGAACCACAGTTAAGGAATTGTCTCTATCTTTCTGGCTTGCAGATAAGTCTGTGGGGCATTTTCCTGACTGGAAATTGATGTGGGAGGTCCCAGTTTACTGTGACATCTCTGGGAAGGTGATCTGGGGTTGTGTAAGAAAGCAGGCTGAGCAAGCTGTGTGGCACAAACCAGTAAGCAGCTCCTCTCTATGACCTCAGCTTCAGGTCCTGCCCCCAGAATCTTGCCTGGTTCCTCTTCTGACTTCCTTCTATGATGGACCATAAGCTGTAGCTTTCCTTTCAAGCTGCTTTTGGGCACAGTGTTTACCACAGCAGCAGAACTATGTAGGACAGGTACTAGAGGATATCTTAGAATTCAAGCAGTAAAAAAAGAAGGAAGTTGATCAAATTTGATCACCATAGTGTCAGAACATTAGACTCATCTTAACAAAAGATACAAAGAAGAAAGCCTTTATCAACCACAAGTTGCCTACTTCTGGCTGAAAGTAAGAATGTTGAAAGAAAGAATGCTTCTATAAATTGTTTACTATCCAGAATTCAATTCAATGATAAAAAGACAAATATCCTAATAAACATTGTACCAAAGATAGACATAAAAGTAAGCATATGATCGGGTGATAGCTGTATTAAAAATATGGAATAAAATTGTTAAAAATGTTCATCAGTAATTAATAAAATGAAAATGAGAACAAGAGGACAGCACTGTGTGAGGGCATGAGCTGCATGTGTGGATGCAGGGCGCTGCCAGTGGCCAGTGACAAACAGTTAAGCCCAATTTCAGACTTGCCCGTGACCAGCAGCGGGGTTTGACACATTCTCCAAGCTCTTCCTGCATTTCTCACCTGCCAAGTTTAGAACGTGACTTCTTTGCCATTACGAGGAAAGAAGATGCTGCACACAAGGAAATGGGCATCAAGCCTGGCAGAGCAGAGGGTCAGGGATGAGGGCTGTGGCTGCTCACATAAACTTGGGGTAGCCATAGAATTTAGTGCCATGTATCAGGGCTCAGACATTTGTCTTTAAATCTTAGCATAATAATAACAGCAGAAGTCTTGGCTGAAGGCATGCTGTGGGCCAGGTACAGTTTGTTTGGTTTGTTATTTCATTTATTTCCCAGGATTATTTTGTAACAATGTTTTTGATTGTGTGCATATGTGTTTGTGTGTGGATGCACGTGTGTGCCCGTGGGTGTGGACGGCAGAGATCAATGTCAGGTGCCTTCTTTATGGACCCCTTTATATCTTTCTTTTTGAGACAAGTTTCTCGCTGAGCCTAAAGTTTACTAATTCCTAATTCGTGTTAGCAAGCTCACGGATTGTTCCGTCTCTGCGTCACCAGAGCTGTGACTGCATGTGTTGCCACATCTGGATCTTTCGTGGGTGCCGTAGGTCTTCATGCATGTGTGGTCAGCACTTCAACGGTCGAGCGATAGCCCTAGCTAGTGGAGCATAGTAGACTTATTTCTCTTTTACTGTTGAGAAAACTGAAAGTTAAAAAGATTAACTTCCTTGCCCAAGGTCATTTCTAGTTCTGGGAGTGGGGCATGCTTCTGCCTGCCTCCACTACAATTCTCCAGGGTGGATCATTTCTGAGCACTTGCATCTAGAGGCAGAGCCTTTGTTTTATAAGCAATTTTCATAATTAGTGGAATCAAGGTTAATTTATGTGCATAATAGTTTGATGATCTGATGCCAGTATTAAAATCTGGGGTGGGAGCATCATTTGATGCCCCAGACTGTGTGTTGCTAGGATTTCCAACCTACGTTTTGGTTAAGGTGTCTTTATGTTTTGACTGAAATGATGTAAAATGAAGAAGAGGAGTTGGAGCCATAACCAGCTGACCTGAATCCTCTAATCCCTTGGAAGTCCATGTGTCCAGTTCAGGAGACTCCATATTCTAATGGCCAGCAGAAATACATGAGGTATCACTTCAAATGACACAGGATGATAAAATTCTCGATATGTTCACACACACAAAATCTGGCAATAGAAAGAGTTTGCCTTGCCAATTCCTTAATCCAGCAGTCACCTGCCCTCTCAGTCTCTGTGCAACAGTGGACTCCTGTAGCCACTGATCCTGAGTGGGAGACTGGATTTAATAGTCAAGCGCAGACCAGCCCGGTGATTGCTCACACACTGTTGTTACTATCTAGAAACTCATCCTTTTAAAAATATTTGTTTTTACTCGTGTGTGTATGTGTGTGTGTGTGTGTGTGTGTGTGTGTTTGTGTGTGCCCATAGTGTCCAGACAAGGGTATTAAATGCTCTGAAGTTGGACTTACAGATATATGTAAGAACCAAAATCTGGTCCTTTGTAAGAGCAGCAAGTGTCCTCAATCACTTAACTGTCTGTCCAGCATCATTGCTTCTTGTGAAACAGCTTCATTGGTCTTCAAAGAGTTCTTAATTATAACTATTTATTTTCTATATGTTGTGCATTGGTATTTGAGCCGTACATGTGTCTGTGCATGCCTAGTACCTGCGGAGGTGAGAGGAGGGCAGATCCCCTGCAACTGGAGTCACACATGGGTGCTGGGAAGTAAACCCTGGTCCTCTGGAAGAGCAGCCAGTACTCTTAACAGCAGAGCCATCTCTCTAGCCCAAGATCTCTGATTTTTTCCTCTTTTTTTTTTAAAAGGTTGCTTTTATTTTATGTCCATTGGTGTTTTGTTTCCATGTATGTTTGTGTGAGGGTTAGGGTACCCTAGAACTGAAGTTACAGACAGTTGCCATGTGGGTGCTGAGATTTGAACATAGGTCCTTTGGAAGATCAGTCAGTGTTCTTAACTGTTGAGCCATCTCTCCAACCCTCAAGATCTCTAATTTTTAATAACAACAAAAACAATGATAATAGCTCATTTTAGGTTGAGAGCATATCATGACGGGCTAAAGTACTGTGTTAGATGCTTGATATAAACTGTCTCACTTAATTCTAATAATTATCTGATTCATAGATGTGGTTATGGTCTTTAGGCTACAGAACAAAGTATAAAGGCCTAGTTCTCTCTGAAATACGTTTACACCTACAGATCAAACCCTAATATATTTGACAACCTTCAGAAAACGCCATACAGCTCCCAGCCTTCAGCCTCATTCCCTTTTGGTTAAACATTTCTTTAGTTAGTTGAGTCTCTACAGTCCATTTCTGCAGAAAATGTGGACTCATGTGGACATCTGATTGAAGGAAAAAACCATCAGAAGCCATCATTTCTTTACAGTTAAAGTAACATACACGGTGGCCTTTACCTGTTCTCTCTTCACTACCTTCACCCAGCCACCATGCATGTGTGTGCAAGTGTGTAAGGTCAGAGGTCAGAGGCTGACGTCAACTGTCTTCTTATTACTCACTCTTCACCTATTTTTTGTTGGCAGAGTTCCTCACTGAACTTGGAGTTCTTTGCTTTTGGTGGGCTGGATGGTCAGTGAGCTCGAGAGGTCTACCTGTCTCTGTGCCCCCGAGGCTTGGTCAAAATACATGCTGGGGCTGGCTTTTTAAAAATTCTGTTAACTTAGTGTGTGTGTGTGTGTGTGAGAGAGAGAGAGAGAGAGAGAGAGAGAGAGAGAGAGAAGGTGGGGGAGAGGGAGGGAGGGGGAGGGAGGAGAGGAAGAAAGGAAGAGAGAGATAGAGGGAGGGGGAGGGAGGGAAGGGAGGGAGAAAGGAAGAGAGTGATGGAGGGAGGGGGAGGGATGGAAGGAAGGAGGGAGAGAGGGGTGGTAGGGAGGGAGGGACGGAGAGAGAGAGAGAGAAAATGTGTACATGCATGTGGAGGTTAGAGGACGGTTTTAGAAGTTGGTTCTCTTCCACCATGTGGGCTCCTGGGATTGAGCTTGGGTTAACCTGAATGCAACTTTGCCTGCTGAACCATCTCGCCAGCCCTATGTCTGGCTCTTTATGTGGGTTCTTGGGACCCAAACTCAGGTCCTAATTTTTACACAGTGGACACTTTCCAGACTAAGTCATCTTCCTACCCCCAACAAGATTTTTAAAGCTATTATTATTACTACTACAACTACTATTATTATTATTTTAAAATGCAAGAGTAAATTTACCTCAGGATTTTTTTTCTGTGAACTCAGTTATTGCAGAGACGAATATTTCCAGGAACTATTTCAGTCCGTGAACTGTGTATTTATAAATTAGTTTAGTAATAGTTAAAGATAACACAAGTTCATAGCTTGTCGTTATTATTATCATCACCGTAAACATTAGTCTGGAGTGTTTGCTTTTCTCCGATAAATTTATCAATGATCATATCATTAGCCAGGGTTTTCAAAAATATTTTTAAATGTAACACCAAATGAAGTACAAACCCTTCAGTCTTACCCTGGCACCCTGCCTTCAAGATATAACAGTGGACAAAGAGTATCACAAAGATGTGGGGGTAATCAACCAGTATCTGATTTTTTGAGCTGTTTCTTTTTTTTAATTTTTAAATTCATTTTTACATAACAACCACAGCTCCCCTTCCCTCCCTCCATACTCCCCACCCCACCCTCAGCAGGAAGAGTAAGGCCTCCCAAGGGGAAATCAACAAAGCCTGGCATGTCAAGTTGAGGCAGGGCCACACTCCCCCCATCCCCCGCCATATCAAGACTGAACATGGTATCCTATCACAGGGAATGGGCTCCAAAAAGCCAGTTCATGCACCAGGGATTTGACTTAAGGCATATTTCATGAAATGGAACCCATAGCTGACATTACTTGTGTGGCCGAGAATCTGAGACTAGATAGTCAGGGACCTAGGGTAAAACCAAATATTACTGTTCTGAAAAAAAAAAGTAGCAAAAAATGACTCTTAGTGACATTCTGAAAAATATTTTTATAGAAAAGATTAAGACTTTCTATAGTAATTTACTTATAATTTGGAACATATCTGAAAAGTCCAACACTGAAGTCAGCTTGTTTTTCTTTAGCTATCTGCTAGTTTAACATTAATATTTTGTTATATTATTAGGTAATCACAATTCTGTTATTTTGCTTTAGTGTTCAAATATTTAGTTTTAATTATGTGTCTCTGTGTGAGTTTGTGCACATGAGTGTCTGTGGGAGGCAAAGGGAGCTGCAGTTCGTCCTGAGACACTTGACATGGGTCCTGGGAACTGAACTCGTGTGTTCCGCACCGACAGCAAGTGTTCTTGTCCATTGAACCCCCTCTCCAAGTCCCTAATTCTGTGTAAGTCCTTAAGACAGAGCATTGGCTATGAACTGGAGACTCGACTATCTTAAGTTTGATGTGTCCCTCTGAAACTGTGCCCACTACACCTCCTCTGTGCACGGGATGCTCTCACGGATTGTGACTGAGAAGAGAGACGTTTGAGTTAGGCCATGACCTGCCACAAGCTTTGTCCCTATTAATGTTAGCTTAGAAGTCAAACACCATGAACACCATTTTGGCAGCATGTAAGTGAAGATTACATAGGTTTGTGATACCTACACATGGGAAAGTCAGTTAACAAAGGAATGAATTATTAGAGTCACCTCCCGACACGTGGCCCCAGATAGGCATTTTTCTATGATGAATGCCAGACCACACAGCTGCTCTGTCAGCATCAGAGTGGTCCCAGTGAAGGAAGAGGTTTAGGGGTGAAAATGAGCGCAGAGACTTTATGTAACCTACTTCTCTGCATACGGAAGAACTGATTTACCTTAAAAACCCTGATGCATTTTTAACACCTTGCATGGAGAATGAATGGGTTTTACGCTTTCTAATTGAGTCAACTGGGTTCCAATAAACTCCCAACACTGCTCTCTTCTCTTTAGAGTCACTTGTCTGGAGTCTTCCTGTCAGAATATTCTCCTCCTTTGCAAGACACATAATAATCTCATTTAAAATCACAGAGTTCCGTGACACCAAGGAAGCTGAGAGAGCTCCCCCCTGCTTGCTGTTGTGATCCGGCTCCTGAGTGACTGCTTTTCTCCACTTACTGTTTCATATCTCTCCGTTCCGCAACACTTCAATTTATTTTTGGATCCCTCCTTGGCAGACGCTGATTTATATATACATTACTTCCAGCAGGATCAACCTCGAACGAAAGAACAAGAAGAAACAGGGGGAGCAGGAGCAAGACAGCAAATACCCCATGCTCCTGCTGTTTCTCATGAAACGTGCTGGCTCCTACCCCTGTGAACCTCTATTGCCCAGCTTGTCCGCCAAGGAAGCCGCGAATGAACATGCCCTGAAGTTCCTGTAAAGTCAGAGGCGCTATCGCTCAGCTGACCAGGAATGAGGCTGAGGTCTCTTGATGCCCATGGTTAGGCCAGGCACAGAATTATGTGCTGCACTGAAAAATTGATATGCTAATGTGTCATACTTTAGGCACAGCTGACCATTTATTCCTAAAACGCTCCATGTTACTGTATTTGCCTTTTGAAGTTACTGTTGTGCGCTCATCTACACAACAGATTTCTAAAACATTCGAGTGCCTCAAATTATCTCTAACCCAGTGTCAAAACAAAGAAAAGAAAAGCAGCTGGAATCACTAATCATCTTTTTTCTTTTTTTTAAGGAGATTCGTTGAGAAAGGCAGACGACGCTTACATGGGGAATGATGCTAATTTCTGTAGGGCAAATACTGGCAAGGGAGGGAGGAACTCTTAAGCAGAAGCCAGAGGTCTGAAACACGTAACAGTGTATGTTCAGTGACTTGGTCTATTTCGTTCTGTTCAGCAGAGTGACTAGGGAATACATTATGCGAAGAACCGAGGTTTATTTCTTACGGTCCAGAGGCTGAGCAGGCAGATGTCAACAGCCTGCTTGTGGAAGGCTTAAGGGCAAGAAAGCTCATAATTCTCAGATGCGATGGTTGAGGGAAGCAGAGCAAATTCATCTTTATTAGGAGCACCCTGCCTCAATAACCAGTCTATGGCTACGATAACAGTGTCTGTCTAGTCGCGTGTGGCTGCCCTCGTGATCCTGCCCGCTTAGGAAGATTCCTGTGGTTCCGCTTTCAAGACTTCAGCACTGCTGCATTAGCTACAAAGCTTCCACGTGTCATTGGCACAGATGCCGCAGGGTGCAGAGGATGAAGGCAGTGGCCTGAGATGGTGGAGCAGGAGCAAATCCAGTAACAGAAGCTCAGAGGGCAAAGGGTAGAAGTCAAGGCTGAGATGTGGCCAAGAGGGAGAAAACGCCCAGTAGAGCAACAACAGGCATAATTGTATGTCATTTTATCTATTTGCCATATTTTTTATCTCCAAAGGCACTGCAATATAAAATTACTCTGAAATCCAGTGCTTGGGGAGGGATGTTACTTTTAAGTGGACAAAGATAAGATAGTTTGGGATCACCTGTCGGTCTAGTTTTTCATAATATAGCACACAGTATATGAAATTAAATAAGAGCGCTGAAGGGCCAGTGAGATGTCTAAGCATGCAGAGGCACTTGCTGCCAATCCTGACCACCTGACATCTGTCACATGGCAGAAGGAGAGAACTATCCCTGAAAGTTGTCATTTGGCCTTTATCTGAGTATCCCTGTTTAAAATTACCCTGAGTCTGGGAGTAGGGGACACTTACAAGTTAGGGGGCCTTAATATGCCATAGTTGCAGGGTGAACAGAAAACCTGGGGTGCTGTTGTGCAGAAGGAGGGAGGCAGACTGACATGACAAGAAGTGTCCATGCTGAGACCCTCAGTCAGCTCAGGAGCAGAACGCAAGGGCACAGGAGCCCTGTCCTCAGTCCCTCAGCGGTGGGGAGCAGATAACCCTGGACTGTGAAAACCTTGCATCTGAGGCCAGTGGGTAAACTGACATCTGGGCCACCTGTCCTCATCTGTGCTCTGCTGTGGAACACATGACTCTGAACGTTTATTTGACATTGAAGTTGCATCCCTCCAGTGAAGTGACTCATACGCAGGTGGCCTTCTGACTGTACCCCAGTGGTGTTGCTTCTCACATTCCGAATGAACATAGGAGCCACCCTCAACTAGGATACTAGCTACTGGACCGTCTGTCAGAAGGACGGGATCATTTGCCCAGCCCACAGTCTGCAAAGCTAAGTGTGTCCAGCAGAGGCCTCTGGTATGCATAGGAGGAAGATCCTAAAGCAAAGCCAGCACTGGTGGTCAGGAGACACATGCCTGCCAGGGCTTAACACCAGCGTAAACCACAGCAACGTGAGAGTGTGCAAGCGCGACTAGCCCCTCCCCCGCGAACACAACTGCCAATCTCAAATTTCTGAAGACTCCAGAAAAGCTGCTCTCATGTTTTTTCTTGCATACTTTTAAAATTTTAACATAGTTGAAAAGTTTTTCATTGTGTATATTCATTTTACACGATGCTATGCCATAGAAAGCATTTCCACACATGTATGTGTATTTAGCATATTCTTTTCAAGCCCATATATTCTCTCACCTCCGCTGTTTCTGCTTCTCTCCACAGGCTCCTTATTGTTCCCCAAAATAGTTTTGTTTCTACATGTATGTAATACATACGCACATGGTATCTGGTATCCATATAAAGTCTAGGAACCACAGAGGAGGGAACAGATACAGCATTTGCCTGTTTGAGGTTGGCTTACTTTGCTTATTTTCAGTGCATCTATTTCCATGCAAATTATATAAGTTTTTTTATGGCTGAAAAATTCCACTGTGTATGTATGCATGCTTTCTTTATCCATTCTGTGTTGTTCCACACCTTAATGGGCTTCATAACTTAGTTCTTGTGAATGGTGAACCACATGGATTTTTGTGTCTTGGTGACTTGGCTTCTTCTGGTTAAGTACCCAGCAGTGGGATAGCTGGGGCAATTCTGGCTCTTTATGAGAAAGCACCCTACTGACGTCTACAGTGGCTGGACTTGTGCAAACTCTCCCTGGTGTACACACCAGTTCCCTTTATTCCAACCCTCACCACCTTTGGAGCTTGCTTTCTGACATTCTGAAGAGACAGATGGAGCTTCAATATAGCTTCAATCTGCATTTCTCTGATGGCTTACAAGATTAAATATTTTACCATTTTTCTTGCTATTTGTATTTTATTTTTGTTGGACTATCTGATCATCAATTAGTTCATCTACTGATTTGGTTAATATCTTGTTGTGTATTTGTGTAGTCTAGACACTAATCCTCTGTCATATGTACAGCGAGCAAAGATTTTCTGCCCTCTTTTCTTTGGATTACTTGTAACCTTAGCTCTGAAGAAACCACAGTTTTATGAGTCCTGTTTATCTGGTATTGATGTTTTTTTGCCACTGACCAGCATTTGAAGTTCCCGCTCATGTCTTAGTGGGTTGTCCTCACTTTCTCCTCTAAGAGTTCAGAGTATCAGGGTGTTATAATGAGGTCTCTGGTCCATTTAGAACTGATTTTTTAATATAGGGTGGGCAACATAGATCTAGTTTTGTTTTTCTCCATGTGGATACCCTGGTTCTCCAGTGCTATTTATTGAAAAGCCTGTTTTTCATTATGTATTTTATCATCTTTCCCAAAAATCAGGTGACTGAAGGTATGTGGACTTCCTGGATCTTCCATTCTATTTTACTAGTCTATGTGTCTGTGTTTTGCTAGTACCAGGCTGTTTTGTTGTTGTTGTTGTTATGACTCTGCAGTGTAAACTGAAATCAGGTATGATGATAACTCCTGCATCATCATCATCATCATCATCATTTTTATCATTATCTTCATCATCAATCTGCTCAGCATTGTTTTAACTCTCTAGGACCGTCTGTGATTTCACATGACTTTTAAGACTTCTGTTGCTTTGCAGAGTGGCATTGTAGTGTGGACGGAATTGTGCTGGATCAACCTTGCTTTTGGAATGGAGCTACTTCCACAACATTAATCCCCACAGCCTATGAGCATCACCACTTGTATGGGACAATTATGTATTCTGTCAATTATGTTTTCAATAAACACTGATTGGCCAGTAGCCAGGCAGGAAGTATAGGCGGGACAACCAGAAAGGAAGTAGAGGTGGGGCAATGAGAACAGGAGTATTCTGGGAAGAAGGAAGCTTTTCCCACAGTCCTGTCCAGACACCGAAGAAGCAGGATGCCACCTACCCTGCTGAAGAGGGTACTGAGCCATGTGGCTAACATAGATAAGAATAATGGGCTAATAATGGGCTACATAATTTAGAAGAGTTGATAAGAAGCCTGAGCTAATGGGCCATTCAGTTTATAACTTATGTAGACCTCTGTGTAATTTTTTTTAGAACAAAATGTCTGTGGGACCTGGTGGCTGTACAGAAACCCCAACAAGCAGGCCCTCATGTTACACAACACCTCTACATTTTCTATTCCTTCCTGACTTCAAGTTCTCTTTAGGGGGACCTTTTGCTTCTTTGGTAAATTTATTCCAAATATTTATTTATTTTTGAAGCAGTTGTAGATGGGATTATCTCCTTGATTTCTTTTATAGTATGTTTGTTATTGGTATACATGAAGGATACTGGTTTTTGTATATTGATTTGTATATTATATACCATTACTTTGCTGAAGATATAAGAGTTTTCTGGTTAAGTCTCTAAGAACTCTTCTTTATAGAATCATGACATTGGTAAAAAAGAAACTTTGATGTTTCCCTCCCGGTTTATATCACTTTTATTTCTTCTTTCATCTTATTGAAGTATCTAAGACTTCAAGCACAATATTGGATAATTGTGGAGAAGTGGATACCCAGGACTCTAGTACAAATGATCTGAACTTTTCCCTTCTTAGTATAAGTTGACTGTAGGTCGCCACAAGCAACATGCATCGTGTTGAGATAAGTTCATTTTATTCCTAATGTTTCAGGGAGCTCCTATGGTGAAAGGGTGTCAGAATCAGAGAAAATCCAGATTAGTAAAAATAGAGATAAGAAGGGGTAGTTATTATCTCTAGTAATAATATTTTACCTGAACTCATAAGATGATTAGGGAATATTGTTAAAGTCTGTATTAAAAACTGGAAAGTATAGAAAAACTGAAGAAATCCCTACACACATATTGCTCATAAATTAAATCAAGGAAACCAAACAATGTAGACAGACCGACAACTGCAAACCATTAAAGCAGCAGCAATGAAGGAAATGCCTTTAAGCAGATGAACTCCCTGCCAAAGTCTGTCTAACCTTTAAGTAAAGTCCAATGATAACACTATCCAAGCTGTTCCATAAAACAGAAAGACTACGACAAAAGCCAGCCTGTAACACTAGCAATACTTTGAGATCAGAACTGAAAAAAATAGATATTAAAAGAAAGCTATTAATCAATTTCCCCAATGAATATAGTTGCAAAATGTAATAAGATTTTTACAAACCAAATTCAAAAAGGCATAAAACACATTTTCTATGGTAAAATAGACTTCATGACAAAAGGATGGATCAAAATATGCAATTTATTAAATTCAATAATCATAGAAATGGATCCAAGGGTGGAAATCACAATATAATCTTAATAGGTATAGAAAAGGCATTTGATAAACTTCAACACCCATCACAACACTATTTCAACAAAGTAAAGGCAGTCCATGAAAAGCCAGAGGCAACATTATACTAAGTAGGAGAAAACCCTGAAAACATTTCTTCTAACATCAACCCTAGAATATTTATCTAGAGCAGCAAGATAAGACACAGGAATGAAAGTTATAAAAACAAAAAAAGAAAGAAATCAAACTAGCTTGTTTTCAGAGGTATGGTACTAAACGTCAGACAGGAAATATTTCACCAGAAAACTTTCACACCTCATAAATACTTTTGGTAAAGTAGTTTAGATACAAAATTAAAATTCAAAAATCATAGTTTTCCTATACACCAATAATAAACTTTTTGAGAAATAAGGATGAAGAAATTTGTTTACAATAGCTTAAAAAAACCTAAAAGAGCCAATCAAAAGACTCCCAAACATAGCCTAGGGAAAGATAACAACACAAAAATAATCCTACCCCAAGGAGTAGAAGACTTCTGAAATAAAAACTTTAAGATACTGAAAATATTGAATAAGAAACTAGAAGACCAAAGAACTTCCCATGCTCATGGCAGACAGAATTAATATTGTGAAAATGGTTATACTGGCAAAAAAAAAAACCCCAACAGATTAAAGGTAACTCCTATTAAATTTTCAATGAGATTGTTTTCCTTAGTTCTAGTTCTAGAAAAAAATCATAAAATTCATTTGGAAGCATGATAACCCTTGAACAGTCAGAACAATCTTAAGCAGAAAGAGTAATATTAAAGGAATTACAATATCTGACCTCAAATCATACTGCAGGCTATAGTAACAAACATGGAAATCAGATTAGAATAGAAGCCCATAGATGCTCACACAGATACAGCCATGGAATATCTAAGCAGTACGTCAAAATGCACATTGGAAAAATGGTTCTGGGAAAGCTGGATTTCCAATGTAAAAGAATGAAACTCTTTGTGAAAATAAATTTCAAATGTATTAAATATCTTAATACAGGACTTGAAACTTTGAAAATGATAAAGGTAATACAAGGGAAAACCCTTCAAATTATCCACACAGGCCAAAGCTTTCTGAAAAGGACTCTCATAGCACAGGAACTAACGCGAGGAACTGACAAACGGAGTTAAAAATCTTAACAGTAAAAAAATCAGCAAAGGAAAAAAAATCAACCACAGAATGGGAGGATGATGTGGGTTTATTAATAAAAAAAAAACTGCCTAAGCCCCTTGATAGGCCAACCCTTAGGTGGGTGGAGAAAACAGAACAGGATTGTGGGAAAAAGAAGCTGAGTCAGAGAGTAGTCGCCATGATGCTCCCACTCCAGACAGACGCAGGTTAAGATCCTCTCTGGTAAGCCAGCTCGTGGGCTACACAGAATATTAGAAATGGGTTAGAACAATATGTAAGAGCTAGCCAATAAGAAACTGGACCTAGCCGGGCCAGGCAGTGTTTGAAAGAATACAGTTTCCGTGTAATTATTTC